>NC_064034.1:14726332-15326332 GCF_932526225.1 Nematostella vectensis | reverse complement strand
CAGCATCTTTTTCACATATCGATTTCCTTTTGCAGCGCAAAGGGAGGAAAACCCGTAGATACGCTACTGAATGAAGATCTATGCATACAGACAGTCACTTGGAATGATAACCAGAAGTATGTTCAACATCACCTTTAAAGATTGCCAGAAGCATAATCTGTGTAACTTAAAACCCACCCATGCATAAGGATAGGGAAAGAATTGATTACCCTGCAATCTGTTCAATCAAGATACCAAATACCTACCTCACAGTACTGGTGGGCGAGCTCGTCATTTGTGCGCTCACGCTTCGGATTTGTCACGTACTCCACAACCTGTTCTGGGTTGAAAACAATCCCAGGTTTTCTGGTGACCGTCTTGTCATAAGCTTTAGAAGGTGCACTTGGCGAGTACTTGTGACATTTGCTAAAGATGAAAACCATAAATTAAATTAAATCAGCTGAATAGGGAGAGGTTTACTGAGCAGTAGCGGATCCTTAACTCCCATTGTGTCTGTTCATTTCAAAATCGTTACGAAGTTAAAATGATGACGAACATTTTTGGGTCACCATCCTCCCCTGACAAAAAGCTAGATCCAAAAGCTAGTTATTAGCCAGTTTCACCAACCTGTCAGAGAGGCCAAAAAGCTCCTTGAGATGTTCTTTGAGCAAAAGGAGTAAGAGACAGCTTTGGAGTGCCACGCAGTGGTCTTGGAATGCTGTAGTATCTGGTGGAATACGAGCTGCACAAAAAATAATATCAATTAATATAGAAAACATTAATTTGTTTTGTCTACAGTCACAGCACCGGAAAACCACAAAAGCAGCTCCGAAAAACAAACAAACAAACTCAGATCACATTTATACCTGACACTGATTGTACAGTCTCGTCCTCTTCCTCTTCCAAGACACTATTTGAAGGTTCAGCATCGTCCTCTTTGCGTTGTAGTGGTAACATCACCTAAAGCGAAAACAGAAAAGGTAAGTGTCGTTTCCCCAGATTTCCTGTATAAAAGTTAGAGGCACTTTAAAGTTGAATAGTAATTTTTAATTTCGGAAAGCTCGAGGGCAGGTAAATCATGCGGCATAACTAAAATGCTTGTCCAGGCTTATCAAATAAACTGTTATTTTTAAAATGAATACAATATCGTGTTACATTGAAAGGACTGAAATGGATTTATAGAAGAAATTCCAAGAATCGGTACAGGCTTAGCCTCCCTCGCAGGCGTTTTTAGGCAGGTCGCTCTCTCGCCTGCGAGGGAGGCTAGTTCAGGCTGTACATTTACTCCAATCCTGAAATTGCACCGAGAAAACCATAGATCACCTGCATATCATCCATTTGGAAAAAGTAAACAGGAAGATGCTGTTTTTCAGACTCTTTTTTTATCTTAAATACATTTTCTTAGTACATCCACGCGGGTGCCCCTTTTAATTCTAAATTCAATCCAACCAACATTTTAATTCTACTGAGATGCTTCATGAAATTAACAGTAGGTAGATATAGAAGTACCTCTTTGAATGACTGCAGCACGTTCGCTCCTGCCACTGAGAGCATGGTGTCTATCTTGTGCATGAGAAACAAAGGTTCCTCTTGTATAGCGTAGGGGAAATAGGCAAGGTTATCAGCGACATACAGGAGAAGGTCGAGCTTGGATTTTTGCTGCAAGAATGCAGGATAACCGACAATTAGAGCCTAATGTACAGACAAGATTTGCTTAAAGCTTCTGAAGTTACATTGGTAGTGTTTGGTGCAAGTTACAGTACATTGGTAGTGTTTGGTGCAAGTTACGTTGGTAGTGTTTGGTGCAAGTTTTTATTCTTTGATTCGGCAAATATACACCGTTAATTGTAAGCAAGACTTCATATAAAAATACAATCAATCGTGTAAAGACAATGACAGTGTAAAATGTGTTGTATACCTTGGGATCATCGAACATCCTGAGTAATGCCTGCAAGAGTGACCTCCTGGGCTGCCTGCTGGTGCGTACAACAGAGTACATATGTGATAGCAGACTAGTGGTGGTCCCTTGCCTGAAGCCCCTGATAGGCTCACCTAAAGACTAAAAGAATGAATATCTTTAGTTGCATTATCGGGTAAAACACGTGATAAAACACATAATATAATGAAGGAAAGAAAGGATAAATAAATAATTTCCACAAAATTCAATACCTGATGAATTAGTTGTTGCAAATCAAAAGACATCTTTGTTCCAGCAAGTGCCTTCATCTAAAACACACACAAAAGGTATGTGTTTAGGCGACCTTTGACTGCGTTCCACTTAGTACGCTACATAAAACAATGTTTAACCTATTGGGGCTTTAAGCGCAAGCACAAGAAAATGAAGCAGTTGCGTTATCTTGTGCTTGTGCTTGCGCTTACGTTCTAGTGAGAACAAACCTTTGTCTTACTCCGTTCACACTAGGGCTAACACTCACAAAAAAAGCCAAAAGCTTGTTTCAATCATCAAATTTAGACTACTGGGACATTTGGTAAATACGTAGTGTGTCTTACCTGCACAAAGCCACTATACTTGTTGTTGATGTCCGTGATCTGCTGGTCTGCCTTTAAACATGTCTGAGGCTCTGTGTCAGTACCAGCAGCTATCAGGTAGGGGACACACTGAATGATAACAAAATAATATTAGCCTCATTTCTAAAGGCACAATAGCAGATATAATAAACGAAATAAACATAAATAAACAAAATAAAGATAACGTTTAGGGAATATCTAAATACAAGTAATACAAGTCTGTGTATTGTCGTCTTTTATAGACTCACATTTTCTAAACACTTTAAAACCTTGATAATGTATCAGTTTGCTCCATCAAAACACTGGTGTAGGAATATGAAATATGTGGTAATTTAGAATAAACTCCTCATTTTGTTTGTGGATCCTGAAAAATGCTTTACATCTTACCTGAACTGGATGCACCAGCCCTTGCCTGAGAATCAGATTAATGACAGTAAGTGCTGCTGTCCGTAGCTGCCCCTGCTTGTGAAAAAACATGTCCAGGATGTTCTTCAGGTACACCTGCATCACTGCACTAGTTTGCCTATGAAAACACACACACACATTAGTGCTATGGATACATATCCTATTTGTTGAGTGACAGAATTCAGAGGTAGCTTTTATGTTGGCCATGTCACTTGGCTGTATTTCTAGAGACAAGGTTTGCTTGTACGATTCTTCTCAGGTATATTCACTTTCTCGATCTGTCCCAACATAAAACGATAGTATCGTACCCTGACTGTGAGTCTCCAAGTTCCTTGAGATTCTCCTTGTCTGACTGTTTCTTCCCTATAATACAATACCAATGAGAACTACAAACACCTATTAAACGTACAAAAGGAAAGCAACATTTGGTTGAAGAAGGTAGGCAGGCTTACATTCGTGGTCTAGGATTCTTAGTCTGCGTTCCTCCTCCAGAAGATGTGTCTGGAAGTTCTTTAGCACCTGCCACTTTAGCTTTACTGACGTGTTGGATGAGGAGAGGATCTCTTGGTACAAGTGCTTTGCATCGTCTTTTAAAAGCAACTCAGCATAGCGCATGCAGAAAAACCCTGAGATATTCGAATAAAAAAGATGGATGAACATTTTTTTTGTTCTTGCTTTTATTTTGTGAAATAATAAATAGCTTTCATTGACAGCATGCATTGGCCGTATGTAAAAGAGGACAATGAAAATGCGATATTTATTATACAGCAATGTGAAAAAATGTTTCATAGCAAAGTGTTGCGTTGCTTTCAAGTGGGTTGTACAGGGATGTACACTAATCAACAAACAAAAAGTGCGCACAGAACTGTAGCTGAATGATACAACAATAGCACATCAACAATGTTTGTTTAGACCTCTTGGGTCAATATAAAATAAGAAAAACAATAAGTTTCTGATTTACCAAGTCCGCTGATGGCTTTTTGGCACACCTCCTCATCATTGTGCTTACTGAAGTAGATGTACACTGCAAATACCTTGTTCCTGGTGGTCATCTGCTGGTAGAGAATCATAGGAGGGTACACATACTCAAGATTGGAGTGAAGCATGGTTTTTCACTTTACACAGTGCAAGCAACAAAGGAGATAGCATGGGTCATAAAACCTTTACCTCTTCATTGGGAGGCAGGCAGTTGTAAGGACACAACAGGGGTCAGGAAAGTAGTGTACTTTGCACACAATGTCGGAAGGGTTTTAAGTAAAATTGGGTTGATTTGGAACATACTATACTACTCATGACCTACCTGATTCTTTGGCTCCATACTGGTCTCAAAATCAAAGTGTTTGCACAACAGGCCAAGTGTGAACAAGGATCTAAGAAGCGTGGGTTTCTGAGTTTGAAGCTGTCCATTTGAGGCTCCATTCTTGGAATGCTCCAATTTAGTCTTGACAAGAAATCCTGAGATTAACAAAAGGCTCTTCTAAATTTGTTTTGTGAACCACAAGTGTGCAATAATGAAAATGTTTTTCTAGAGTGAACAACAAGAGAAAAAGCAATGAAATAGTCATTACCATAATATTTCTGGAAATAGTCTTTGACGAGTTTATAGTTATGGGTGACTCGGTTAACAACAGCTCCTAAGCAGCTGACACAGCTTTGAACCACTGTCTGACCATGTTTTACTGTGAGCCTCATCAGATCTTCTTCTAGGCTGGCAAGGAATGACTCACTTGGGTGGTCCATGAGGGGGACTACAAGTTCTAGAATGCGTGCAACATTGTGGATAACCAGAAAGTCCCCTTGGGTCTTGAAAACAAGAATAGAAGACGTGTTATCAACCAAGTTATTGATTGTCAATACAATGAGATTTGAGAAAACAAAAAAGCTACTGAAGGAATTCCAATTAGTGATGACTGGAAAAGATATTATGTTTAACAAGTGTTTAACTGAAAAACTATTTTAACCGGATCTGTAGTTTTGTGAAACAAATTATGGTACCTTAAATACCATACTTTTCTCAGCAAGACTGCAATAATTCCAAAAACAAATGACTACTTTAATTTTCTTTTAACACGGTTACTAAAAGAGGTATATCAAAAGCTAGCAAATCCATACTAATACTTACATTACACTTTGTGCTGAGGTAGGGTTGGAGAATTGTTCCATGGTTAACCAATAGCTGTGGCTTGATTTTGGCAATAAGATACAATGCACTCAAACTTGCTATCAGCTTTTGACTGCTAGACCCTCTACCTTCAGGTGTGGCTAGATAAAATACAAGGACTAAGTGTCAACTGACCAAGAAGGCTCGTGCAATGAGACTTTAAAAAACTCATTCATGGAAATTGTTTCCAAATTGAACTTGGAACTGTATTTACCTTTTTATGATATACATGGCAAAATTTTATAGAAACAGATTATTAACACATTTGTAGACAAAAAGCTTTTGAAAAAACTCGAGTGGAAATTATTTTTATTTTATTAAAAAAGAAATAGTATGATCACCATATATGTATTTGCTTTCCTGAGATTTGATTGGTTCATATTTTTTCAATTGTTTGTAAGCCAATCAGCGTCCAGTAATACTGCACCATATTTTTTTTGCACTGAATCACCTGAAAACGTCACTCTCCGCCAATCAGAATAAAAAAAATTACCATGTAAATTATAAACAGAAAAACAACACTCACCAGCAAGCTTTTCCTCTTGTCTCAGTACATTTTCTACCAAGCAGCTCACGATCTGTTGACAGGCCTTCTCTGACGACTTAACAATTGCATCTTCATCACTCTTGAGCAACTGTAGTGGAAATGGGATCAGTGGATTTTTACTAAATAAAAAACACAGAACACCATAGAAAAGAATCCAGACTTACATTTTCCAGAAGCTGCTCAAACCAGTCAGTATTTTCACCGCAAGCAGACACCTTAATTCATAAAAAAATATATTAGAATACATTTATCGACAGCAACAATCACACATAAAATACAGCTTTAATTTCTTATATAACAGCACTCACTACTTCTGTCATTTGTACAACACGCTTCAAATAAGCTTCATCTGCCGTCTTTTCTGGGGTGAACCACATCTGGTGGAACACCTTGGTTACCAGTTCCTGTTTGAAAAAGCATTGTATCAGAGCCTAGATATGTGCATACAGTATACCCCATAACTTTTCTCACCTTACATTGTACAACAACACACAACAGAGAAGGAAAATAAATACTGTAAGGCCCACAATTAAAAAGAGGGGAAATATGTCCACTTGCCTTGATCCCCTCTTCATCACTGATCCTCCTGATGATTTTTACACATATCTCTGTGACTTTGGGAAAGTCAGGTTGATTGATGCAAATGTCTCTCAAGATTTTGATCACTCTCTTGCGTACACTGATTCCTGTGTCCTGTCAAAAGAAAGCAGAGATGATACAGCCGAGAAAGTATGTTGTGAGGGAATTGGGCAGACCAAGAATTATCCTTGAAGATTATTCTTGAAGTTACTTTTTGTTTCCTGCCCCACTTGTCATACAAACTAAATGTAGATGGGTTCAAGTGAGGTATTTACCTGTCTTATTGTACATTTCAATCAAAATAGGGTGCTTCCAGAAACCAGCACTATCTACTTTTGGGGTGTAATTTTACTCAAAATTTTATTTACTCAAACATATCACTAATAAAAAGGTGGTTCCAGAACCCTGTAGCCGACCCCAGCACTGTCCATTTTTGGGGGGTAATTTTCTCTCTCTTTCTCTCTCTCTCTCTAATTACTATTACCATATCAAAAGTATAACCTTTTATTTACCAGAATCCTCTCGATTATCATATCGTAGTACTGATGAATCAGCTCTGGCTTGTTGAGCACAAACCTCCCAATGAGCTCCACCGCTGCCTCTCGTACACTAGTAGACATGTCCACAAGTCTGTTGTGCACACCATTCTGCATATCCTCCTAAAATAAAAACATAAACTATTTCTGATGAGGTGCAAATATTTTAGTAGTCCATCACGAGTAAAGCAAAAATTACATTATTTTCTTGCTTTTAAATAATTTTGCTTGCATAAACTACTTATAAAAGGTAGCTAAAAAACAGATATTCATGTCAACATTCATTCACAACTCATGAAAGTGAAACATACCCTAGAGAGAATTGAGGGATCAGCACATACTACTGCTGACAGAGCTTTCATTGCCTTTGTCCGAATAGCAACAACATTCTCATTCAAAATTCTCAGGATCTGAAAATCACAAATGCAACCATAATCAATTAACCTACACAGTATGTGTTAGCATTATAGGTGTTTCATACCTGTCCAAGGTAGTTGTCGAAGCTTCTAGAAAATGATCTAGATGAACCAAGGTACCGTGACATCAGCAGAGCTTTCTCAAGACTGATTTGGTTATGGGAAGACCTAAAAAAGGGCAATCTGTTATCAAACTAGAAGAAATGTTTTTGAACTGGAGAAGACTAAGCATTGCCATCATCTCTAATCAAATACTGCAAGACAAAAAAATCCTTGAGATATTTCAAAAGATGTTATCTGTAAATTGTCATTGATGTACAGTAAACAGTGATTTATTTATAACGTATTTACCTTATATCCGTAAGCCTGTCATCCAAGAGATCATGCAGGAGTTTCTTCTCTTCTTCAAGTTTCTGCAAGCTTTCAATGCCAGTCATGAAGCTGCTGTTCAGATCAGGGCCATCTGATGGCAGGTCTGTGGGTGCTCTCATTAGTCTCTCTATGTCAACTTGGGTGTCTCGAACCCATTGTGCTATGTAGAACTTTTTGGCAAACTGAAACGGCAAAGAGCTGTACTTTAGTCTTATGACTCTTTCCTATTTGTGCTACAGTTGAACCTCAATTATCTAGACCTCACTTTATCTGTATGTTTTACTATATATTCATTTGATGAATAGTAGCTACAATATATTTATAGGTTATTTCAAGGTTGGTGAGCGCATACGATTTTTATTCACGAGTTGTGTAAAACAAAAGAATGAGCCCAGCGAGTGAGTTTGTTTTACACAACGAGTAAATAAAAATCGTAAAAGCAAACTAACCGTGAAATAACCTATAAATATACACTGACACTGTAGAGGATTATGTAGAAAGTCTTAAAAACAAGCAAGAATACAAAGGAAAAAAACGAGCGAGATGTAAGGCTGTAAAATGCTATCTAACATCACAGTCTCGTGCGTGTTATTAGCAAGACAGATTTATTTCAATGTTAGTTTATGTCTGTCTTCAACTGAACCGTCGGTCGAACAGCCAAGTCTAATAAAATGTTATGTAAGCTTATTATAAATTATATATTTCTCAGTTTGAATACAAAGCATTCAAAATGGAAGACAATAGATTTGCTACTCTCAATCAGCGAACTAAGACACATCAAAGGAGTTTCAAGCGAGTGTTGAGCAAACGAAAAAATTTTGCTCACAAGTGAAAATAATGATATAGCCAATCAGAACGCTGATACAGCATTCTTCGCTAGTGGAAATTTTTTTTACGACCAATCAGCTGGCTTCTCTAGCGCGAAGAGACTAGTTTTATCACAATGGTTTTTGGCGTGTAAATCTTGGTATGTATATAATGAGATTTAAAACGTCTCGTCATGAAACCATACCAATAGAGCAGGGTCATTCTGGCCTTCCACTGTCAGGTAGTTGGCAAGACCCTTCTGGAACACTTGCATTCTCTTGGCTGATCGCTCATCCTGCAATATTAATACAATAGTAATCACTAAAAGAGTATTTACAAACATTTACATTTTTTCCTTCATTAAGTGGAGCAGGTAATATTTGTATAAGAGTTCCTTATGTCATCCCAAGTCAAATTACATGGCTCTTACCCATTTAGTGTATTCTTCTTCAGATTCATCTGATGTATCACCAAGCAACTACAATTAAGAAGAACGGTTAAACTTCTTCCAAGCTTTTGCTCAATTAAAATCACTCTTCTACAGTAAATCAGGGCTGTAGTAGCTGCTACCTAAAAGGATATGAGAGGCTAAGAATTACATCCTAAAAGCTCTACTCACATCAATCATCAAATCTGTGATATTCTCTGATTCTTTCTGGCTGACAACAGCATCCTTCCTCAAGTGTGCAGCAACCACACCAAGGTAGTCAATGGCAGAGACTCGTAAGCTAACATCCACTGACTTATTGTTGAATGTCACAATCTGTGGACAGATGCATAGAAATATTTTTTTTATAATATTATTAGTCCTATGTGATTTTTACTGAAAGTTTGATAATTGTGCAGACTCTTGTCACTGATCTTCTTAGCTGCTTCTGCTTCTTTTGGCGAGTCAAATCAAAGTTTTATAATTGTGGTCAAATTGCACCTTTCTAGGAGAGTTAAGTCATCTAAATTTGGACAAGTGTGATATAATAAAGGCTTTTAACTTACAGAAGCTGAGGGGCAATTTTTCAATATGAATTAACAGAATACTCAAATTTGCAGTTAAAATTGATGGCTATTGTAAGTCAAATAGCATCATAAGGATGATAATAGCGCCTATACCAGTAGTTTTCCTAGCAGAGTAAGTAAAACTTCTGCTGCTGGCCATTCTGGCTTGTTCAGTGTTAGCAACAAGTCTTGTAGGAAGTTCTCAAAGAGTGGACGGTAATCCTCCTCATCTTTTCCAACACTGCTGCACCTGAAAAGGACATACAAAGTTATATCAGTATATGTGCTTCAGGGATTCAGACTCAATGTTATTATTATTATTTTGTTTTATATATCACAAAGAGATCAATATTACTTACTTATTCAAAAACATGGAGATAAAGTTCTGTGCGGTACGCAATGCGTTTTCATAAGAGTTGCAAATCATGATGTCCTTGTAATTCTGCTGTTAAAAAGAAACATAATGCTTTCCATTCTGCACATAAGCTACTGTTTGGTTTAGAAATTTAAAATTTATTGCAGACCGTTCTTTGAGAAACCTCTTAATAACAGCATTTAAGTTTTACCACAGAAGTTTCTTGAACTTGTCCATCATTTGCAGCGTTTTCTTCCACTTCTTCCTTCTCTGGTATCTTGACAGAGCACTGGATCAATTGCAGCACAAGTGCAGTCACCATCTGTATGGACTCTTCATCATTCAACCTAAAATAAATGTTCATCAGTATAACCGTCTAGCACAATAGCCGAAAAAAACTTTAAACCCTTTGTAAGTGAAAAGTTCAGGGTCATAAATAACAAGGGGCAGGGGCAGCAACAGTCGGCAAATAAAATGGTTAATAAAATGATGTCTAAATAAGTTACGCAATTTTCTAAAGTGTAACTACAATAACTCCGCAACCCCCCCCCCCCATCCCCCATTCAATGTTGGGGACCAAGCTCCCAGGTATCTGACTACAGCCTAGAAAAGGGAGGGGTCCAAGGCCCAAGGGGGTGGGGTACAAAAGTGTTTTGCCAGAAATATGACGTGAACACATGGAAAGCATTTTCCATTGAAAAAAATATCAATATTTGTAGCCATACCCATGAACATGTGATTGGAGGTTAAAAAAATCCCAAATAAATTACCTGTAGCTTCTTATGTTTCTTTTGCTTGATGGAAGCCTGGCCAAAGAAGCAAAGATATCCTCAAGAATGAGATCCCGGTGCTTGACGTATCTTCTGAACACAGATCTCACCAGCTTCATGGAACTGTGCTGCAAGTCACTGATGTTCTCAACAAAGAATGGAGACACACCAAGTGTAGATACCTGAAGAACCCAAGAACTTTTAATTAGAACTACTGTAGTAGGACAGTGTGTAAACGTTTCTCAGTGTGTACTCGTGATAGTTATTGGTCATTACGCAACCGTCCACTAAGCAACCATGCTAAGAGGTTTATACGGGTATGTTTATTTTTTACACGATACAGCTGCTGTCATACTGTATCTGTAAAGCATCACTTTCTTGTGGAAAATAGATTAGTATGTTTTTGCGATGAGCTTTCTCTTTACTTTAAACTATTGGAAAACTGTATTTATCAGGGGCTGATCCAGGAGTTCCGAAAAGGAGGGGGTGAGGGGATGAGGTGCAAAAGAAAGGTTAAAATAGAGGGATGGATTCATTGTTAGTTTTAAGCCAAAAATCTTATGACGAAAGTCAATAGGCAACCATCCCAAGTCATTTGGCAACCAGTGGCCTAACAACTTAGTGCAGCTGCCTAATGGCTGGTTGCCTAACGACTCAGTTGACTAATAACTGGCTACGCTCATGATACTTATAAGCACCCAATTGTACCTGTAGAATGGTAGTGTCTGTCAATGCTTGGACATCAACAAGGTCACCTAGCTGAGAGATCAGCTCACAGACTTTGTTATAGAATACAGTTAGCATCTTCATCTTTGGTGCACAAGCTTTGGATCTTTTTGACTTTGGGACAAAGATGGAGTTATCTGTAAAATAAAATAAAAGGTAGGTTTCCTGGTAAGGCACTCCCCTGTAGAATTATTTGATAAGACATAACAGGCTGATAAAAAAAAAACAATTTCTTGGTAACCAACTTCTTTTGGCCAAATGAAGGTCACAACTACAGATTTACAGTATTTGTTCAAACCCAGTTGCTCAATTCCTTGTATCAGTATTTCAATAGTGTACCAAAACATTCTTCAAAGAAGAATCTGTAGCCACAGAGTCACTTTCAATTATTTGTTTGTATTTCTATTACTCCAGGGATATTTAAATTGTCTATATTGGTGTCTGTAATAGGAGGCTGTCAGTAAGGCTATTTAATTATAACATAACAAGGTTGAAATAGTATGTTGTAAGCCTTGGTGAAAACAGAGTAGTTAGTCTTTTGCTCCAACAAGGGCTATGGTTGAAACATCAACAAAACTACTACTATTTTTTTTTTACCTGATTCTACCATGCCTGCAGAGACCACCTTGTTATTCTAGCGCTTGTCTGTAGTTTACAGTATCTAGTCATACTATTTTGTTAGTTAGGCTGGCTGACTGTAGTCATATGGAAATTCCCATTTTACCTTTAGCATCTGGGTCCCTGTAGACTGGATCATATTCAGGGAAGATGTTGTTCTGTAAGTGGAATTTGATCAACCTAATGATTCTATCCATTACTTCTTCTAGATAAAGCTGCTTGGGGATGTTTGGTGAGGTCAGAATATTAAGAACCACTAATGAAGACTCAACAGATCTGATGATTCGATCCAGACAAAGGTCACGCCATAGTTTCTGCTCATCCTCTTCTTCCTATACAAGTGAAATAAAAAGCAATACTTATTTCTCTGTATTTGCACTTTAAATGAGGAGTTAGTCAACATAAGTAGAAGGGAGGCAACTATGGATGGTTTAGTGTACCTTACCATATTGTCTTCACCATCCCTATTTCAAGTGGATGCCATCACAACTTGTCATACTCATTCACATTACCAGACCTCCTTCTAACATGTTAAAAAAGAAGGTCAATGTTAAAGCTAAGTGGACTCACCTGGTCATTGCTTAGTTTGAGCAGCATTCCATCTCTTACATGGCGCTCCATGATTGACAGCAACCTGAACAATTGGTCTGTTGCAATCTGTGTAAGTACCATGCAAACTTTGATAACTACCCAACAACTACACTTTTCAGTAAATAACTCTTGACATTATAGTATTTTACAGAACATTTTGAACATCCTTCACCTACCTGGTGAATAACGCCTAAAGACTTGAGCTTTGCAGATTCTGTGTATAATTCAGATATTTCTGTCCTAGTTGCTAATGATTCTGAAGCAGGTTCTTCGTCATCTTGAAGATAAAAATGAAAATATTAGAAGTGAAATACCATTCCCCCACTAAATGCTAATTCTGTTCACAGCTGATATTTGTTTCCCACTGTAGTAAATTTCTTACCAACATCTGCCATGTAGGCTACACCACACTCATCATCAAACTCAAACAGGTTCTCTAAAGCAGTGGCAAATCTTCTGAAAGTTACTGATTCCAGTAGACCTATGGAATATTAAATAAAAAGATATCAAAAGTATCAAAATAGGACTGTAACCTTAGGCAACCTATTCAGGTTTCTACACAAAATCTTACTTTCGATATCTCCTGATTCCCCCTCCAGCTTTCTTTTCTCTTTTGTCTTTCGTTTCTTCTTTGTGGGAGCTGACAGAGGAATGAAAAGTGATGAAATAAAAAATTTTAAACAATGAACAATTTAACAGAAAGATTAAATACCTTCAATGTCACTATTGCTATCATTCAATGAATGATGCCTTTTTTTCTTAGTGCTTTCAGAGTCTTCACCAGCTGGTATAACAGCCCGTACACTGTGAGTTTCGAACTCTTTAGACCCTCTCCGCTCTTTCACTTTTGTGATCACAAGCTTTGGAATGCACAACTGCAACTTCTTTAGTGGACTAGTAGATACATTTGAACACTTGCTGTCAAGTCCCTCTAATGATTTATTAAGATCAATCATATCTGGAACTTTATGTGTGTTATTTTCAGAGAAACCCTGTGCATTTTCAATGGTTAAGCATTCAGTCTGGTTAAGATCATGTTGATCACTAGTCCATTCATGATTGTTTGCTTGCAAAGAATCCTCCATAGACTTTCGAGTAGAAGATTTTGATCTCCTTCTAGCTGGCTTAATTGGTGCCATTTCAATTGGTGATGGCACATTTGAAGTCTGGATTGGTATATTCTCTTGACAATCCACCACAGGCGGACTAATACCGTACTGGTTGTTCAGATCAATCATTTCTACAGGTGAGTGTTTACTCCTAGAAGGTTTTTTCCTTGATGTTGGTCCTGTAGCAAACATTTGGTGGCTGCTTTCCATAGATAAATTGAATGTTCTTGTGGTATCAGGGGAAACTATAAAGAACACAAAATATTTTTCAGCACAATTAAGAGATCAATTAAATTTCATTAGTCCAACACATCCTTAGTATGAAGATTTGAAATACACAATAACAACTCATTATTAACACTCTTTAATATTTATACCCAACAAGATATTTAATGGAAAGGTTATGATAATTTAGTGAATAAAGGTTTGGAACAAGGTGAAAATTCAAAGTACGAGCAGCAACTGAAACACCAAAATATATAGTCAGGGTAATTATAAAGAAAGAAAATACAATTAAAATTATTTTAGTATATTTTTTGTTATAACCTTTTGCAGGTCTGTATCAATCTCTATCTTAACCCTGTGCTCTAAATAGTAGTTAAATAGCACTTACGTCCACTGTCTTCGGAGCACTTTACAGTTAAAATCCTTAGTATTAAGAATAAACCATCTTGAAAAAGAGGAAGACAAGCCTACAGTATAGTAAGCCAACACATGCTAAACAAGTCAAACCTGTTTAAGCAGAAAAAAGAGCCCTAACGAGAGCACTAACACACATGGCCACTTGTAATTTTATTTGGTAACATAGCTTAAACCATGATTTCGTTTACCTTGGTTTGGCTGTAAAGATGGATCACAATTGGGGCTGGTATCTGAAAGGCTCTGTCTCATTCTTCTTGTTTTGACAGGAGAAAAGGTTTGAGCATGGATGTTCTCCAGAGTGGGAGACATGTAGCCACTGTTTGTTGATGGGCTGCCAAATGGACCTAGATAAAAAGTGGATATTCAAGGTAAAAGGTATAAAAATTATATGATAATTTGAAACAAAATAGCTATTAAGATTAACCCATTGACTCCTGGCTTTTTTGGAGCTGAATTTACAAAAAACAGACTGAAAACAGATACCTCCCCCCCTATTCTGAGTTTTATACAGCCCGTCAAAGTCAAACACAGCTGCACCTAGTCAGCGGTATCCAAGCTTTCCAACAGTTCTTTGCGGTCCCCACTTTTAATCCCTCGTCGATGTGCTGAAGCCAGCACAAGTTGATGGTTGCTTTTATTTTTCATCAAAAATACAGCTATGAGCATATCAGGAGAGTGTCTCAGGACATCATGAAGTCTTTTGGGGCATAATTGAGTGCTTTGCTTATGGATATTTGCAAGCAAAGGTGGATTCATGATGATTTTTTCTGGTTTGGCTTTGCCCGGATGAGAAAATAATTTTCTAATGAATCACCACAGCTCTCCTAAATGCTGTCTTTTCTGAAACCAAATTGATTCCAAAATTGTTTACACTGCTATTCTGGGTCTGTATGGCCTGGAATTGATTCGTTTGGCTTCGGGGTGAAAAGACTTATAAAAAACCATCTGACTTTGGGGAGGGAAGTGTTGACTGGCCCTCCCCTCGTGAATTTTCCCCTGTATCTCCCAGAATGCTTTGCAATACGTAAACATATTTTCGTGGTTGTACAATCCTTCAAGGAATGGGCATTGTGTTTTGAGGCCAAGGAAATGTACCTGGAGGATCAGAATAAAGGTATCTATTTGTGTCTTGAGCTGTGTTTGCTGATCTCTCTCCCTTGTGTGGTATTTTGAGCGTTTTATTGAGAGGGGTGATTCTGCTTTTCTCTCCTTGTTCGATTTGAGATTTGTCAAAGAACCTGTGCTATTATTTGGCTTAAGAGTAGATGCCAACACCTTGGTTGGATGCATATCTGCAAGACCATTTATCCCTTAGACTGATGCCTGAGTATCTTCATCTTGTTGTGTTTATTTTGAATTTATGAATTTTTTGGGTTGTGGGTACTTCCCAAAGCCGGTACAGGCCGGTTCAGGGGTCAATGTGTTTACCAACACACCCTAAAAATCATGCTTGCCTCACTGCCTGAGAACAATGCATTTTTCGCAAGCTTAGGTGCATACAACAGTGTAGGCAAATTCTGCTTGATATACAAACAAGCCTCCTTTAAGTTATGGCTGATATTCTAACAGATAATTCTTATGTTAAAACCATTAGGGAAACCACAGGGAGCCCAAATTCTATAAAAATATTTGCCTTTATAAATTCAAAGCAGCAGTGTCAACCCACTTTTGGTACTTTTCCTGTATATTCACCGTCAAAGTAATCTTATCACAAAACCTTGCCTGAATCTGATGTTTTCTTGGGTATTTTTTTCTAAAAAAGCTATGCATATCATCCCTATCAATGAGTCCAGTCATGTCCAAGTAAAAAAAATTCTATTTTCTAGGTTAAAGATATTCACTTGCTAGAAATGGCATATATGTGATCCAATCCACTGGTGTATGTCACAGCACAAGTCTAAAAAGGTCTAGTTATTTTGATTAAAATCTAGGGGTGGTTGATTAACCCATTGACTCCTGGCTTTTTTGGAGCTGAATTTACAAAAAACAGACTGAAAACAGATACCTCCCCCCCTATTCTGAGTTTTATACAGCCCGTCAAAGTCAAACACAGCTGCACCTAGTCAGCGGTATCCAAGCTTTCCAACAGTGCTTTGCGGTCCCCACTTTTAATCCCTCGTCGATGTGCTGAAGCCAGCACAAGTTGATGGTTGCTTGTATTTTTCATCAAAAATACAGCTATGAGCATATCAGGAGAGTGTCTCAGGACATCATGAAGTCTTTTGGGGCATAATTGAGTGCTTTGCTTATGGATATTTGCAAGCAAAGGTGGATTCATGATGATTTTTTCTTGTTTGGCTTTGCCCGGATGAGAAAATAATTTTCTAATGAATCACCACAGCTCTCCTAAATGCTGTCTTTTCTGAAACCAAATTGATTCCAAAATTGTTTACACTGCTATTCTGGGTCTGTATGGCCTGGAATTGATTCGTTTGGCTTCGGGGTGAAAAGACTTATAAAAAACCATCTGACTTTGGGGAGAGAAGTGTTGACTGGCCCTCCCCTCGTGAATTTTCCCCTGTATCTCCCAGAATGCTTTGCAATACGTAAACATATTTTCGTGGTTGTACAATCCTTCAAGGAATGGGCATTGTGTTTTGAGGCCAAGGAAATGTACCTGGAGGATCAGAATAAAGGTATCTATTTGTGTCTTGAGCTGTGTTTGCTGATCTCTCTCCCTTGTGTGGTATTTTGAGCGTTTTATTGAGAGGGGTGATTCTGCTTTTCTCTCCTTGTTCGATTTGAGATTTGTCAAAGAACCTGTGCTATTATTTGGCTTAAGAGTAGATGCCAACACCTTGGTTGGATGCATATCTGCAAGACCATTTATCCCTTAGACTGATGCCTGAGTATCTTCATCTTGTTGTGTTTATTTTGAATTTATGAATTTTTTGGGTTGTGGGTACTTCCCAAAGCCGGTACAGGCCGGTTCAGGGGTCAATGTGTTCACCAACACACCCTAAAAATCATGCTTGCCTCACTGCCTGAGAACAATGCATTTTTCGCAAGCTTAGGTGCATACAACAGTGTAGGCAAATTCTGCTTGATATACAAACAAGCCTCCTTTAAGTTATGGCTGATATTCTAACAGATAATTCTTATGTTAAAACCATTAGGGAAACCACAGGGAGCCCAAATTCTATAAAAATATTTGCCTTTATAAATTCAAAGCAGCAGTGTCAACCCACTTTTGGTACTTTTCCTGTATATTCACCGTCAAAGTAATCTTATCACAAAACCTTGCCTGAATCTGATGTTTTCTTGGGCATTTTTTTCTAAAAAAGCTATGCATATCATCCCTATCAATGAGTCCAGTCATGTCCAAGTAAAAAAAATTCTATTTTCTAGGTTAAAGATATTCACTTGCTAGAAATGGCATATATGTGATCCAATCCACTGGTGTATGTCACAGCACAAGTCTAAAAAGGTCTAGTTATTTTGATTAAAATCTAGGGGTGGTTGATTAACCCATTGACTCCTGGCTTTTTTGGAGCTGAATTTACAAAAAACAGACTGAAAACAGATACCTCCCCCCTATTCTGAGTTTTATACAGCCCGTCAAAGTCAAACACAGCTGCACCTAGTCAGCGGTATCCAAGCTTTCCAACAGTGCTTTGCGGTCCCCACTTTTAATCCCTCGTCGATGTGCTGAAGCCAGCACAAGTTGATGGTTGCTTGTATTTTTCATCAAAAATACAGCTATGAGCATATTAGGAGAGTGTCTCAGAACATCATGAAGTCTTTTGGGGCATAATTGAGTGCTTTGCTTATGGATATTTGCAAGCAAAGGTGGATTCATGATGATTTTTTCTTGTTTGGCTTTGCCCGGATGAGAAAATAATTTTCTAATGAATCACCACAGCTCTCCTAAATGCTGTCTTTTCTGAAACCAAATTGATTCCAAAATTGTTTACACTGCTATTCTGGGTCTGTATGGCCTGGAATTGATTCGTTTGGCTTCGGGGTGAAAAGACTTATAAAAAACCATCTGACTTTGGGGAGAGAAGTGTTGACTGGCCCTCCCCTCGTGAATTTTCCCCTGTATCTCCCAGAATGCTTTGCAATACGTAAACATATTTTCGTGGTTGTACAATCCTTCAAGGAATGGGCATTGTGTTTTGAGGCCAAGGAAATGTACCTGGAGGATCAGAATAAAGGTATCTATTTGTGTCTTGAGCTGTGTTTGCTGATCTCTCTCCCTTGTGTGGTATTTTGAGCGTTTTATTGAGAGGGGTGATTCTGCTTTTCTCTCCTTGTTCGATTTGAGATTTGTCAAAGAACCTGTGCTATTATTTGGCTTAAGAGTAGATGCCAACACCTTGGTTGGATGCATATCTGCAAGACCATTTATCCCTTAGACTGATGCCTGAGTATCTTCATCTTGTTGTGTTTATTTTGAATTTATGAATTTTTTGGGTTGTGGGTACTTCCCAAAGCCGGTACAGGCCGGTTCAGGGGTCAATGTGTTTAAGAACAGCCACAATTAAAACTTTAGGGTACATGCCATAATCAAAAGTGTTGGTAAATGAAAAAGGTTTAACCATTTTACAACTGAAGCCCAATTTGTGTGATATCCTGATGTTCCTAGAGTCTAAACAGCATTCAAAACTAGTATATACACCAAAACAAAACATGCATGCTCAGTAGTTTTTGAAGACAGATTTTAACATTAAAAAACAGAAACAAATAGTACAGATAATAAAGTTTTTATTTTTATGGTACTATCTTTTGAGTCTGTTGCTAGGGAAATTTGTTTGTTTTATAAAAGCTTCTGTTTTTTTTTGTCAAATCTCTTGAAACTTTCAACATAAGTGTTTTAGACAAAAATGACACAAGTGATGACTTCATCTGACCCCTCCCATGATCACATGACCTAGAACAGAAAAACATGTCGAAGAAGCCACTGTTCAAATCTATCATCATAATTTTTGCAGAAACATTTTAAAATCACTTTTTTTCTAAAGCTTAACGCATCCAATTTGCGAAATTTTGATACTGCGAGAAATGGCAAATTTTTATGTTCTTCGAAAACCACATATTTGGTAATAACTTTTTCATTTCTTCAAAAATCAAAAATCCAATGTGCTAAGTTATTAGAAATGGTAATATCAATGGTTTGGGTGAAAAAAAAAATCACAATTGTTGTAAAATGTTCAAAATTAATGTGTGCGGAAATGGCAGCCATTTTGTTTTTCGCCATCTATTTTCATACTCTTAAAACATATAAAAATTGCATTTTTTCTACAAATAGTCTGGTGGCAGAGGCCGGAAAACAGGGGTTTCGCACAAGTCGAGAGGTAGAGAAGGTTTGAAAGCAGATTTGAGTAGATATTGGTCCCCTGAACAACGCCTAGTAGTTAGTGGAGTCGAATTGTGGTATAGGTTTTGAATTATTTACGTTTTTCTTTTTCGGGTGAAAAACCACAGGGTACCCGAGTATGAATTTTACAAAATAATTTATTAACCCATTGACTCCTGGCTATTTTTGAGTTGAATTTAGAAAAAACAGACTGAAAACAGATACCCCCCCCCCCCCGCTCTATTCTGAGTTTTATACAGCCCGTCAAAGTCAAACACAGCTGCACCTAGTCAGCGGTATCCAAGCTTTCCAACAGTGCTTTGCGGTCCCCACTTTTAATCCCTCGTTGTTGTGCTGAAGCCAGCACAAGTTGATGGTTGCTTGTATTTTTCATCAAAAATACAGCTATGAGCATCTTAGGAGAGTGTCTCAGGACATCATGAAGTCTTTTGGGGCATAATTGAGTGCTTTGCTTATGGATATTTGCAAGCAAAGGTGGATTCATGGTGATTTTTTCTTGTTTGGCTTTGCCTGGATGAGAAAATAATTTTCTAATGAATCACCACAGCTCTCCTAAATACTGTCTTTTCTGAAACCAAATTGATTCCAAAATTGTTTACACTGCTATTCTGGATCTGTATGACCTGGAATTTATTTGTTTGGCTTCGGGGTGAAAAAAACTTATAAAAAACCATCTGACTTTGGGGAGGTGTTGACTGGCCCTCCCCTCGTGAATTTTCCCCTGGATCTCCCAGAATGCTTTTCAATCCCTAAAGGCATCTTCTTGGTTTTACAAGCCTTCAAGGAGTGGACATTGTGTTTTGAGGCCATGGAAATGAACCTGGAGGATCAGAATAAAGGTATCTATTTGTGTCTTGAACTGTGTTTGCTGATCTCTCTCCCTTGCGTTGCATTTTGAGCGTTTTATTGAGAGGGGTGATTCTGCTTTTCTTTCCTTGTTCGATTTGAAATTTGTCAAAGAACCTGTGCTATTATTTGGCTTAAGAGTAGTTGCCTACACCTTGGTTGGATGCATCAGTCTATCTTTTTGTGTTTAGTTTGCATTTATGAATTTTTTGGGTTGTGGGTGCTTCCCAAAGCCGGTACAGGCCGGTTGAGGGGTCAATGTGTTAAGCATACAAAACATACAATAAAGGCATGAAAACATCCTACAATTATGCTTTCCATATGTTACAAGTCGTCAAACTAATTCGGCCTTAAACCGCAGGGTGCCCGAGTCATATATTTGCAAGTTTCCAGAGTGTTCACGCATAAGCTTGGGAAATAACCCATAAAGTTTTCATTCTTTTGTCGTTTTTAACTCAGAAGCTACCTAAACATGATACTTCAGTGTCAAATATGGCATCTGAGCTGAATCTTGGCTCCTATATGCTTCTTTTATATCAAATGAGACCACAGGGATCCCAAGTCAAGTTTTCTTTAAATAAGCAAGTCCATGGTAAAACAATTGGTGACAGCTTCTTGTCCTTAAATGACTAGATTGAGAGAATGTTCACAGTGAAAGCCGACCGAGATCTGTTTGGAAGACTTCGCAAATGCAAGACAAGTCAACCTAGCAGTCCCCTGCGCGATTGCCTACCATGATGGAAGTTTTAGGAAGTTCATCATAAGTCACAATTCTTGAGGAAGGTTTTGACACATGATGTTGTTAATATCTTGGGTGGAATGGCATTATTCAGATGCAAATACGTTTTGGGAGCTTGCGCAGAAATGTTTCACCACCATCATGAGGCAGATCACCACCCAAAGCTGCTCTATTCTTAACATGGCCTTTGATCACTATTTGGATACAACGATTCAGGCTGGGAAGAGGACCAGGAAAGGGTCTACAGACGGTCTTGAGAAAAGGAACGCAGGCCATAATACACCAGAGTCACGACAATCGTCCAAGTACATATAGAACCCAATTAAGAACAAGACCGTCTGTAGCCCGGGAAGGACCTTTTCATATGAGTAGGTCTTTTCAATAGGGAGAAAGCAGCCAATGGCAGAAATCAGCAAGCTTGAGTCCACAAAATACAGGGCCTGGATGGGGTAAACCGACTAGCGACAAACAGCTTAAAAGTAACTGAATACCAACAAAACATGAAAAAAAACTAGTGAATAGCGACAAAAAAATATTTGCTGACTACCAACATTTTATTATCTTTACTTCCATCGTCAATCTACTTAAATTCGGCCATTTAGAGATCTGCACTATGTATTTCCTGTTGCATCAACTTTCAGTCAATTATTAATCCATAATTAATTTATCATCAATAAGTTATTAATTACTAATTCATTAAATCTGGGACAAGAGCGATTACTAGCTTGGATTGACAGACTAACGACAAAGACTGATAATTCTTACCGACTACCGACAAATTATGGAAATTCTAAGTGACTACCAAGATGCAGACCTCCCCTTATCCAGACTCTGAAAGAACAGACACGCAAATAATTCTGCATGCTGCCTACGATGCAAGCGACTTCTCAACAGTCATTATTCAATCCCTAGATACAGATGTCCTCGCCCTTTGTGTCACGCACTTCATTGCCATCGGATGTCAGGGGTTTGGTTTCGAACAAGCACTGGCGACCGCCAGAGACTTATCCCAGTCCACGCAATCCATGAAAGACTAGGTGACAGGCTTTGCCAGTCACTACCAGCATTTCATGTGTTAACCGGGTGCGATTCCACAAGCAGCCTCTCTGGTAGAGGAAAGAAGAAACCATGGCTAACGCTAAGACAAAGAGCTGCACGCCAATCGGCGCTTAGTCTGTTTGGTCAGCATCAAGCCCTCAATAATGAGAAAGCAGCGAAGACAGAGGCTTTTGTTTGTGCTCTCTATCTGTATCAAGATCAGCTGACGAGCTGCGCCATCTGATGTTCTGCCAACATCAGACAGCCTCAGGCAACATATGGAGCGTGCCAGCTTCCAACCGTTCGGTTGTTGGCCAAGTCCAAAGGAACATGGATAAGAAAAGCAAGAAGGAAATCTCAGGCCTGTCTACATGACGAAAGACCCAGATCCACCCAGTCTTATCGAGCCGACAAGGTTTGGATGCTTATGTCAACGGAAGCCTGTTCATGTATGGCTGAAGAGGCAAAGAGCCCCCATAACATGGCAAGCAAGTAGAGGAGTAAGAGGATGAAAACAGTGATGATGGGTAGGATCAAGTCCTGTTATGCTAGTGCCAAACCTGAGCAATTACCTTCTTTTTCTTTTAGCTGAGATGCAGGATGAGAACAGGCCGGGTACCAAAGCCTAGACGGAAAGAGGGCTGATCTATGCTATGCCTAGCAAGTAACTTTGTTTTCCATTTTTAAAGAACTAATATTTGGGCTCCCTGTGGTTTTAATGTCATGCAAGGATAAACATTTGGTACAAAAAACGCAATTTCAATGCAGGACTGCAATTGCTAATATCACATCTTTTCATAATAAGTTAGCATAGCATCCTGATCAAACATTCTCTGAATAATGATCTATGTGAGTCATTCATGCTATTGTTAGACTCGGTCACCCTATGATTTTAGGCTGTGTTAGTTGGAATTACTTGCAAAATATGGGAATTATGTTTGTAGGATGTTTGCATGCTCATATTGTATGTTTTGAATGCTCAATAAATTATTTTGTAAAATTCATACTCGGGTACCCTGTGGTTTTTCACCCGAAAAAGAAAAACGTAAATAATTCAAAACGTATACCATAATTCGACTCCACTAACTACCAGGCGTTGTTCAGGAGACTAATATTTACTCAAATCTTCTTTCAAACCTTCTCTAACTCTCGACTTGTGCGAAACCCCCTGCTGCTACCAGACTTAATGTCGAAAGTGTTTATTAATCTCTTGGGAAAAAAGGAGAATAAAAAAATAAAAAAGGAAAATAAGTTAGAACTAGAGTTACCAAGAAAACAATAATAATAAAAACGACTTGACCAGGGATTGAACCTTGAGCGCTTGCTTATGAGTCAAAGGTGCTAACCACTAGGCCACGGAATCAAGCTGGAGGACGTGCACCGATTTTAGCATATTTTTACGAATGTAGCGCTTTTCCCTTTTGTAGCAACAGTGTTTCGTAGCAACAAGATAATACCATAGGCCCTTAATGAAATTAAATATTGGCTACATGGCCTGTTTAATAGTGTGAAATCCAATGGATTTTTTTGTCTTTTGAGGCTTTTTGTCAGCCCACCAGATTGTTATGCAACCAACCGGTAGTAAAGTGGTGTGATTGCCACTTCAATAACTAAAATTACTATTATCACTATGATTAAAACTTACCCTGCCTTTTTGGAATGTTTGGTGATAATGCCTGCACTTGTCCATACCCCAAAGGGATGTTTCTTTGTGGACTACCAACAAAAGGAACAGGGCTTCCATGCATAGCCTGGTTGTACGTAGAATGGCCAAGGTTTGGTGGTGAACCAGCATACATAGGTGAGTCATGCACAGTTATCCCTACTTGATGGGGTGACATTTGGGGGGATACAATGGGAGGATGGCTCAAAGGAGCTGTTATACCACCTAAACAAAACATAACACTGGCATAAATACACTTGCTATTTTATCCCTTTTAATCCTTCCAAAAGGAATCACAATATAAGCTAGAAAGGCACTCACAGTAGAACCATATAAGAAATGGTTGTTTGTCATATGGCTGTTTCACTGCACCAGTGTGGTTTTTTTATTACTCTTTTTGTGATTTCTCATTTTATGACAAGAAGTCTTATTAATGCAACTGGAATAGCTTGGTCGGGATACTGGACATATCTAACATTTCAATTACTCTAATCTCTGTCTTGATGTTAATATTTCTTGGTTACTACATTAAAAGAAAAATACCTAAGAACTCATCAATGATGTCTTGTGTAGAGTCCTTGTCATGCTTGAAGACATTTGGATAGAGTTGGAGAAGTTTCTGAAGCAGAATTGGACCATCTGAAGAGCTTAATAATTCTGGCACCTTTTCAAACTCATCTTTCAAAATCCTGTAGGAAAAAATGGTTCATGTTCAACTCTGCTGCTCATTTCTGCTGCCCTATAATCTGTCTGTTTAATTTACAAGAAAAGATTTGCGCCTTAACCAAAACTGAATTATTAGCCATTATGTAAACAAAGTTAAATCATTGATTTATTTTGTAGTCAAAACCTTCATCTACCTACAATGCCTATTAAATTGCAATTGAACAGTCATAATAATAATAATAATAATAATAATAATAATAATAATAATAATAATAATAATAATAATAATAATAATAATAATAATAATAATAATAATACTAATAATAATAATAATAATAATAATAATAATAAAAATAATAATAATAATAATAATAATAATAATAATAATAATAATAATAATAATAATAATAATAATAATAATAATAATAATAATAGTGTTATTTAAGAAGTGAGCTCCATCCCTATAAACACTAATTTCTGTTCAACAGCAATGTTTCTCAACTTGTTGCTTAAAGTGATTGATTATTCCAGCTAATGATTTCAAATATTTAAGGATAATTATGAATATCATCAAAGGCAAAAAAAGTTAAATACTTATCTTTTATAAGTGATATACAATGAGCTCTGAAGTCCACCCCCCCCCCCTCCCACACACCCACTAAAAGAGCTGACATTCAGTTTTTGTTTTTATTTTGACATGATATCTGATATTGTAAAACTTCTTAACTTGTCAAACTTTATAAGCTAGATTGAAAGAACAACAGCAAATAAAATATTGAAAAAAAGTTCATAAGCATTGCAGCCAAAAACCAAATCTTAAATTTTAGTCGGTGTGGTCACTATACACACGCATGAAGTGTTACAAGAAACCTGTTTTTGGTGTTATTTCAACCCCTAAACTAGAATTGAGGGTAATAGACGCCTGATTCTAGAAATGTAAACGTCAAACACCACATGTAAGTATAGCAAATATAAAATACACTTTACAATTTGTCAACTTACAGCTGATCTTGATTCGCTTTCGCGTTTTTTAAACCTTGGGCTAACTTGTGCAGTAGACTCGAGTCGATTCTGCTGTCGTTAAGTACTTTGACCGCTTCGTCAGCTTCTTTAGGACTGTCTAAAAGGCTTCTGTTACTACTTGATGACACCGGTGACGGCAATGGAAGTTGAGGTAGTACTATTGGGTTAAACAAGATAAATCAGCAAAATTATTATGTAGTAAAACTTTGAATCCTTTGTAATGGACACAAGATTACAAGACAGTGTTATCTCCTAAGTGCATTCAAATAGTGATATAATTCATAACAGATACATAAATACATCCGAGATTCACAAATACACACACATATATAAAACATCAACAAAAGAGCTACTCACGATTTGTTAAACTTGTGATGCCGGACAAAGTAGCGATCGGAACATTAGGCTCATTCATTTTAACACGCTAATTTCAAGCCTTTACGCCGTAACAAGGGGGAAAACCTTGCAAGGAATTCGCGCTGATCTACTCCAAAGGAAGAGCATATCTCCCTGTGGATTTAAGATGCTCTTATCACGCTACATGCGGCGGAAAAGAAGGGAAGGTCTGTGGTAAAGTCCGCTCATCCGCCATATTGATTTTTAGGCACATCAACACGATGTTCGAACGCGCGCCAAACCTGAACGGCTTTCGCGCTCGATCATCCGGGATATATCAAAACACCAACCAGAATGCAACGCGCCAACAAAAGAGGCGGGAGATTTATCTCTGAAAAAAAGCACAGGGATCCTGAGATAGAGTTTTAACAGCGCCAAGCAAGGCTCCAAGCTCCACTACCAAAGTACCAAAGCTCCAACATTCGCGGCCAAGTGATAAAACCTCAGTCGCTGTCGCCGCGTGTTGGTAGTGAAGCTTCTCTGGTACCCAGTGGAAGTGTAAAAATGGTGTAAAACGAAACGTTATGGGGGGTTATCCTGCTATAGACGTACTTTCCTGCAAAGAAACGAGCGACACAGAAAGCTCTGCGCATCTCCGGGGATGTTCAAATATATTCCTTCATCTTCCAATTCTGCTATACGGCCGTAGGGAGTATCTAATGGATCATATTCAAGACTAAATGTAAATGATAGTGCTTAAAAGTCAAATGTCTGAGTGGCTCTGTTGTCTCAAATGAGTGGTGGCACCAGCTGATGGATGACTCTACCCCGTCGGTCCAGATTCTTGCTGAAAGATTCAATGAGTTTCTCCTTGGTCTTACGTCTAATTTCGCGCCCATCAGCCAGCAAGTTACCTGCTCGGGGCCAGTCCCCCCTGAACTGCTTATCACCCCTGGAAAGGCGCTTAAAGCCCTAAGTCGCCTCAAAGTGAAGAAGTCATCTGGACCTGACCCAGTCCCTAGTGTCATATGGAAGAAATTTGCCCCTGAACTGTCTGATAACGTCTGCAACCTGTACAATTCCTCATTGATGGAAGGCTTTGTTCCCCAAGAACTGAAGGAGTCGATTGTCCATCCAGTGCCAAAGTGCTCCCCTCCAAAGACTGAGTGAGGACCTTAGACCCATTACCCTTACTTCTCAGTTAGCTAAAGTTATGGAGGGATTTGCACTTGATTCGCTATTCGCATGCGTCAAGGATAAGCTTGACCCTAAACAGTTCTCTGTATCAGGGAAGTCTACTGTGCTGGCCCTGGTGTATTTTCTCCATTGCATCCTTGAATCGCTTGAAAGAGGCAAAAATTATGTGCGCATATTTTTTGCCGACTTTTCAAAGGGCTTTGACTTAGTCGACCATAACGTCTTAATGTCTGAGCTCGACCTCCTCGGAGTCAACGAGTATCTCCAAAATTGGATTGCTGCCTTTCTCACAGCCCGACCACAGCGCGTCAAAATCAGTGGCCACACCTCATCGCCTGTGTTCCCTAATGGGGGCGTACCACAGGCACTAAGCTTGCTCCACTATTGTTTGCTATACTTGTAAACAGGCTGGCGAGCACTTGGCCATATCGCATTAAGTATGTTGATGACACCACCATCTTTGAAGTGATTCCCAGGTGCTCGCCAAGTTATCTGCCATTTATTGTTAATGATATTTGCAATTTTGCTACGGAGCGTGGGATGAGGCTCAACCCCAAAAAGTGTCGGGAATTAGTCATTAATTTCCTGCAGTACCAGCCCTCGCCCTCGTTTACGGCGATGTACATCTCCGTTCCGACCGCTAAGGGGGGCTTTGCGGCTTTGAGAGGCACGCGCCTCTCAAAGCACGCGAGTCTTCGTTGCGTTTATGTCCGAGATGATGATTGGCAAAGCGGTAACCCACTCGCAGTTTGTTTCGCCGGATGCAAGCTCCTTCGAGTACTGCGAACGAAATAGGCGCTGTGCCAGCCAGCGATGGAAAGACTCGGCGAAAGCTTGGCTCCTGTGGTGCACTGGCTCAGCCCGTCGGACCTCCACCCCGTGGTCTGTTAGGAGCTTTGTGGTAGCACCCTTGAACACCGTGCCGTCATCAACCATAAGGACTTTAGACTCGCTGACACCTCTGCATAGGTGTCAGCGAGTTCGCGGGAGACGACGGCCGCGCTCTTAGTCCTCAGTGGGCGGGCGGCTTTATATCGTGAAGCAACGTCAACGACAGTCAGGGCATACTTGTACCCGCGGTTGGCAAGAATAGCAGGTCCGACTGGTGGATACGGTTTGGTATCTGCTCCGAGAAATGGGCGTAGGTAGTCGGAGGAGGGGGTGTCTGTGTGTAGCCCCCGACGGGCTGCGAGCTTACCCACTTGCGCACTCGGTCTATGGAGGCTGAGCCCTTGGGAAGTTTGGCATGCAGAGCGGTCACTCCCTGGAAGCCACCTCTGGCGTAGTATGTAGGACGAAGGAACGCATCGAGTTCTTCGCCGGACATGCGCTTCGCCGCCATTATTGTCGGCAATGTATTGCAATACATTGCAATAGGTGTGTCAGTCTCTAACAGGCGGTTGCCATCGGTCTTTCTGAAGTCGGTAGGCCCTCGGAGAACGACATTGGCGAATCTCTTAACGCACTCCCTGTCTGTGTGTGCGCGCGCACAAAACAACTCGAGGCTTCGGTTAGCAGTGACTAGTTGGCTAGCGTCCATAGTCTCGTTGGTATTTCTCGAAGGCCTTGTCGTGCCTCTCCTTCTCAGCTAAGGCAGGGCTCTCATCGTTCGACAGGAACTTTGCGAGGTAATTGCCACCAACGAATGCAGTCGCGTTTAGGACGGCGCCACCAACCAAAATTGCGATGGAGGCCATCGAGTAGTGTGTGAGTGTTTCGCACACTGTGTACGTGAACACGAGTCTAATACATGGCCTACACATGTAGTGTAGTACACTACTACATGGGCAGGATCTTCTGGTCCTCAAGGTAACCCTTCAAAGCGACTGCACCTGCAACGGCGGCAGGCGGCATTTTTGCGTAGTTCATGGCGTTCGCGGAGGGATCTTTGGTGAAGTCTTCGCGCAAGACCTTGCGCCCAACCCAGCCGATACCGGCGACGAGGCCGGTTATGACTGCGGCGTCGGTGATGGTCTTTGTAATCTTGCTTTGCTGCGTCGTCGACATTGCGATGCACGGACGTGCGGATATGGGTGGGGCTCTCGTTACTACATGGCTAACAGTCGAGATTTGCATTATTCGGGTCGGCTCGCCGGAACGGCAAGCGGTGGTTGCAGTGCGGCCGCCAGCGGCGGCCTTGCGGGCGGAGCCACGTCGTCGGTACCTTCGGTAGCTCGCTGTTTAACAGCTGGTGTACGAGTGAACGCGGCAACTAGTTCTCGCCTACGTGCCCATAACAGAGCTAGCCGACGAAACGGAGTTGCCTTCCGGGACTGGTGTGTGTATGATGCCGAAGGTATCTTCGGCATGATAGCCCTCGCGTCCCTGCGACTCGCAAGCGACCGGCGACTCAACGTGTTGCACAGCTTTTTTCTTCGCTCTGTTAAGTCGGTTCCACTTTGCCAAGCGCTTTCCGGCTTCGACTCGACCAGGGTGTTTAGGTCGGGTCGCGGGTGGTTCGGGGCTCGTGATTCTCTCCACTAACGCCGAAGGCGTACGTGCAGGTTCATGAGCAGTTTGTTCCGCAGCTTGTTTGTCAGGTTCCGCGAGATGCTGGGCACTAGTACTTCCTTGAGGTTCCTCCATTTGTGATGCAACTATTTGGTTGCTGAGGAAGTGGCAAGCTTTCAAATGAACGTCTACTCTGGGATGGCAGACTCGCCAGTGTGCGTGCACACTGGTGAGTCCGCGACTGCTACCTCGTGTTGACACCGCGTGTCAGCGCCGTTGGTGTTCACATGACGTGCTACGTGTAACGCCCCGACGGCTAAAGCCATCAAACGACCGCAGCGTAGAGACAGGCTTCCGCACAATGTGCGGAGCTCGTTGTTGATGATGTAGTCGGACACGAGGTCATTGTGAAGATCGACCACACTGTCTATCGGCAGCGTCATTCCTACTAGCTTGGTCGTAAGCTTCAGGAAGCTGTCTGCCAGGGCGTCTGTAGTCCGGCTGGCTAGAGCGGTCTCGTATCGCTTTTCGTACTTCCTCACCTCCTCGGCGCTCATGCGTTTGACGTCGTCGTGAGTCAGGGCCTTGCCTACCATTTCTCTCGACTTCCCCGAGGATATGAGAATCGCGAGTTTCTCCCTCGCGTCTGCTTTCTCAGTTTGCTTACCTCCGGTAGCTGGCTGCGTCGGGCAGTCCAACGACTCGACGGCCGGGAGGCCGGCGGCGCCCCCCTCAAGAAGACTCTCGAAGTATTCGTCGCTCATCATGGTACACGTGTGATCATATATGTATATATACGTTATGCCACGCGAAGCGCTGGGGGCAGACGTGGGCGGTGGTTTACTGCGCTTACCGTTCAACTAGGGCGATGGTATAAGGGTGACGCAAGCAAAACTCTAACTTCGAGAACTTTTTCGTCTTGAGGGCCTTCATGTACTCTTTCATCTTCTCTTTTGAAAGCCCCGCGCCGTAGTCATGCAGGATAGCTTTCATGTCCGCCTTGCTCGGGGTATAGAAGACCACCAAGGCCGCGATGTTCTCACGGAACGGCTTCGTGATGCTGGTGAGCTGCTGCGTGATCACCCACACGCTAATACCAACGTGGCGTGCGCTGAACGCCAAGTTCAGAGCTGGTCAGAGCGCCTCTTTACGTCTTTTGAGGCCGCACAGTCATCGAGTATGATTAGCGTATTAGTGCCTTCGAAGACAGCGGAGACAAACCTCAGCAGTATGTCGATCTGACCCGCCTCAGGTGTGACGACAAACAGACGATCGTCGCCCTCGCCGAAGCCTTCGTATGTTTTTTTGTAGACAAAGGTAGGGCACACGAGTACGATGTAGTCAAACTTGCCCCGGAAAGGGCCGCGCAGCCGGTCCACTATGAATAGGGTCTTCCCGCATGACGTCGGGTCCACGATGAGAGCGTTGAATGGGATGTTTTTCGGGTCCATACCGCGCTGCCGCGCCACTGTGCTCAGTATTGTATGGACTCTAGCTGTCCGTTCATAAGGTTCATTTGGGCGTCGGCCACCACAAACACGTGACAGTTTACGGTACCCTGGCCGCTTGACGTGCGTTTTATCTCGAGATGCACACCGTCGCGGGTGTTGACCAATCGGAGATCGCCCCCATGGATAGCACTGTCGTCCGTCGTTCGAAGGTCGATCCACAGAGCAAACTTGTTATCGCCATAGAACGACTCGGGGCTGACACTAGGCGCTCCGCTGCCACTGACGAACCGCATTTTCCCCTCCCTCCAGAAATCCGTGGGGCGTAGTCCCTGGCTGAAGACCTTGTTTCGCATGCAGTCGATTGTAACGCGAACGCTCTTGATGTCGGGGAACACGAACTTCTCAGAGTCGCGAGCCCCTGCCGTGTATGGCTCCACAAAGAGGAGCAACAGACCACTCATAGACCTTCGCGGCAGGTTGACACTCTCGTTGATTATGCTGTCCGTCCCTTTGCTAATCACGAAGGACTTGTGGAGGTTCACTTGCTCGTAGAACGTTGTGCCGTTTTGGTAGGCGGCGGCTGCAGACCGGGCGAGGTTGTCGTCCCTCAGGCTTTCGTATTCCAGCTCCAGATTTTTGATGCCATAGGATAATTTGGTAGCATCGCTTCCAACTACTACCTGGTCAACCGCTGCGAACGTGATCTCCAAGAGCAGCGCCTCGGAGAGCGCCCTTGGGTACAGTACGCCGTGGTCCGTCAGCAGAGAATGGTCTAGCGGGATGGTGTACTTCGCCCCGTGGGCGGCGTTTAAAGCGTTCTCCTTGGCGTTACTAGTCGCTTTATCGCCAGCCTTGGAGCGAAGCTTGCGCATGTTTTCTGACTGTATGCCCTGCTCCAGGCGGTCCTCTCTCTCGACCTTGGACAGGTAAAGCTCCTCATACGTCTTGAAGACATCGTAGTGGTTGGTGTCCTGGAGCGTTTCTCCTGCAAACGTGATTTTCAGGTGACTCACGTGATTTCGGCCGACGTTGTTCACGACGGTATTATTTGCTTGGCCTGAGATGGAGAGATAGAAACCCTCAAGGAGCCAGGCACGAGCGTGACGTGACGGGTTGAGAGTGACCCGGTGAACAGTTCTCTCGGCTTTCAACCCCAGAGGAGTTCTGGGTGTTCTTTGGGGGTCAAGTTTATCGCTGACTGACATTCCTAGTAGTACGAAGTCACGTGACTATGGTGCGGACTGTTAGACATGTCTTATATAGCGCATCATGGATGATGTTGACGTTGACATTGACGATACCTTGCCGGGTGCGTCCGCCGAAGACAGGGACGACGAGACGACGCCTCTAATCCCGTTTGACCCCGACGGTGGGGAGTCGATCCCAATGACGAGCACGTCTTCGCGGGGGGGCCGGACGCAAACCACCGCTGAAACCTCGTTCACCACAGAGGGTGCAGCGACAAGACTCGGTCTCCAGTCCCTCAGGGAGAAATACCCAGACCTTAACGAGAATCTGATACGGTTCCAGTCAGACCAGAGGGGAAAGACGCTAATACAGCTTCGTAACCTTGACAAAGGAGGTTGGACTAAGCCAAGACAGCTGTTCAATGAAAACATGGGCGTTCGACAAGACGTTGCAAAGCTGAAAGGCTTCAAGCTGGCGATGGGGTCTGTGGCAGAGATAGACGCGGTCATCCAGGAGAACACAGAAAGAGTCCAAGAGCTGCAAGGGGTGGTAACCACAGACAGGGAGACCATCGACGACTCTAACACGTCAGAGAGTCGCCGCCAAGAGGCCCGTGAGTGCAACAAGGAAAGGCTATCCGAGATCGACGAACTAGAAAGCGAAAACCGAGAGCTCGAGAACCGAAAGCCGCTGAGAGAGCGCATCAAAGCCATCTTCAAAAAGTACGGCTTTACCGTCACCGCTATCGGGTTGGCCGTAGCGACGACGATCGCGGCCATTGTGACGTCGCTCGGCAAGTCGCTCTCCTCCGTGGCCAGATATTGAAAAAGCTAGTGGCTCGCGGCTATCGGGAAAAAGCTAGGCGAGCTTTTCCCTGGGTTAGGTGGCAGCATAGCGAACTTCGTGTTTAAGGCTGCGGGAGAAGCGGTGAAATTCCTTAGCGAAAATGCGTGGCTGCTCATTCTAGACGTAGCCGCGTTCTTGGTACGTCGAATGCAAAGCAATCATCGGAACAAGTAATACACCGCGGCCACTGTGAAGGCCGACAACCCCGCCTTGAGGGCGGTGTGGTCACTCTTTTCGCCCGGTCCGAGCGGTGTCATGCTGCGCATAAGAGGGGGCAGGCGCCGCGCCCTCTGCGTGCACTTTCGCAGGTGCGAAAGCCTTGCTTCGCACCTCGCGGTCGATCCTCGGATAAGTCACGTGTTGCACCCTAGGATGCCCACCGGCCATGTTATGAGCACCGACTGGCTTTGTCTCGGTGTTGATCGCGTTTGCGCCGAGCGTCATGTAGTCTGTGGCTTTCTTCAGTTTATTGTTGTAGCCCAAGACGCTTTGCGTGTTTATCACCAGATCGCTCGGCATCAGCCACACTCCTGGTGCGACCGCAAGACTCAGTCTCACCTTGGCCTCCTGCACGGCTAACTGGTACCTTTGCACGCTTTGAGCGATGTCGTTTTCTATGATCGCGTCTTCAAGCAGCTTCGTGAACTCCGCCTGCGCCTCCATGGCCGGCCCACCAGCCCCTCGCGATGGAGGAACGGACGTTCACCTGCGCGCCAAGCACTGCGTAGACGAACGCCTCGACCGAGCGATCAAGTCTTCCTAGCTCTGCTTTTGTCAGCCCCTCACCTTTGGGAGGCGCAAACCAGCTATATTGCACGCCCCCGTGGTCGTCGTTGCGTATGAAACCCACCTGCTTCCCACTATTGTACGTCCCACCTTCGTCGCTAAACAGATTGAGGTGGCTCGGGTACTCGTCCGCCGCCGTGTAGTAGCCACGGATCACGTGCACGTTGCGATACCCCTCCCCCGGGTAGAACACAAACACATCGCCTAGCCCGTGGTTCCGCGCGCCTTTCCATCGGAAGTCCGGCTTACGCTGCAAACCGAATTCTATGCATAGGCGCTCGAAAGCGGCTTTCTTGTAGGGGTTATCTTTTTGCGTGAACGGGCTGTCGCCAGGCAGGGGGGCGCCGAGCTCGTAGAGTATCCTCCGCGTGGTAAAGTGCACGTGAAACCTTAGAAATCCCCTGATGACAGAGGGGAGCGTGGCGAAAGCGGGGTCGGTTAGGGACACCCCGCATCCGGCGGTTGCGCACCAGACCGCAAAGTTGAGTTGCTGTGGCCAGCACCCATAGGAAGGCTCCGATAGCCACCGGCGAGACTCCTTGGCGGACTTGTGCGTGACCACTGTCTCTTTGAATATGTCTCGGACCCTAGTCGTGAATGATTTGTCCTCAGCCACGTGTATCTCTAGCTGCGTGAGTAGTGGGGTGATGTCTGAGGCCGTGCTCTTTACGGGGGTCGCGGGCACGGCGTAGAGCAGCTTTTGCCCGAGGGTCAGAGACCTAGGGAAACCGGGTTTTGCGTGTTTGACTTGTTCGGCTATAGCGTGTTTGATATGTTTGGCTATAGAGGCTCCCGCCGCAGTTGCCGCCTTCTTCGTCTCTTCCGCCCTTTTCGCCTCCTCGTTCAGCATCCGCCAGCCTTCCAAATCCATGCTCAGTCCTATTAAACACAAAGGCGGGCTGTGTTCAACACAATGGTGGTCCTACATATTGTGCTCACCAAAGGCGAACAGACGCTCTACTTCGAGCGGCCGATAAGGCGCCCACCCTTCGTGGCGCTCCGGCACTGCTCGCTGTTTAACTGCTGGTATAATCTCGAGCGGGAGCATCAGATAACGACTATATCCGCCCTCCCGCCCATCGCTACCCTGCCAGCCGGGCACCACACGGCCGAGTCCATCGTGGAAACGATCAATCGCGCTAAAATCAAGATTCTGAACGCGACACTGGATCCCCTCACCGGGAAGATCGCGCTTATGTCCGGTGGCGTTTCGTTCCTGAATGCCGAGCTTTGAGCACTCTTTGGCCTAGAGGCTAAAGACAATAATACGTTATTTCGGGACAGATTTAGCGATTTTCCCTAAAATTCAGACTCGGGTACCCTGTGTTTTTTTGCTCAAATCTTTAGCTGCCGTTTTCGAGGTGATGGGACACGATTTCGAATTGGGAACATCGATATACTTTCTGGACTCCTTCTAAGGATTACAAATATGTATATTAGCCGAGTATCTCTTTGGGGTGCACGGGAAGCCTCCTTCCGTCGAGACTAGAACCGTAGAAGATCGATTGACGTCAGCGATGAAGGCGCATGCGCACGCTCAACCCACATCGAAGACTTTTCGGGAAAAAAAATAGCTTATATATATAAGCTAGTTTTTTTTTTACAGCTATAACACGTAATGGCATTCACGAGTTAAAAACGCCTCAACCACACCCAACAAGCTATCTCTTCGAGTTAAGGATTACTGTTGACCATACCCAAAGTGCTATCCCTTAGGGTTGAAATTAGTTTTGCCGACGATCACCCTGTCTGTTTTTTGGGTGGTTTGAAAATCGGTATTCTCCGGATTTTTTGTCTGTGGATTATAAATGCAGGAAGGCTGAATGGCTGAACCCTAGATTTATTAGATCCATGGAGATTTTTATCTAGATTAAAACAAAAAAACTCGTAATGTGCAACAGAATCTTTTAGGTCCTTTTTATTGACATGTTTGACATAATAAAAATGATACTATATAAATACAGTAGAACTTGCCAAACAGGACTCAAAGCGGTACTCACAACTGTATATATTGAATATTTTAGATATTATACATCTTTCAATTTTTGTCTTTTTTATTACTGCAGTATTCAACGTTCTGTGAACTCTCTCCAACAACTTCCAACAGCTAAATCAACTTCTTGCTTATGTCATTCAAAACCTTGAAGCAGATTCAAAATAGTTTCATGCACCAAATGTAATTCGGAAGGTTTGAATGCAGAAGCCAGAAAGCTGTTTAGTGGTTGGAAATTGTTGCACAATATTGAAAATCGCAGTAGAAATTTAAGAAAAAAACATGGCTGAAATAATGACTTCATTACATAAAATGACTGCAGGTAAAAACACAATTATTTTACAGAGAATGGAAAATAAAATTTACCCTTGGGGTATGTAGACCATTTGGCACTCACAGCCTAAGATTTATCTCAATGATAAACACTGCCAAAGAGAGCGGGCTCTCCTTTGATGTTATTCCTTAAATGCTTTGTTTTCATCACATGTGGCATGCAATCCTTGGCCCCAGTGAACCAAGGCATTCACATGTTGGACAAAAGATTCCAGAATAACCCTAAAAGAGAGCTGGCTGGCAGGCTATGATTAACATATTCTTGAGCATGTTATACGTGTAACTTCATGCAATCCTAAAGCACTTGCAATGCCCTGCCAGAAAGCATGCAGTTCCACTACAGTTTAGATAAGTTTGTTTGGCAACTGTATTGTAGAACATTTGAGGCCATGTGTTGCAACAGGAAGTGAAGCTACTTTGCTCCATTTCTTTTTCTCAGGATCATAGCATTCTGTCTCCAAAGTACATAATGCATTCCTATCACACCCACCAACCACAAAGATTCTGTCACTTTCCACAGCAATACCAGCATCCCAACGGGCTGTACTAGCTTGAGGAATAACTGTCCATTGGTCAATTTCTGGCTCATACATCTCTCCAGTGTTCAAGTGCTTCTGGCCATCCCAACCACCTGATAAGGAATCAAAGGCTCTGTGAACCAACTCGTAGATGCAAATTTATTTTTCTAGTTATTTTCTTGTGTGCATAAAATATATACAGGGTAGATTTTGAACAAAGCATGAACACATCCAAGATGCTAAGAGTACATAGAAATGTCCTTATACCTTTTTTTCTTTTAGATGTCATGAAACACCAAGAACAGAATAATTAATTATGATTATTATTTAAAAAAATATGTGCTATCAGTGGGAATCGGGAAATGGAAATTTCAGCATAATCTTTCTGGTGACAAAATAAAATTCCCGCAATAATTGATCACGCTACTGTCATACAATGTGTTTATGCATGTTAACATTCTTGACCAACCATCCGATGATCAAGTGACATGGAAGTCCCCTAATAACTCGTAAATGCTTTGCAAGCATTCACAAATTTATAAAAGGTTATGAGTTGTATACACCTTACGAAATGAGGTATGTATGTTTTAAAGACTGCAAGGCTGGAACCTGATTTCGTTTTAAGCTTGGCGTTTTTGGAGATGGGAATCTTCTGAGAAATAAGCCACTCTTTGTTACATAAAGAGAATGAGAGAAGAGGCAGACAATATCCCCTACCCCCTACCCCTCCCCTAAAAAAAGATTAACTGAGCCTAATCTATAACAAAAAATGTATGAGGGTAAGAGAAGAAATAAGTTATTTTGTAAGAAAAAAAATCCCCTAGCTGACACATTCACTGGAATTTTTAAAACTTAAAAGTTTAGATAAGTCTAAATCTGTATGAATGATTAGTCTGTGTCCCCAGATTTTTACTTACCAATAACATAGGCCTTGCCATTACACACAGCTCCACACGCACTGGCCCGTTTTTCAATCATAGGAGCAATTGGTGACCAAGTATTAGCTAATGGGTCAAAACACTCTCCAGTATTTAGGGACATGCCAACATAATTCACACCTCCCACAACGTATAATGCTCTTCCAGTAGCAAGCACACAAGGGCTGCTACGACAAGTTGCCATTGGTGCTGAATAGTGCCAGGTGTCTGTAAAGGGGTTGTAATGCTCAACACTATTCAGACGAAAATTGTTCTCATCACAGCCACCAACAGCATAAAGTCGCCCTGTTGAGGTATAAAGGTAAAGATACTTGACCCCATAATCTTATTTGTTCTAATAACTGAAGCAAAATATTAACTACTTACCATCTAAAACTGCTACATTTAGAAGACTGCGCCGTACATTCATAGGAGCAACCATTGTCCATGTGTTTGTGCGTGGATCATATCTCTCAACAGAACTAAGCGAGCTTTGTGCTGCCCCTAAAAACAACAGAAAAACTAATATAACTCTGCTATAACGCACAAATAAAGATTGTTGTTGTTGATCAGAAGAAGTATAGATCTCATCAAACAGGCTGTATGTGCTGACTAGTGTGAAACACACAAACAATACAGTTCTACCTACTTAACCAAAATAATGAATATAGATAAAGATTATGATGACAATTATGGTAATGATGATGACAACAAATAGTCAAATGAATAGATCTTTCAATATAAGCCTGACTGGTCAATCTAGATCAACTGTATTTTTAATGCTTCACCTTCTCTTGACTGGCCACCCACAGAATACACCATATCTCCTGTCAGCGCAAGACCATGACGACACCTAGCCACTAGCATGTGGGCCAAGGGGTACCATTTATTAGACTTTGGGACATAACAGAAGGTGTTCTTCATTACAGAGGAGCCCTGAATTCCACCAGCTGAAAAAATGACGGTCACAAAACCCATAGATTTCCTGGGCTTTGTTCTGGAACCTTTGATCAAATGTCTTCTATCTGGTAGCATGTGGTAGTTTTTGGCCTCCAGTAAAAGGGGTGTGCACTCAGGTGTTTTCAATACCAGCTCTTTAGTCTCAACAAAATCAGCCAAATAATAAGGAGACATGAGAGGAAATCTGACATGCTGAATCAGCCTTGGGAACAGCGGCTTTCTTTCGTCTTCATTGTGACTTACCCAAGTTTCCAATGCTTCGAAAATTTGTTCTTCCCTATCAACTTTCGTTTCGTCGCTGGATAAAAATTCCTCGAGTTTGTCTGCGGGTAAACTTTTAAATTCGTCTGTTTGGGAAACAGTCGCAAAATTGTCAAGAATATACTGATTAGCTGTTTTACGGAGTGCTTCACAATCAAACTGGTTAGCGGCTGTTTCTATTCCTAAGCAGTTCGATGGATTGATCATCGATTTCATAAAAGAAACACATGCATCTTTCAAACTGTTCATAAGCAGGTAATTGGATGCAGATACCAGATCTTTCACGTTGAACGGTGTTATCTTAATTGTTCCAGTATAAATAAAGTTCAACAATTCCTCCATCACATCTGCAGTAATATTTTCAAGTATGACTGGCTTGCTTTCGTTCTGTTCTCGAAAATGACTTGAAAACATAGAGCGGAAATAAGGGCTAGCGGCCGCCAGCACATTTCTGTGTGCATAAAACGGTTTGCCATTTACAACAATTGTAACTTCGCAGAGCACATTATGCTTCCGAAAGTCGTTTAGACATTGCATTAGTGCTACACAGTAGTTAGCCTCGGGGATTTTGGGCTTCGGGCTGATAAAAGCCATGTATTCAAACGGAGTATGCTTATGGCCCTCTGATTGCATGGAGGCCGCCATCGTTGCTCAGTAATTGTTGACTGGGCATTCTATTATTTGAGGGGGAGGGGAGGGGGGCGACTGGTCATTTGAACACCTGCTTATTTTTTCAGGTAGGACAGTCTGGAGAGACTTTTATTTTCACATTGTTGAAATAAGGTCAATTAATTAGGTAAATCATTCAGAATTTTCCTATTTTCTAGATATTCTTATTTTTTCTTTGACGTCATAATTCATCAGGTACCAAAGTACCTGGTCGTACCAGTTGTCAAGGTGTGCTATGTTGTTTCCCTACGAACCGGTTCGCCGTTCTTTCAATGATTTATATTTCATTCCCGTGCGAAACAAGTTCTTGGAAAGCCCTCCAGTAAAGCTACAAGGGAAAAGCCTTTATCGGGACGTAGCGTTCAGCCCAAAATAGGGAGGTTGCGAGCAGATTTCCGGCGAGCTCGTCTTTTCCGTTTTTCACACAACTAAGCACTGCTAGTCAAGCTCGTTTTTTTTTAGCTCGCTTTTCCGTATTTCACGCAACTAGCGCCTGTTAGCTGGTCAGCAGGCTTATATCATCCTAGTCCTGACAGGACAGATTTTTGCACTCACCACCCCACACTGTTTTTGGTTGTCACTGCGGTATCGAGGCTATCCTGGGTACAACAACAGTTTGCAAGACGTAAAGGTGATCACAGATCAGGTCCGTGTTATTTCGTGACGGGAAATTCTCCTCAATATCCTTCAGATGTGATGATGAGGGAGCCTTCCACAGAGGAGTTTTTTGACTATCTATTCAAGATCGTGCTCATAGGTGACCCGGGAGTGGGTAAAACTTGTATTGTACAACGTTTTCGTAGCGGGACATTCGTCGAAAGATATGGCTCAACCATCGGAGTTGACTTCACAATGCGATCCGTACAAGTCGATAACAAGAAAATTAAGGTAAGTACCACAAAAAAGAGAAGATTTTCTTGTTTTAATGTGCACAGTGCTAGATCCTACCCCCCGTGGACACTAAATTTGGCGGGGAGCTGGGATGAATGCTTTCTTCTATTTTGTTTTCGCTTGTAGTGTTTTCTCATAGATAAATAAATGTCTTAGCAAACATTTCTCAATAGAGTAAGTCTAGGCTTTCGTTTACTTTCGCATTATAAGAATATTATAAAACAATGAGACTGGGCGGTTTACTGTCCCATACATTTACGGATTTTCATCTTTTACATTTCAATAAAATTCAGATGAAATAAATAATATTTCACATTCTCCTGAATTTGAATTAAACTTAGATAGATACAAAGGAGTTTGAAAAGGACTATTCTTTGAAAGAAAATATTCTATGTGCACCAATATGTGTAAAGGTGCCTACCAAAGGCTGTTGGTTATAGGGGCAGTCATTGTTATGAGGGGGGGGGGGATTACTCTCCCCAAAAGGTGACCAAAAATTAGAGTAAACAGTCATGAAATGAAAGAATTCGAGTTGAAAGTTTTTTTATTTGAAAGTGTGACTCCCTATACCAGAAACAAAATCCTAGCATCCCCCAATGAATAAAAACATTTGCATTTTACATTCCCCACTGTAAAAGCTTCCAGGGTTGTGGATACCATATGCTCCATGAACTCCAGTTGTTTTGAAGTTTCTTTAATCATACATTTCATCCTGTATTTAAACATCTGACCACTATACATTTGTTTTTAGCTTCAAATATGGGATACAGCCGGCCAAGAGCGTTTTAGAACAATAACACAAAGCTACTATCGAAGTTGCAATGGTGTGATTATCGCATATGACATTACTAAATGTGACACATTCAAAAATGTTATCAGATGGGGTGAAGATGTACAAAAATATGCTCCTCAAAATGCTATTAAATTACTTGTTGGCAACAAGAAGGACTTGGAGAGGGAAAGAGAAGTTTCTATAGAGGATGCTGTCAACTGTGCCTCACATTATGGGATGTTGGATGTGTTGGAAACCTCAGCCAAGGTAGGTGGCATGTCATAAAAACCAGGCCTGTAGCCTGGGGGTTCATTTTCCCATAAAGAGGACCTTTTTCTGTTCAGTAGCTCATCCTTACTTGTAGTTGTACTTAATTTTCCTTAATTAGAGCGTACCTTCCAGTCGAGTGGGGGTTCTTCCAAACACCCCTTGTTACAGCCTGAAAACTATAGAGATGGGATATTTATGGAAAATTGAGATAAAAGCCGCTGTATCATGATTCTGTTTCAATTCCCTTGGACAAACAAAAAAAGAGGGAGTAAGGGATTTGTTTTTGTGTGGGGGAGGGGAGGGGTAAAATTCTATCCAGAATGAAGACTGTATTGTTAACATGAAGCAGAAGGGATTGATGTACATAGTAACATGGTCTTTAGGTTATTACTTTGGAAAAACATAAAATTGTCAGGTATTTTTTATGGGGAGGGGGTACAAAATTTGGGTTCAAGTATTTGGTTTTCCTTTTATCCTCTCTTTTTTCCTGCAGGATGCAACTAATATTGAAGCAGCATTTTATCGGCTGGCGAGAGAGCTAAAAAATCGATGTGAAGAGGGCTCTGGTCTTGAAAACATTGATGATGGTGGCATAACACTGGATTCTAGACAGGTCCATAGAAAGTGGAGCTGTTGTACCTGACTGCAAGTTGAAATGAATAAACAAAGTGAAATTTTCAATACCAAGATGCTAGGTCTTTAATGATAATTACAAAGCTGTGTGTCTAAACATTTTATTATTGTTAGGTAAGTCAGAGGATTGGGGTTTATTTAAAGATCATCTTATTTATGGATATAATTCAAAACAAATTATAAAATTACATATGGATAGTTTGGAGTTCACTGAAGCCAAGATTTGCTGGGTGATACAATAGTATAAACTACTTTTGGTGGCTGAAGGGTAGGTGGGTTCCCATCACTATCCTGCTAACAGAGTGTGAGTCCTTTTTGCCTTAATGCAGTCTACTCGCCGATTCCTGATTTCAAAACACGAGTAGCCAAACCCATGAACACAAATCCAGGAATATGGCCTGCTGGCCAGCTCTCATTTGGGATTATTTGGAAATGTTTTGTTGCAGAATATTGGGAATCATGTGATGCCACAAAGGCTGAATTGCGCTAGGATTCCATATTTGAAAACAAAACATTTCTGACTAAACCCTGAATGAGAGCTGGTTTAGAACAATGAGTAACACTAAGGAAAATTATGCTGACCCACCCCTAGCTAAGAACATAAAAGAGATCTTAATCTCAAATGGTGTCCTTTTTTGTAATTTTATGAAAGAATTTTATGGATTAGATGATACTGGTGAGCTGAAATTATGTGGGATGAAAAATATTCTGTTAATCTTTTCTTCCAACAAACTGTCATGGCAAGGGAAGTCATGGCCAAACCAATGTTAAAAAAATAGCATGCTTATTCATATGGAATGAAACTTTTCAGAACTTTCCTGTATATGTACATTAAAGAGATATGTACTCAGCATGTTTATTTTTATATGTATTTTTAACTACTCGATAGCCATGCTTTAAAATAGTTTTTAAATTAAAAAAACACACATCCTTTCCAGGAAATTAAAATTTTAAACCTGGAAAACCACTTATTTTACCTAAGTGGGATTTTTAGCTCACATTTATGTATATAAATTGTTCTAAAAAAAGATACACCCTTTTCAATAGGGGTCAACGCGAACAGCAGATGGCAATTGCCAAATGGCCATTTTATAACTGAAAGGTGTTTATGTGTAGTAACTATTTGAAAAAATAAAGGTTATAAAATATTTTATAAAAAGGGTATGTTGTATGTTTTATTTATATTTTCTGAATTTCAGTCTCCGAACTGCCGTTTATCAATCACGATTTGCTGTTTGCACTGACGTTTTTTTTTTGTTCAATAGGTGAATACAATCAGGATGTATATGCACTTGTTCATTTTGAGGGGTTTATATAACATACTTCAGTTTTACAAAGTAAATATTTTTAGCCATGTGTTCAAAAAAAACATTCTTACCATAAGAGCACCAAAACTGATGCGAAGATGATAAAGAGAAAAAGACTTCACTGATTTCCGTACTGCTACAGGTCTACAAAAAAAACATTCTTACCATAAGAGCACCAAAACTGATGCAAAGATCATAAAGAGAAAAAGACTTCACTGATTTCCGTACTGCTACAGGTCTACAAAGCTCACTGTTATAAATTTATTTATATTATGTGAATAGTTTAGTTCAAACCAATATTTGTTATTACAAGGGTATTATCATTAAAATGTTTTACGAGGGCATTATTTCTTGCTGGGTTTCTGGCTTGACGTTAGCCTGCGTAGAAAGCGCAAAAGGCTTGGGAAAATGAGGAAATAAACCTGCACGCCTGGAGAGAAGGATAGAGCGGATGCTAGGAAAAGCAGGCTTGCTGCAGGCGCTTTTTTGCCTTGCATTCACCTTGTCCTTCTCTCCAGGCGCACAGTCTTTACCTTTTCTTCCCAAGCCCTTTGCGCTTGTTACGAAGGCTGCCCTGCCTGCGAAGCAAGCTGAAAGGGTTGGGAAAGAAGAGGCGGAGACAAGGCATGGGCACTAGTGAGATGAGAGGACGAGGGAGACTTGCAGCCAACCACCTGGTTTTTCAATATAAACGTTCACTCAGTGAACATTTAATGCTAAAGAGGTAAATCGCATTCTGATTGGCAAAGAAGCCTTGAGCGCGCTAGTCGAGGTGTTAATCTTTTTAGAGCTAGAGTCAGTAATTGTAGGGGGACGTATTTCTGGTGAAACTAACAACAGCGAGCTCACAGCAATCTTGTGCTAGCCAAGAGGTGTACAGTAAAAAAAAAAAAAAAAAAAACACTTTCGGCTGCAAGCGCTCCCTTTCTGTACATTCCCTCAATCCTTCTGTCTAGGTGCCCGGGGTCTACTTCTTATCTTCCCTGCCCTTTGTGCTTGCTAGGCCTCTTAGCTCACGCGCGGTTGCTGTGCGCGCACTGTTTGTTTTACAATCAGAATGCGATCATTAGCATTAAACGTTCATAGAGAAAAAACAGGGGGTCGGCTGCAAGCCCTCCCCCATTCATACACGATCCATATGGCGGTAAACGCTTCACAGGAACAGCAGCATCAACATCATATCATCAACATCAGTAATTATTGAGAAAATCTGCTACTCTAGGGTAAATAGATAACTGCAGAGGCCAAGTAGTATAATGGGGTTACATCTTTTTCATCCAAAGTACGTAGAAGATTACAACAACAAACAAGGCGCTTGGTTGATTGAATTATATTTCATGGCTCACATATATTTAAAAAGCTAATGATGCACACGAATACTTTGGAGTTGTTTACGTAACCTTAGTTTATATTGTTTACGTAACCTCATGTTGACTTAAGTTTACCTGCATCAGTTTATATATGTAAACTTTCGTTTTGGCTCCAAAGAAATTTCAACTCTCAAAGTCCCTCTCAGAACCCGAGGCACCAAAACGAGCGTATACCTTTAACATCCCTTCTTACATTTGGCGAAAAAAAATGTATATGTGGCAGGATATTTTTGCCGAAGGTGAGCGGGAAGCAGCGCCAGAGCGAGCTCGAAATACCGAGTTTTTAGTTGGAACCAGCTAATTAAAATATGTACACTATTGTTGTTATTTCACATGGTTACATCACTATCTCCTTGCGGCGGAGAGCGGTTCTGGAGTTGGTTCGATTCTCGGTCGCTTGGACCTGTCCTGACCTCTCTTGGCGGTGTTCTTACTCCCTGTGGAGATGTTCTCTTGGTCTCTTGTAGGCTGGTTCTGGACGTACCTCGTCACGGTAGAAATGCCGTCCACGAATTTGGTCTTGAACAGCACGTTAGCATTGTTGAACATGCCGTCTTTGAGGGAAACAACGATGAACTGCGAGTGCTTGAAGTGAGTGCGCAGCATCTGCCCGATGTTCTGGGTATGGGAAAGGTCTAGGGCGGCATCCACCTCGTCCAGAATGTATAACGGTGCCGGTTTGAAAAGTAGCAGAGACAAGATGAGGGAGAGAGCAACAAGGGACCTGCGAACGACGCAAATTTATTAAGAATCAGGATGTAAAATAGTGCCGTTTTGAAAAGCAGCAGAGACAAGCAGTAGAAGAGAGAATTACTATTTTTAGAATATGGCCATATTTCAGAAGCTCGACTAACCTTTGTCCGCCGCTGAGCTCACTTAGACTCTCTTTCCAGACTGTACCGAAGCCAACTTTAACTTCAAGCCCGTCCAGCTCGGTTTGACCTTCGGGTGGAGCCAGTTTAGCCGTAGCACCGGGTAACAAGGTTGAGAAAATTGAACCAAAGTCCTATAAAAGAATAAAAAAGCTCCTTTTTGCTGCAGTTACATAGATGGCCAATTCACATTTCCTATGTACACATTGCCGTGGCAGCAATTTTTTTTGCTAAAGTAAATATGAGCATCATATTTTGTAATTATAATTTGCTGACCTTTAGGTCGAACATTTGAAAAAATAAATATAATGGATATACTTCATAGATAAGTATATTCCATAATATTGCTATCGAACGTGACATAAAGTGAACTAGCATAAACAGCACAATATCATAACTATAACCAGAATCAACTATGTATATAAGCCACAACCAACTACACAATAGACAGAAAGTTACTGTATTAATCCTCCTGTATTGTTTCTAGTAGACCAGGATTGGAGCAGATATGGTGTATCCACTGTACTCACTCTATTGACTTTAATCCAGGCGTTCCTTAGAGCCTCGTTCTTCTTCTCGTCGAGTTCTCGGATGACACTCGCGATCTTATCTTTGTCGTTTAGGACAATGCGCTTCTTTTTCATCAGATCATTGTACTAGTAAAAACACGATGGTACCAAACATTACACACTAAAGGTAAGTAGTATAGGGGGGACCGAATCAGTCCCTTTTTTCGTGAGACAGGACAATGCGATTCTTTTTCATTAGGTTATTGTATTAGTAAAAATACTAGTTTACACACCACTACACACAGTAGTATAGGGAGGGGGGCGATTCAGTGCCTTTTTTCGAGGGAATACTACCACAGGATACCCAGGGCTCACCTTCTCCTCGGCTTTGCCGAGCATGTTCATGGCGCGCATGTTAACACTCTTGCCTAGCTTGTCTTTAGTCTCGTTAAGCTTGTTGAGGCGCTTTCCCACGTCCTTCATATCATTAGAGGCAAAGTCGTATGCGGTATTAGCCTGTCCAAAGTACTGGCGCTCGCTAGAGATCCACTCGTACTTTGCGAGCATGCTCTCTACCTGCGACATCACACAAAACAAACTCAGTGGTAAATTTGGTCACTCCTAAAATTTCGCTTACACAAAGGAGAAATGTGAACATTTAAGGGTGCAAGTGGGAATTGAACTCACACCACTAAAACCATGACCAGGTATTGGCCGGGTTATGCCCGCGTTTGTTGACGGTCAAAACGCTACTAAGTGCTCCTTTAGAACTCTAATAGATGGTTATCTGGGTGAATAGTTTGAACTTGACTGAATATCAGCCTTTCCTGACTGGCTGAGAGCAAGATAATAAAGAAGGCGAAACTTCAGGCTAAGAATGGACGGATGTTCGCAACCAACCAAGAGTGACGACAACAAGATGGCGAAGACAACAAGACAACCAATGGCGAAGACAACAAGATAAAAAAAACTGTGCTGTTTACTGACTTCTAGTTTCAAAATTAGTATTTATACACCCGATTTCACTACTTCTTGAACAGTGTTTTGTTTTCATTTAACGTTCGCCATTGGAAGGTCTCAGTGCTCTGCTGTTACTGTCTATAATAAATCCTTATGTTTTCAGACACACTTTTTTGCATTATCAAAACTTTAAATAAAATAATTGCCTGTAGCGGGCGACTAAAGAACGGCTTTTGGGGAGGACATATAATACCTTGTTGGCAGCATCTTTGCTTTCCTTCTGAAACTTGGCGATCTTATGTTCCATTTCCTTCACTTGAAGCTGCGCGTCAGAGCTCTGTTTCTGCAGGCCGTGCTGTATAGACATCTTCTCGTTGATGGCCTTCAAGGAAAGAAAAAAAATACTAACCCATTATCGAAGGTTCTTAGGATTTTACTTTCAGACTTTCCATGCAGCAGTAAACGGTAAGTTTAAGTATACCGACACTTCGTCTGCCATCAGTTTACAATGCTGAGACCAGGGTATATTTTATTATAAACCAACTGCAACGTCAATATACCTTGCTGCATGCTTTCAAGTTTTCTTTCTGTTTGTTCAGAGCGGCTTCAGCTTCCTTTACAGCAGCCTAATAATAAGATAAGTGCGAAAAATGTATAAGTGTGTAGATTCCGAGGAGAGGGGATATGGTGGAGGAGACAAGCGCGCCAATCTAACAATTTTTTTTCTCAATTCAGGATTCAGTAAATATAATTTCACCCCACCGACCTGTCACGAGAACCTCAGCAGACTATGGTTTTAATAATGCCTGAAATATGTCGTTTACAGTGGGTATAACAACAGTTTCACCCAGGGTTTGTAGTTATACTGACGTAATTTTAAGGACAAACAATAAACAAACAATAATAACATAGTGTATACAGGGGCATTCTCGCTTACTTGTGTCTGTTTTGCTTTCTCGGAGCACTTCTCCACCTGCTCTTCGCATTTTGCGATATTTTCGTCGACCTTAGTAACCTGGATCAAGATCACAACGACATCGTAGTATTACGAATCTTAAGAGCAAGCGCAGTTTTATTAATTCTAAATTTGTACAAACCTGCTCCTCTATGCTCGCCATTTCCTTCACAATTTCTTCTATTTCTAGCTGCATTCCTTCAACTTCCTGAATAGAAATAGAATTATCTATTACAAAATGAGAGTAGACTGACAGTGAAAATACAACAACCAAATAACCAGGAGCGAAAGCAATATGTACCACAAACACCAAAAGCGAAATAACAATTGAATGTTTCTATTATCTGAGCTGAAAACAGAAAACTTTCCGCTAAGTAGAATTTTCAAATACAGTATTTGCAAGAAAAACGAGCAGGAACAGGGATTTAAAAAGGTGTTCCAAATAGAGCTGTCCGTCTGAGCGTCAGCTTGGTCAGCTACCCCAATGCTAACCTGCTGTTTGGTCTTCGTCTCTTTGATGGACTGTTCGGCCCTTTTCTTCGCCTTTTTTAGATCCTCCTCCGCTTTTTTTAACTCTCGCTCTCTGTAGGTTTTGGCTTCCTGGAAAACAAAAACACATCAGAACACAAATGCACAAAAGCACGCTTTACGCTGGCCTCCTGAAATTTCCTTTCTCGCATTAAAAATTTCAGTTCTGTTGTTTCTCTTCATTTATGTGGTGTATATCTGAAAATACCATAAAAATTACCATCTTACTTTCATTTTTAACTCGATGTCATTGCATTTTGCGGTTGCCAAGGCGATTGTTTCTTTGGACTTTTCAATTAGTTGCTGTTGCTCGTCTGAAAAAAAAAAAGGTTACATACAGTGTGTTCCCCTAATTACGGACGGTTTTTGCATTTAGCATTATAACTTTTTAGCAATAAAAAGAACACTTTTAATATTTTGCCAGTAACAAGATTGGACCTTAACCTAATAAAACACTATTAATATATATACATATTTTAGTTTAGGGCGCCGTGCTTGAATGTGTCACTGATTTGCCCTAATCCCGGTCAACTGGCCCCATATCCGGACACAAACTTCATGAACGATTTTCGTAAGGATGATAAAATAATAACAAGAATTTATCTTATTTAGCAAAGCCAACTTTAATTATGTGGATCTAGGAAGAACATTTTACCATTTGTTTACTTGATAATTGGGCGCTCTCTGAATTACAATTCATCCGTTTAAATTCGTAGACTTTCGTCGAAAAATAATCATGATTAAATAATCATTGTTTTGACCTTGCCGTAGACAGACGGCTTTATATCAATATCTTTCAAACGTAGTGGGGTTTGTACTTTACTTACTTCTGAATGGGTCCTCCCCAAAAAAATGATTCTAAAAAGTCACATTCAAAATAATTGTTGTAACCTGATGATAAAAGCATCGAGAAAGAAGCAATACTATACCCCGGAAGTGCTTGAAGGCGGTATTTATAGTTTTGGCTGTCTACATAGCCATATTTTTAAACATTTTTACAAGCTGCTAATTATGTTGCATTTTTTGCGAGCGTTCTCTTTATCATATGATTGCACAATTTGACACATAGTTTATATGTACCTGAATCCCTCCAATATGTAGTTTAAATGCAGAAACTAATTCCCATTATCTTTTTAAACATATCCCCAATAAGCAGTCTATTTGTGTCCGTGTTTAGGCACACTTCGTGAACAAGCACTGTAAATTTACAGAACGCTTTTATTCTTCTAAATTAGTAGCCGGATCAAAGAACTTCTATTCTATAGTAGAAGTATTTTACAGTGCTTCATTTCCACGAAAAAAGTTTTTTTAACTCTAACTTACCAGAAGGACCAGTTTATGTAAAGCGTTAAATTCACTGCACCGTTAACTTTCAAACTACTCGAACATAAGTTTGACTCACCTTCAAATAAAATTAAATTCTCCCGCTTGTAATAACGCCAATTACGTAATTACTACAGCACACGTGAGTATGAGTGTAATTGGGTATCGTTCGTAATTGGAGCAACACACAGTACATCTATAGTGCGCTGAATTAGTTCGAAATTGGGCGATAACATACGAGGGACAATCTCTATAATTTTGCCATTTATTGACATGGAAGTGTTACCTGAAGACCTTGAGCGGGTACGTACCGAGATTGTTTTCTAAGGTCTTGATCTCCTCAAGCTGCAGGTGATGCGTGCTTTGTTTCATACGCGTCTCTGCCAGCTCGGCCTCGTGCACCTTGAGGTCGTACTGCTGTTTCAACTGTTGGTACCTGTGAGAGCAAAGACAGGGTACACATTACATGGGGAGTCTAGGTAGCGCAGTTGGCAGAGCCTTATTCTGTAGGGCTCGGTTCCGCCGTGAGTTGAGTTAGTTGGTCTCTCCTTTTCTCCGAGGGTTTTTCTCCGGGGTCTACTTTTTTCCTCTCTCCACAAGACCAACAATTTCGACCTTAGCTTCGATCCATGGTCAGACATGAGTTGTATTGCGGCTGCCTGGGGCACCTGCCCTGCGCTCTCCATATTCATCATCTAGCTGCCATGAGAGTGATTAGCTACTTTTTTATTTTTTATTTATTTTTGACTGTACATTTTCCATCTGTTAGATAGAGAACAATAAGTACCATCGCACAATTAAGTGTACGAATAGAACACCATTGCTGGCCCAACAATCTTGGTGGGGGAAGGGGGAGAAATACGTCTTTATATATGGACGTGTGAAATTTTAAATCTTAAGGCGCGAAAATCTGTGTGTTTCAGCTTGTCTTAACCAGGATTGTAGCAATGTTTTGTGCTTTATGCCTCTGCCAACAATACCGGCGCTGTTTGAGAGTGTATTCAGTGTCACATCTCAAACATGTGCCTTGTGCATTCAGTGACGATTATATACTCACTTCTCTGCGACCTTGGAGCAGGTCGCCAGCTCTTTCACCACCGTCTCCAGCTCCTTGCTCTTGGCATTCAGCTCATCCTGAGCCTCCTTTAGCTCCTGTAGCTTGGCCAGGATGGACGCTGAGGAAGACCTCGCACCTACACATACAAAACTATCTCTAAAACATGAAGATAATAATACAATACACCAAAAACTGGAAATCGACTCTGCCAAATTTTCGTCTTTAATAAGACTTCTTCAGGGCAGACTGAAGAAGGTGAATCGTTACAAGCTTATTTACGTCAGAATAGTGGCGCGAGATGCAAAAATATTACAGTCGATTTCCAGTTTTTGGTGTATTGTATTCATTGTTCTGGTATTAGATCGCGACAGTTTGGGCTTTTTGATTCTTTTAAAACATGAAGATAGATATACAACATCTTTAAGTAAGAACAGTAGAAACAGGCAGGCCGAAACACATACAATATATCTGCAATTCAATGCAGCTGCAATAGTCAGCACTTTTCCAATGATCTGCAATAATTTTCCGATAGTGAAGATTTCTTCCAGTTGATCTGAGGTACAGGAATATGACAAAGCACTCACCTCCAGTAAGGGTTCCAGCTGGATCAAACACATCACCCTCCAGAGTGACAGTTCGTGTCTTCACTTTGGGGTCAAATGTGACCTACAAGCACCAGGGTTAGTATAAGTACATAACCAATCTAACAAAGGTAATAGTCTGCACCCTAAGTGTTTCAACAAAACACACCCTCATTTTTCATATTTTTTTTTGTCTCCAATTACAACGTTGTTTACTTTTTTGTATCCTTCACATTTGGTGGTCTCTAAAATGATATGACGTCTTTTTCAAATTTACAAATGCCAATTCCACCCCTCTAACCCCAAAAAGTACCCTAGACTTATGGATGTCTTTCCAACCATCTCTGCCAACACTATTCGTAATATCAGGGATGCAGAAACAAAAACACTTCAGCGAACTGAGACGTTTGTTAGGAACCATTGAGTCTAATTGCCTAACATCAAAGTAGATGATTGCTCAAAAGAAAATAGACAAAAACATATGACAGCAGCCAGCTGTTCTAAAAAAAGGAGACTATTACCTTCTTAGCATTATCCATGGTATCACAGACAAATGTGGTACCAAAAACATAAGCCATAGCTGCCTTGACCTCATCCTCATACCCTACAAGTGATAGCGCTGGTTGTACACTGTCTTTTCCCACCTTGATGGAAAAAAAGTTAGAAGCTGTACATATGGATGTAAATAGTAAGTAAAAATACCTTGGCATGTGTTCAATAATGACGTTTTTTTCTAAAAAAGAGCTATGATTTTATTTTCTGTGTTCCTTTGATTAGCAATAACACATGGCTTAATTATGACTACTTTATTATCCAAATGTTTACTACACAACTGAAATTACTTAAAGTATCTTACCAGCTGTTCAGCTCTTTTGACAACATCATTAGCAATGGTTCTGTGAGAGATCTTGTTAAGAGGGATGATGGTGTACCGTCGTTTGAGCTGTCCATTCTGGAGCAATTTTTTACCAGTGACCTCAGAGTCCACCACAACATTGTAAAGCTTTAATAAACCAAAGAGAAAGAAGATCTTCACAGCTTCTGATTGCTGTTAACCTTATTATTAATTTATAATTCCTACTATTTCAAAAATTTAAAAGTATTGTTTTTTCCTAGTGCTTGACTGTTTGTTTAAGAGGGAGTCATAGCAAAGCTTAAATCATTGTTTTTGTGGACATAATCTCTGTCAAAATTCCTGTCTACATTGGGAAATACAAAGCTTGATTTCCTGCTCCTCTCTGCTATTCATACTGTAGACTTTTCCATTATTATATTTTAACTCTTTCTTAGTTTGACAGAACAAAATTTACTTTAGAAACGTTTTGAAAAAAAAAAAAGCAAAACAAAAAATCAACAGCCATTCTTTGCCAAACTGCTTTTCGAACAACTTGCCAATATAGAGCATAGAATTTCAGTGCTGTACCTTTCCACCTGCTGTGACCTCTAGTGATGTAGCTGTGGTAACATCTTTCACTTTGATCAGTTGTGCAACAAGCCCTTTAACCTGGTATGCAATGGAAAGCCAAATGCTTATTAGCCTTTGGTTAATTAACTCCTCGGAACTTGTATTGAAAAACAGACTGAAAACGGAAACCACCCCCCTATTTCAAGTCCAACACTACCATTTAAGTTAAGCTACCCCTGACCCAAGATGGTATGCCTTGAAGTTTCCAACAATGCACTGCCGTGTCATTGCTACAGCCTGTTGCTTACAACAGTTTTGCTCATAATTTGCTTAAAAATTACAGCGTTTTCACATCTGGGGAGTGCCTTAGGACATCATGAAGACTATTTGGGCATAATAAATGCTGTGCTTATGGATATTTGCAGGCTGAGTTTGATTCAATGGGATAATTCCTTGTCTGGCCTTCACCAAGTGAGAACGGAGTTTTCTAGTGAATTGCCTCATACGCTCCAATGTGGAACACCTTTGCTACCCAACCTTATTCAAAAATTGTTTTCAGGCTTATTCTGGGTTCCTTGGACCTGGAAATGTTTTGTTTGGCTTTAAGGCAAAGAGACTGTTATGATTATGGGGGAGGAGTTTGCCCGCCTAACTGTGGAGGTGTTTCCAAGACTCCCATGATGCAGTGCAAGCATGCAATATAGCCTAAACAGAGACTAGCTTCTAATGGAGGTTTTAGCATTGATTATTGTTGCTGATGGCTGTAGAAAGAGACATGACATACAAAAAAAGGCATCTATTTGTGACTTGATCTGTGTTTGCTTTGCTTTGCTTTGCTTGTGGTTAGGAATTTCATGTCTTTTTTTGTTTACGAATTGGTCAGAAATCAAGGTTAATACTTTGGAATGGAGTCTTCTATTCGCTTATGTTGCGACCTTATCGTGGTTCTACTATCAGAAAGCCATGAGTGAAGACGGTACGTGTTTATTGTAGATCTGTGTGATTCAACTCTTTCCTAATCATACATGTGCTATATGCTAATTACCATATTTGTGATCATGTGATTAATATGACGTAATCATTAAGATATCAGATTACTACATTCCTCTCTTTTCAGATATTTATATGTATATATAATCATAGAGAATCATTTCTATGTACAATCATAATCTGGATATATTTTAAATCAATACATAACTGTAACAATAATGTATCTCATTTTGAGTGTTCACTGTTCTTTCCATTTAGTTCATGATGGTTTTACTTCGAATAATCTCGCAGTCTCCGGTCAAATATAGAAATGTGTTTCCGTCCTGATCGTCTTGGCTGTGTAGTCACTTCTGGCTGGTGTATTTGGTCCTTGAAGCATGGTGGAATCTTTTTTATATCTCTACCTTCTTCCTCTCTTTCTTCCTGTATGTTCTTTGTCGCAGACTTCAGTTGTTTAACTCTTGATGCATCTCGACATATAATCTTTCCATCTCCGATTCTTCTTGCCTTGACTGTTGATCCTTTTATTTCAGTGATGATATAGATGTGCGGTTCATATGGTGTTTGGGCTTTTGTTTTCTTGTCCCGCTTGATCAGAATGGTTTGTCCTACTGCAAGCTTGTGTTTTGTTGCTCTGTGTCTTTTGTCGTGGTACATTTTTGTTTGTTCTTTGTACTTGCTGTCGTTGCGTTGTATTTCACTATCCTGTGTTGGTTTGTCTGTTGGAAAGTGTTCCAATTTCGTTGTTACTTCTCTGTTCATCATCAATTCATAAGGTGTCTTCTTTGTAGCTAGGTGTGGTGTGTCTCTGTAGGCTGATAGCATGTCGTATGTCGCTTCGTGTACATCAATGTGTTCTTGGTTAGCAATAGTCGCTATCTTGTTTATAAGCTTGTTAAAGCCTTCAACTTGGCCTTGAGCCTTCGGGTGTCTTGGTGTGATTTTCTTATGTCTGAATCCTATTTCATCTGCAAACTCTGTGAATTCTGTGGAATTGAACGGTGGTCAACGGTGTGTAGCAAACATCTTCTTAAGTTTCTTCCGGGTTGGTTTAAGTGCTGTTGATGTGATAAACTCTACTTCCGGGTATCGTGAATACTGGTCTGTGACCACTAGTACATATTCGTTGTTTGGAAATGGTCCACAAAAGTCTGCTTCCACCGTTTCCCATGGACTTTCTGGTAAGCTTGTCATTTTAGCTGGCTTGGTGTGATGTGTGTTTGTTGCTACCTGGCAGCTGAAGCATGAGCTAACAATGTCCTCAATCCACTTGTTTATTCTTGGGAACCAGTATTTCCGCCTTAGTAGCTCCTTTGTCTTTGTGATGTCTAAGTGTCCTTGCTTGTGGGAGATTGTGATTATCTTGTCCCTCAGGGATTCAGGTGGAATTATCTTGTCCAGTCTTGTCTCGTCGCTTGTGTAGATCTCTGCTCGTAGATCATAGTACGGTGCTAGGTCAGGGTCGTTTTTGTCCCATTGTCCTGTGTGAAGTGCTGTCTGTAACTTCTGCAGTACTCGGTCTTTTCTTGTTGCTGTCTGTATGGTTTCCATGACAACTGCGTGGTTAGTCTCTATTATTGCTTTGATGTAGTGCTCGCTGTCCGATTGCTTTTCGTCTGGAATCGCATGTCTTGATAGATAATCCGTCATATTGGATTTCCCTGTGATGTGAGTTGCTGTGAAATCGAGGTTTTCCATTTTCATCACAATCCTCTCTATACGTGGCAGTAACTTCGCTCTTTGATTGTTCAACAGCGGTAGTAATGGCTTGTGATCTGTCGCCAGTTGGAAGTGTGGTGATCCTAGGAGGTACATGTTAAGTCTTGTGGTAGTAAATTCTGCTGCAAGTGCCTCTCTCTCGATTTGTGAATAGCGTTTCTCTGTGTCTGTCAGCGTTCTGCTCACGAAGTGTACAGGTTGGTATCCTTTGTCAGTCTTCTGAAATAAACCGCCTCCTAGTCCGGTTGGGCTGCCGTCGCAGGTAATCAGCGTTTGCCGTTCAGGTTTGTAGGGAATCAGGACTGCCGTAGTTATCGCTCTCTTCAGGTCTTCGAACGCCTTTTGCTGCTCGTCGTTCCATTCGAACCTTGCGTCTTTGTGTGTCAGTCTCCTCAGAGGTTCGCATCGACATGAGAAGTTGGTGATGTAGCGAGACAGGTATGCCATCATTTGAAGAAATGATACAAGTTCCTCTTTAGACTGAGGTGCTGCGCATTCGCGTACGCACCTCTGATATAAAGAGATGTTCGTGGAACTCGATGCTTGTCTTGCCGAACTCGCATTTCTCTCTGCTCAGTGTAAAGTTGTGCGCTTCCAGTCGCTTTAATACTGCTTCGATGTTCTTGTTGTGGTCGTCTTCGTTTAATCCACGGATAAGAATATCATCCCGATTGTTCAGCACTCGCTGGAGTCCTGAGAGAATATGGTTCATTTCCGCGTCGAATAGGTCTTGGCTTTTAAAGCCGCCGAACGCTAGCCGTCTGTACCGATAGTTGCCTTCTGGGGTGGAGAATGTCATCAGCTTTCGCGATTCCTCGTCTAGTGCAAACTGGTGGTATCCGTGATTCATGTCTAGTTTGCTAAACATTCGACAGTCCTTGAATGTTGCGATGAAGTCCTCGGTAATTGGTGCTTGGACTTGTCGTGTGCGCTGCATTGATTTGTTGAGCACTCGGAGATCCAGGCTCACTCTGATGTCTCCTGGCTTCTTCGGTTTTGGTTGGACCACTAATGGTGAACACCATGTTATCGATTCGTGTTCCGGGACAGGCTCCATGATGTCGTTATCGACGAACTCTTTCATCCTTTCTTTAGTGGCTCTATCAGGTGGTATGGAACTCGCATCGGTTTCTGGATGATAGACTGTGCGTCGTCTTGCATGGGTAGGTGGATTTCGGTGTCTTTCCCGTCTCGTCGTGCTTTTCCGATCCCCGAAAAGAGCTGTGTGTGATTGTTGACTATTTGATCCAGCTGCTCGTTGCTGGTCTGTACCTTGTGTATGTGTTTGTTGGGTTGCTTCAGGCGTCCCGAAGTTCCTTGATTGATGTTTCCTGCGTTGGTCTTGCCGTTCTGAGGTTGTTTCGTCTTTTGTTTTTGCGCCGCTCACACATTTGAGCGTAGTGATTTTTTTTCCCGCATTTTTTTTCATTCTGCTCCAAAGGCTCTGCATTTGCTTGTGCTGTGTTTCGCTCCGCATCGGTCGCATTCTTTGTGGTGTTGGTCGCGCATTAGTCGCTTTGTGATTTGTTTCACCCTTTGAGATTCCGACTCCTCCTTAAGCTTCCTTTCGATGGCTGCCGCTTGCGCGCTTGATTCTTCATCTATCGCTGCTTCGTCTAGTATTTGTGTCAGAGTTAAGTTCTTTCTTATAGTCTTGAGTCGTAGTTGAGCGCTTCTTATAGTCTTGATTAAATGATCTCGAATCGCCTCGTTCTAATCTGTGAATTCGCATTTCTGCGCTACTTCGCGGATCCTTGTGTAATATTGCGCCATGCTCTCTTTGTCGGCTTGGATAAGGTTTCCGAACTGTAATCTTGCGTAGTCTTTGTTCTTCCTTGGGAGAAAGTTTTTATCCAGCTTCCTTATAAGTCTTGTGTAGGCATTGTCTCCGGCTTGTTCAGTTAGCTCAGGGAGTGAGTCTTCAAGGTCGGCGATCTGCGGGCCGCCGTAGATTATCAGACCGTCTTTCTTTGTTTCTGGTTCTGTTATTCCAAAGGAGCGAAACTGTATTTCGATGTCCTTCTTCCACTTATCCCATCGGATGCCGTGTCATTGGTGTCGGTGTTGATATGGAAGGGTTTGATACAGAGTTGTCGGTTTACTACGGTGATGTTGTTCGGGTTGGTCGCCGCGCTACTTGCTCCCGAACTTGTATCTGCCCTGTCATTGGTGTTGATGTTGAAGGGTTTGATACAGAGTTGTCGGTTTACTACGGTGATGTTGTTCGGGTTGGTCGCCGCGCTACTTGCGCCCGAACTTGTATCTGCCGTGTCATTTGTCGTTCTTCTTCTCTTCTGCTTTGCTGATAATTCCTATTCCTCGTCGCCAAATGTTGTGACCTTATCGTGGTTCTACTATTAGAAAGCCACGAGTGAAGACGGTACGTGTTTATTGCAGATCTGTGTGATTCAACTCTTTCCTAATCATACATGTGCTATATGCTAATTACAATATTTGTGATCATGTGATTAATATGACGTAATCATTAAGATATTAGATTACTACAGCTTAGATGCGCTTTTGAAGGTCGGTGATGGTGATGGTCAGGTCTGGTGATGTTTAGTTTGCATTACTGACGTTTTGGAGTTGGGCCTATATTTTACGGGCGTCTGAGGATGTTATAGTAAAGAAAGACTTAAATAGACTTCATGTGTATCAGATAATCTCCCTAGGCTAATGAATAAAACCTTTGTGAAACTGGAAATTTCAAGGGTAATACACTAAGCCATAGGGGAGCTCTTCGAATAAAATGATATCCTAGGCATCTTTTGATAGAATCAGCCATCAATAATCACACTAGGTTGGGAAACATTTTTTGTTAAAAAAAGCAATGGCTTTTATGATGCAATTTTGATTGAATTTGGCTTATCTCTTAAAAAAATCCATGATGCTAACAACTTCTAAAGTTCTTAGCACACTGTTTGAAACAATAGTTATATCAAACTATATTGCCCAAATTTAGTATTTCAAAATTCAAATACACTCTACTGTATGTATCACCAACACTTAAACACGCACGCGCACTATAAAAGGGGGGAAAACTGGTTTCCTCCGAAAAATCTGTCAAGACTTTAAAGTGCGGATGTGTTTCACAAAGCTCCCGACAAACCAGAAATGAGTCGAGCTACAGTGCAAGTAAGTACAAATTTGATCTTTTTGTTATCAGAAACGCATTAAAAGGCAATGGTATCTGTAGCATAAAAAGTTCAATGTTTTACAGCAGCAAATACACGTCTTTTCTCCACCTTTTACGCAAGTTCTAGTTACCCCGTTCGGACTTAGGCATGTTTGTGGCTTTCTTTCATCAATAAATCCTCAAAGTTGTTGAAAAAAGAAAAACGGGTAGGTCCTACTCTCTTTTATATTTCAATCTCTTACGTGTGTTAGATAACTGACGACGTGAGTGTAAACAAACGAGCGCACAACTTCATTTGTGTCGCTGGTATTTTGCTTTTAGTTCAAGGAGTTTTTCACGTTTTGGCACGTTGAGTTGAGTTGTACATGGTCTCAAAAAGGATTTCGCCACCATTGCAAATGGCCGTTGCACTGCTGTGGATTGACTAAAAGACCGAAACTTCTGGCTTTGGTCTCTATATTTGGAGGTTGTTTTGCGACTGTCCTTTTGTTTAATCTGCTATCCAAAATAACAAACTGAGTGGAGGCTCGGAGAAAGGGAAAGAGTGAGACTGGAGAAAAAAAGGACTGATTGACACTGGGAAAATGGCGCGAATTTCAAAAGCTGCCTCCGTTCACAACAAAGAAAATGGAAAATACCGTATCATTAAAGCATGTCGAAGACAAAAAATACTATACATGCAACAGAAACCATATTAATTATTAAATTAGAGCTTTATTGACTTATAAAAAATTGTTTTTATTATGCTTTATTTGTGCTGTCTTTCCCCCCCCTTTGATAACGCTACCAGCCGCCATGTTGAGTACTGATTAGTATGCAAAAAAGGGGCGGAGCGATCCCTTTTATACCGCGCGTTCGTGTTTAAGCTTTTGCATTATGTAGACAAATAAAACCAAGAAATTACCAGATCTTAGTTGTAGCATCATGCTATATTCTAAATCTATAAAAATATAGATGGCACATATTATTATGTTTTTACCTTTCTTCTGTCAAACTTTGGTTCAGGGTCTTTGTACTCAAATTGTAAATTAGGAAATCTAGGAAAGGAATCATAAACACGCTGAGTCACATTTCCAAAATAGTCAGAATGTGAGAATAAGAAAGCAATCTTTACTTTGCTTCTAGTGTTTCCACTGTTGTCCTCAAATTTGAAACTTCGTTTTCAAGCTTTCTCCTATGGAACACAACATAAAGTTTGGTACAATAAAGCAGCCGGCAAAAAATCCCAAGAAAACTTACTTTCTTGACACAAGCTTTTCCTCTTTTCCATCTTCATAGTTGAGCTTTTTCATTTCTCCCTGGAAATCAAAATAAAACAAAAAACATGTTTTAGACTTTTGACAAACTATAATACTCTAATATAGAGAAATATTCTTGTTAGTATGCTCATACCTCTATCTTTGCCTTGCTTTTTTCAATAGCATCAAATGCCTGCTTATCCTTTTCATATCCCTTCTCTGTTGCCTTTAACTCTGCTCGTTTTTTCTTCAATTCAGCTTGAGAATGCTTTAATCTAAGAGAGATGCATACTGTATTCAGATGGGGCCACTTCTGAGGCATTGTGCAGCACTGGCCAAATACCCATTCAGTATAAAATATAAAGCATTTCTTTATAGAAGTAGATATGGTATCACTTCTTTCTTTGTAATTGAGGGGGAACAGAACTTACTTCAGTTGGGCTTGCTTAGCTCCAGTTTCAGCATTGCTGATATCATTTTTGCAGCCTACATGTCAAATAGAATAGAAAAAAGGTTAATCAAACAATAGGAAACCTTTGAAAGGGAACCTATAAATAGCAGCAGATGTCCCACTATGACCTTCTTCATGATTTTATTCATCCTTCTTTATACTTTTTCTCATTCCCTATTATCACTTAGAGCTGCAAAAGGTCCAGAATCTTACCCATGATTTGATCGGCAAGTGTTTTGTCCTCCCCGTCATCATTACTTGAAAGCCCTGCTGAAACGGCATGGTAGTGTTCTTGTGCAGTCTTTACTGCCTCAGAATCCTGGTTACTCTTCTCTTCAAGCTTAGCAAGCTGATCATTAATTTTGCTCAGCTCCGTCTCTTTGGACTTCACCTGTGCTTGATCCTTAAGATAAACATTATTGCACAGTCAAGTTTGTTATGTTACAACAGCTATGTAAGTAATTCTAGCTTGTACTTGTTGAGTCTGAACTGACTAAGTTAGCATTTATGGCATTTATTCTTTTAGTTTCAGCACTCACATCATCACGATTTTTTTCAAGATCCTTTTTTTGTCTCTTTTGAGCTGCCAGCTGTTCCTTCTCATGTTTGAGGTCTGACTTTGCTTTGACATCAACCTAAAAAATTCAAAACATACTTCATCAACATCATTTATCGACAACAATTTGATGAAAGAACACATTGCTACTGGATACACTAAAGACACATAGCAACCAGACATAAATATAGAGAGGATATTACATGGTCGTGCATGGATAAAAATTTCATCTTCATTGTTGATACTATTATCACACAGTGAGTGCAACACAGTGAAAATTCTCACCAGAAGAAAATTTGCATCAGCAAGCAGCCATGTGATGTTCTGCTTATTTATTTGAAATCCTTCAGTTGCCCGCAAAAATACTAAGCTCATTTGCTAAAACTTGTTATCAATGGCTATATCAGTTGTATCATTTTGATATCACCTAGTACAACACTCTATATCATAATAGTCTTGTCTTATTTTGTGGTTCTCTGTATTAACGCCTCACTATGGTAATGACAGTAACTGACTCTAGAGGAACGGCAGAAACTCTAACCATAATGCACTACTTTAGCAAAGAGCTGACACAAGTCAGTGGTTAGGGATCCCTTTTTGTGATCATTTTCAATACAAGGGAAAAAAGTGGCTATAAGCCATGTACACCTTTTGAACCTCATCAAAACTTGACTCAAGTTTTTTCATAGCATCTCCAGCTTCCTAGAGTACAAAATAAAACATCTTTGAGTAACATCATAAAGTATCATAACAAAAAAGACAATCAAACACAGTATGAGTCATTCTTACCGCATTCCTTTTCTTTTCTAATTCAGATATTTCTTTACTAACTTCTTTTATCTTTGCTTCAACCTATAAGAATTTTTTCTCTGTTAATGACCTGTGATCGATTTATTTATAACAAAAAGAGTCCCTTTAAATAGTAATTGCTTGAGGAATCATGAAACAAATTAGACCTAAGAACAGGCTTATTACACCAGTCTTGTACCCAGACACCACGCGATGCATTTTGGGGAGGTTGAATAACTGCACAGTGCACGACGGTCAGGATGCGGTTTCGGGGTTGGCATTCGCTTGACGTCTGGCAGAACTCAGGAAATGTCTTGCAAGTTTTTTAAATATCTTGCAAGCAACGTTTTTATGACCGTTTTTTCACTTTTTTTGTGCACAAGTCCAAGGGCCTACCTACATATACTTGTTGTAAACCATTTAGTTTTCTTCTCGAAAGTTCCCTGTTTAATAAGAGGACATTTTTGCTACGTAAAATCCAAGACAGCGGAGGACACTGATGAGCTCGATAGATCATTTCATGAAATGAATTTGGATGGTCTGAATGTTCTGGCACTTATTTATTTATATTGTCCCCTAGAAGGTTGTCCCCTAGAATACTGTCCCCTAGAAGATTGTCCCCTAGAAGGTTGTCCCCTAGAAGGTTGTCCCCTAGAAGATTGTCCCCTAGAAGATTGTCCCCTAGAAGATTGTCCCCTAGAAGATTGTCCCCTAGAAGATTGTCCCCTAGAAGGTTGTCCCCTAGAAGGTTGTCCCCTAGAAGGTTGTCCCCTAGAAGATTGTTCCCTAGAAGGTTGTCCCCTAGAAGATTGTCCCCTAGAATATTGTCCCCTAGAAGGTTGTCCCCTAGAAGGTTGTCCCCTAGAATATTGTTCCCTAGAAGGTTGTCCCCTAGAAGGTTGTTCCCTAGAAGAAGCTCTAGAGCGAGGAAGTTACTATTCGCACATGATCTTACGCAGAATTTCAAACTCCAGGAGAGTATAGAAAGCTATTTTTGCAATTATCATGTGCACATGGAATTTTACAAGCAAGAAATGCAGTATGGAAAAGTCTTTCTTCGTCTGTGAAAATTCGTAACATTTGCTCGCCGATTTCATCCGCCATCTTGGATCTGTAATCTGCCAGTCGTTATTTTTTCCCCGTCTCCGCTTTAGAATTCCTGTGGATGTCCCCACAACAGCAAATAATGACTGGGTACGAGTCTGCTATTACACAAAGCTCATATGATCATGTTAGATGGTTGTAACATCAACATTTTAAAGAATAATTTAGCATTGTGTAGTAATAAAACTTCTAGCAAATATAAACTTGTCACACCTCCTTCATATTGCATTGCAATTGATTAATGGCTTCTTTCATGGTGTCTAGCTCTGAGGCCGATTTTGACTGCATTTCCTAAAAGAGAAAATAAAGTTTTGAGGCAGCATTTACGTGTTATTATGACATTATGACCAAGCATTGTAGTGACCAAGCATTTACTTTGTGAAAGTCTGCATGTATTTGCTGACTCGAAAAACAAGTCTACACAATGACAGTGGTAAACAGCTACATTGTAAGGCCAGTTTTGCAGGGTTTATAAGCAGCATAACACCTTTACCAACCTCAGCCATGACAAATTGGTGAGCAATAAACAGCCTTGTAAAGTGTTCAAGTTCTCGCATCACTTTTTGATACTCAAGATATGATGCCCTTTCCTGTAAAACAACAGAAACTGAAGTAAATTGGTTGGGTCACCAAACCAGAGAAATGCAGAAAATATAATAACCAAGTGTTTGCACACATACCTCTTTCAGTTTTTTCAGAGTTGGAGTAATTTCTTCTGCAAGAATCTAAGGAGAATCAGAAAGAGTTTAGGTTAGATAGTGTAGCCTTCAAGTAGAAGTGACATAATTTATAAACTTGGGTCATGCTTCACCCAATACACGACACTTACAGTTTCTATTTCTTGCAATTTGCTATCTTTCTTTTCTATCGTCCTCTGCGCTGACTGCTTCTTGCTTTCATACATTCTAGTTCCAGCTGCCTCCTCTATCATGGAAAGGATCTGGGGAGGGGAGGGTCGAATTAATGTGTTGTTTTATTTAGTTTAACCAAAGATATTTGCTAAGAAGCAAATGCATGTGCTTGCATGAAGTTTTAGGACTTTTTTTATGGATTTACTTGTTTGTGAACACTCTTACCTCTGGAGGCTTCATGTTGAGCACTTTAGTGATTCTACCCTAGAATACAAAGGATGGAAAGAAATAATGGAAAATAAGTTCCATGATGTTATGTGTATCTTACAGCCGAAGATTATGAACACTTGTTTCAAATAAGGACTTCTGCTTTAAATGAATATATACTTCACCTTTATTTGGAGACAGTAAAAAGTTTTATTTTTTTAAATTTTTTGTACAAGATTGGAAATGGTTTAATCATCACAAAAACCCTATATGGATGGAAAGAGAGATGAGGTCACATATCTGAAGAGGCTTTTTGCCCAAATATTCCATGCCTAACAGGGTTCACTAATGCATTAGGTTTATTTCACAAGCTAGGTATTTAAAGTATGCACTAAACAGCCTACTGTACCTGCATTATCAAAAAGTGGGGATTATTGATGTTCAACTGCACAGAACGGAACAGATCCTGAACCCTGGTGTTGTTGGCATTGCAGCCATTTATAAGATATTTGTTCCTCCCTCCAATCACAACCTGCAAATCACATTTGAATATTATTAGCATATCACTTAACATAACATTATTTACTCACAATGCTTATTTATAAATAGGATTTCCTTTGAGTACAACTGATACACTGCCACTCAGGGGGGTACCACGTGCCAGCGTTCCCAGGGTAGTATTTATGTCAAATAAAAAACTTAAAGCCGCATTGTCACCAGTTAACTTCTGGTCGACTACATAACAATCTCCGATGATTTTTAACAGAAAACGTGAAAAAAATTTCAAAATATTGAAAGCAGTGTGTTTATTGGAAGTTTCTTTGAGGATGTGATTGATAATTTACGGTGGATGGCCAGTTTAATATCTCGGATTTTAATAGATTCTTTTGTCTTTTAACGGTTGAGGTTTCCGTCGGACATTCGGAAGTAAACTGGTGACAATGCAGCTTTAATAAATTTGAGAAGCTAATCACCCTGCTTGCAGCTTGAATGCTGAATTACGAGAGCAAAGATGCCACCTGGTTGATTAGAAGGTGCCTCAGACAGCCACCTTATGACTCATGTAACACAACTTTACATCAGAATTGTTGACTTTTGTGTAGGTAGGAAAAACCGAGGAACCTGGAGGAAAACCCTCCAAGTAAAGAAACTAACTCAACTCATGTAGAAACTTGGTTTACTGTAAGAAGGGGTGAGATGTAGAGGCACTACCTAGCTCCCAATGATAAGTTTATTACCTTAATAGAAGATGAAAAAAGCATGATAATTGGGCAATTGTAATACTGTATGTCATTTTTCTACACCCCTAACCAACATCAAATTTCATAATTGTAATTGCAGCAGCTACAGTACTGAGTACATCCAAGCTTAGTCCTACAGAAAAGATAGCCATACCTGTCTTGACACAGTAATTTCATCAAAGGTCTCATACCCCAAGGGACTCTGTTTCTTATCACTGTTGTCAAAGGTGATAGTCACCGTTGCTTTAGTTACACCAGCCTGGCCGCCTTTGTAAACCAACTCTTGAAGACTACTGGCTCGCACCTGGAGTTTAAGACCAAGAGAACCCTCATGTAAGAGTAATTGTAAGACACTTGGCCTTATAATCTGTACAAAACTAGTGTTCAAGAAGGCACAAGTGTAGACATTAACACAAAGACAACTGCAGTTTGTGTCCGACTGTTTTCAACGGTTGAACGTTTTTATTTCTGTCGAAGCACTGCACATCACTGCACTCGAAGCTCTTCTTAGTATTGTTTGGTAAAGGTGATACAATAAATCACACACATAAGATAATTCACATCACCGATTTTCCAAGAGTAAGTTAAGTAGATTGTTGTGAAACACATCCGTAATGAGGGGAAGTGATGATCACACCTAACTACCAAATTTAAGTACACAAAGTGGTGTGGTCTATGATTTCATTAATAGAAAGTCATTTTCTTAAAACTCTATCTTTTCTCATGTATCGCAATGGTGTTTCATATGGGATACAAAGGCTGATTGTTGGTAAAGGCTGAAGTTTCAATAGCTTACCTGAGAAAGGTTTGAGATCCCAAGTAGAAAACAAATGGAGTCAAGGATGTTCGATTTTCCACTACCATTAAGCCCAGTTATAGCGTTAAACAACGGATCAAAACCCGATACAGTTGTTCTCTGGGCATAGGACTTAAAACCGTCAATAACTATCTGTTTTATGTACATTATTGCCAAGAATCAAGACCTAAATACCAACACCGTTGGAATCTTGATTTGCACTTTGGCGCCTAAATGTATTTACCCAGCAAGCAGCGCGAGCATTTCTCATATCCAGGCTCTCACTTGGAAATTGCACAGGAAACCCAAGTATGCAACCTTCAACTCGCAACCTTTGCGAGATGACGTGAGGGATTGGTACAAAAAAAAAGAAAATGGTTTACTTGGCTTAAACGGATTAAATAAAAGAAGAAAAAAACAATACTATATGATAAAGCGTTGACAGGGGCTCATGAGCCCCTGGCGTTGATAACGTCGCTTTTTTTAACCTTCTCGAAGACTGACGGCATATAAACTTCTCAGGATTGAAATGTATGTTCAAATGGAACAAGATATCAGATGAAATAAGAACAGAATATAAAAATGGAATAAAAATGGAGAATTAATAGTTACAGCGCCCACACACATTTTGGACCCTTGTGTATGTAAAGGAGCGAACAGGCAGGTGAATTTCATTAGGTCAATACAAATTTTTGATTGGACCAAATAGAATAGCTATTGTTTATGATTGCATGTGATTGGTTGATCTGGTAAGTTTGTGTTGTTATCCGGTCCTCCGGTAAAGGCGTTCTCGAACCAAAATGGCGTCGGTAGACAACAAATCGTGGCAGAAAGATGCTGCGGACCAAAATTTTGATTATATGTTTAAGCTTTTGATTATTGGCAACTCCGCCGTTGGAAAGACATCATTTCTCTTTCGCTATGCCGACGATTCGTTCACTTCTGCTTTCGTTTCTACCGTCGGAATTGATTTCAAAGTCAAGACGGTTTTTCGAAACGACAAACGAGTGAAATTGCAAATTTGGGACACAGGTTCGCATTTTTTTCGTTTTTCAATCTCTTTACCATCGTATCTAACATTATTTCTTTTATTTTTGATATTTCGCAGCCGGACAAGAAAGATATCGCACGATTACAACAGCTTACTACCGGGGAGCAATGGGTTTTATCCTGATGTACGATATTACGAACGAGGAATCGTTCCAAGCAGTCCAAGACTGGTAAGGGAAAATTCAATACTCACAAAACTAATTACATATAAACATTCGTAGGAACTATATTCTTTTAGCTGCCAATAATTTCATAGAGCTAAGGGAAGTTATTTGGGATTAAGTAGACTTTGAGTTTTATTTTTAAACATTTAACTTAAGTATTGTTTTCAGTTTAGCAATCATGCGGAGAGAAACGGAAGGAATTTTACCTCTTGCTTGACTAACTACTTTTTCGAAAGAGTATTTTGTTTCGATGGGAAAACTGTTTTTCTCTGCAAATCCAGGAATTCAGATAAATATCTTGTCGTCAGGATCTGTGATGTAAAAAAAATTCCAATAATAATAAAGTGAGGTGTAGATTTTTTGACAAGGCCAAAGGTTTGGTTTTTATTCGTTGACAAAATAGACCTGCCCTGAATTTGAAACTAGTTAAAATATCAAATTGATCTGCTTTTTGATGCATTATTTTTTTATGAACTAATAGTCCTAGGGATTATAACCACAGAAATTGATTCAATTGGTTTTGATTTTCTAATAGCGGCGTTATTTTGGAAGAAATATTTCTTTCCAATTTCCCGAATCGCGGGAGTCTTATATATTTCATAGTTTCGCGGGAAAATTAAATGAATTAGATCTGAATTGGCGATGTGATAAACTAGGGTGGAACTGTTTCATTAACGTTACAATTTTTCTTTTAGTTTGCCCTTCATTTTTCATCGTGTATTGCAAATAGTTCTACGCAAATTGTGCCCGTTAGCAAATACTAATTTTTACAAAATTTTCAATGCTGTCATTCTATCATACTTATGCATTATTTAGTAGCAAACAACATTACTGGAAAAAGTTTTATTTTGCTATGGTAATTTTGACATTTTAAAAATCATCACCCTTGATTGTATAGGCTTAATTATAATAAAATAAACAAAGAACATATTTTAAATTCTTCCCGAAGCTTTTTAATCACAGATAATATATATCCAAACGCCCTCCATTTATTTTGGTTATCTACTGTACAGCCACAGGGTTGTATTTCAGAACGGCCAAAAATTTTACAAGTGGCTAAAAATAAAATATTATTGTAATCTGATTTCTTTTTTGGGGGAGGGGGTAGAGCCTTAGCCATGAGCAAACATTAAACACAAACACATGCTATAGAGAATTTGCATTCCTCCGTTTTTTTTCTTTCATGCTTGCCTTGTGTTGTCCATCATTTAGTCTAACAGCTGTAGGGAAAATTAAAATACTTGAGCCATAATATTAACTAAGGGACTGTTTATTTAATACATCAAGGGGGGAGGAAAGATATTAGAGGGGGCTTCGAAAAGAAATGGTCCTATAAAGGGGGGCTCTGAATTTTTTTGGAGCCATACTTTTCAGCTTCAATATTTTACTGATATGTTCTAGTTTGAAGCACAAACACAGATTAAATATTGAGCCTCATGACAAATGTATTTAATACTTCTTTATAACTGTCTTTATAAACCATAATATAGATACTTCCAGTATATAACAGTTGGATTTACCAATACAGTTTATTATCAGAATAACAGGAACAAATTGAAATAAACTTCTAAACAATGGTGGGGCATGCAGATCCCCAAAACGATATACATACAGTTTTTTTTTACGTTGGACATTATCCCTTTTTTACAGAAAAGTATTCTTAACCAAAACAAATATATACAAATGTATATTCCTTCACAGGCGTCCTAGGGGCTGACCATTTGACTTTTGGGGCGGGGGATCTTGAAAAGTAAACAACTGATTGAAAAAAATCCCTGCACCATTTAACATGATTTTACATGCAAAAAAAATTACGGCCTTTTGATCATGAGAGAAAAAAAACCCTGCTGACTGAATTCATCCCCCCTCCCCCCTTGGGCTGCCTTTTTAAAATTATTTTCATGTCTGTTCATTCCAAAAAAGCTAGATCCGTCCCTGTGTTGGACTCTTAAATAATAGATGAACTTGACTGAATCATCAACTCTTACAAGAAGGCAACTTCGCAGTATCATTTTCCAGATTTTTTTTTGTTTATTAAGGTCGTAAGGGGGGGGGGGAAGGGGGGCTCTGAAAATTTTGGAGTTCTAAAAGGGGGGGCACCTAAAAATTTTTTACAATGAAAAGGGGGACTTTGAAATTTTAAGGTGTCTTGAGTAAAAATCTTCCCTCCCCCCCTCGTGTATTTAATGAACTCTCCATAAACTTAAAAGCACAGAAAAATGTTATAGAACTATTCATGAATCCTTTTTGTGCTGTTTCTTGTTGTTATGTAATGTCTCTTTGTTATTTGATTATTATCACTTGTGTGTTTCAGGTCCACACAAGTCAAGACATACTCCTGGGCAAATGCACAAGTTATCCTTGTTGGTAACAAGTGTGACATGGAGGAAGAACGAGTTGTTTCATATGACCGTGGCAAACAGCTTGCAGATCAACTTGGGTTAGAATTCTATGAAACTAGTGCAAAGGATAACACCAATGTGAAAAAGGTGTTTGAACGACTTGTGGATATCATTTGTGACAAGATGTCTCAGAGTCTGGATACAGATCCCACCATTGTAAGTGGCCAGAAGCCAGGTACCACCAAACTGACAGCAGAGAGGCCAAAACAAAACCAGGACAACTGTGCTTGTTGATGATTTAAATGAAAAATGACCCATACCAAGTGACTTATTCTTTTTTTCTCCTAAAAATTACATCCTGTAGTCTAATAACCATGTTTATGTGTCATGAAACTAGTAGTCATTTATTATTTTGGTTCAGTGAGAATGATTACTATTTGTTGTTGATGGTTCACAACCAATCATTTTGTATTTTGTCCAATCTTGGTTGTTTCTTTGTTTGAAATTTTAAATTTAAATATTTTACAATCTTCAGGGCTGTAGCAGGATGTTGGGGCAATGCCCCCCCCCCCCCTAAAATTTTCACAAATTATAAGAAAATGACCAGTAGGGATGTGGCTGTGCCCCACCCCAGTATTCTCTTAATGTTTCTGTATTGTGCCCGCAATCTTTCAAGGCCTGCTACGGCTCTGATCTTGCATTATGAAACAAAAGAATAATGATGTTGAATATGAGTTTCTTAAGTTACTACTACTGTGAGAATTTGAAAATTGCCCATGGCGTACATCATTATTTGTATAATTGAAGACAATGTTTTTGGCTCATGGATTTTTCATGATGTGGGGTCATGAAAGTGGTCCTGGAATGTTTAAGGATACTGTATCTTGTGTGCCATATATATTAATCTTCAAGGGAATCACATTTTATTGTCTCTGAAAAATTTATCAGATAAGTATTATTTTTTTAATATCTTCAGCAGGGCTTGATTATAAGATTTTTCAAACTTTCCTGAGTACACAGATAAGTGGCTGGTTGGGATCTAACAGCATAATTCTCCAAATGCTAAGGTTATCTTGGTAAGACATTTAAGTGCTAAAATCGGTCCCTGGATAAGGGCTCCACCCCAGTGTAAGAACCTGTGTTTTATGCATTAGCTGCGTCACAAAGCTTCTTTGCTTGTTGGGATAAATCATAAAACAGCTGAATGAAAACGTGTAGGCTGGGAATGGTTCTATACTCTGGGGTAAAGCCCTGTTAAGACTCAAAGTGTCTTTAAAATGTTCACTAATTATAATCATTATTATGTTATTCATATTTTGTCAAATATCTTTTGTGTAACAATAATACATAAGAATTTCAGAGAGGGTAGTTAGAAAATGAATTATAATGCTTGACTGGTAACAGTCATTCCTGGCAAGTAACTATAAAATTAATTATCTAATTGGTTATGTACTCAGTGGAAAAGCTGTGCAATTTATGCTGCGGAATTTGTAAAAAGGGGCTCCTCTGTCTGGGTGAAGCACAATATAAGTTATATTTGCATAGTTGTGTTATCAATTAGTTGTACATTACAAGAGAAATTGGGAGAAATGTGACAGCTCTAGTAATAAATTGAACCGAAAGATAATTATATGTACTGTGTCATTTTCTACACAATACCAGGCAAAGGATACAGGGCTACATACATTAAAGACAAGACCAAAAAGACTTCTTCTTAGTTCAAGTTCAGCCAACCCCTTTCCCTATTCAAGTCCTCCTCCTCCTGCCTTTGTTCTGGACAGTATAAGTGGACATTTTCTATTTCAATCTTAACCTTGTATCACATAGAAATAAAATTACTTTATTGGTACCATGTAAACGCTTTTACATTGGTGTATGTCCAATGTAAAATGTAAAATTATAAGCCATTAAAATACTCAGAAAAGATATGACCTGATTTTGTAATTTTCGCCTAGCCGTATACCAGTTTTGCAGCTGTCCCTGCTATATTAGCTGTAGTGTGTACTATCAGATTAAAAAAAAACTCTATATGTTGGTTGTACCAGATCTCCCCCCCCCCCCCTTTTCCATAAAATAAATAAATTATTAAAATCAAAAAACAAACAAAAATGTTACGCTTACGTAGAGAGTGGAGTAGATAGCTACAGACAGCTGGAAGAGAAGAGTGGGAAGAGAAGGTGTTGATAACATAAATGAACTCAAGCATATCCGATTCAGACATGAAGTATACCCCGGTTCACAGACATCAACAAAGTAACACTCATAAAAATAAGATTAGACAAAATGCTGAAAACAAGCTTTTTATTATCAAAGCGCAATGCTGTAACGCTATCGCGAGTGCTGGCTACTGGGATATCAGGGCGAAATGTGAGGTAACGCGAGAAACAAACCAAATCTAACCATACATAAGTACCTCATGGACGATAAAAAAAGAAAGTCGTACCGATTAGGTTTAAAATATTGTTTATACTAATATAAACAAGTATTTACCTGAAGGCTTATGAAAAAGATATCGGCCCTATGACATAATTATGATCAGTATCATTCGCATCGATATTTTTAAGACGGCTTTATGATTTGCTCATTTGTCACCCCTGTGACACCATAGTTTGAAGATTTTGCCTAAGGAGAGACTGAGGGGAGAGTGTGGCAAGGAGGGAGGGGGGGGGGGGGGGTGAAAAGGGGGGTAGTTGATAAATTTACATTGTCCACATTTTTTACATGTTCTATGTCTTGAGGAGTATTGCATAACTACTGATTTTTCATGCTCAGACACTTGAACTTACAACCATCAGAACATTATGATGTTGCTATTGTTGGTGGTGGCATAGTTGGGCTCGCTACTGCAAGGGAACTCATTCTAAGACATCCCAAGCTCACGTTCTGTGTCCTTGAAAAGGAGAAGGAGCTATGTAAGTTAACCCCTCTAACTAAATACAATGAATGTTTGAGTTAAACATGCATGCAAACCTAGGGCCATGGGTAGATAAATTTATATTGGAGGGCAAGCCTAAAAATCATTCTTTCCTCAGCAAACCCTAGAAAGAAAATGGTACCTGTTCCTAGAGAAAATGGAATGGCTGAGGAAGGACTGAGGCTTGCCCTCCCCTCCCCCCCATTGCTTCTGTGGTAGCAGCTGTCCTGAAATCAGGACATCACAACTAGCATGACAGTTAGCCTCCTCCACAGGCAACTCTGTTATGGCCTTTATTCAGACTCAGGATTCCTGTGATTTTTCTCTTCTATTCGCCACAAGAACCCCACATGGAAAAAAAAAAAAACTTTTTCTTTCCAAATAGAAGTGATGTCTGTGGAGGAGGCTACATTACTGTGTTATCTTTTACGGCTGGTGATTAAAAAAAACTATAAAAATATTATTCTAGTTACATTCTCCAGATGCATACCTAATGATAGGCTTATTAGGCAGCAAGCAAAACCCATTTGCATTTTGCAAGAAATTCCTTATGCTTGCGCGCACCCCTCCCTCCCCAGCAAATTTGGCTATGCAGTTGTATATCTCTGTGTAGAACTCTCCATTGCTTGCTATATTATCTTTCCAAGTGTCCTCTAGTTCCTTCAGTATTTAAAGTATTTAGAATGAACAGATGACTGACAATAAGTTATGGGCCGGATAAATAAGGTTTTACTGGTTTTGTTTTTCAGCTATGCACCAATCAGGTCATAACAGTGGCGTCATTCATTGTGGTATATACTATACTCCTGGTTCACTAAAAGCCAAGCTTTGTGTACAGGGTTTGGACCTTACTTATCAGTATTGCGATGAGCATAACATTCCCTACAAGAAATGTGGCAAGGTACAGAATGTTATTAACAAACCAGAATGAGCTCTCCTTTCCTTCCTCCATCCTTCTTAGGGGTGAAGGGACGTAGCCAGAACTAAGACGTAATAGCATTATTGGACCAGAAAGGGAGGGGGGGGGCATCCCCCTTCACTTCACCCCTGGGGTCTATACAATGTGACTTAGGAGCGGTGTTTACCTTACAACATAAAGTCCTCTTCAACGAACATGATGCCCTCCAAAAACCTAAATGAATTCCCTGTCAAAATAAAATGCTCACAATAACATGGATTGAATTTTACTTTCAGTTAATAGTTGCTGTAGAGGATAAAGAGATTCCCTTGTTGAACAATTTATATGAAAGGGGCAAAAAGAATGGTGTAAAAGATCTGACAATGGTTGATAAGAGAGGGATCAAGGAAATTGAACCACATTGTGAGGTATGGATTAATGCTTATTTGAAATGGTATAAATCAATCAGTATTTTTTTTCTAGAAAAGCAATTCATATGGGAAACACGTCTGCCAGGTTCATAATAGATGTAAAGGGGACATATGTACAACCTCCCCCACCCCATTTTCCTTTGGTTGTCAAAAAGTAGTGTTTTCCCTTTGATGAAGATTTAGCCTACATTATTTACATTATTACATTATTTAGCAAAACTACGTGTGCATCATCACTGAGTGACTCTTGGCATGCTTTTGTCCCCCATACTTGCTACAAACTCTACACATATATAAATGCCTTCATATCCCAGTCAGCAAGTATTTTGTCTATGCTTTTGTACCCCATACTTGCTAAAGAACTCTATACATATATAGATGCCTCATGTCACATTCAGCAAGTCTTTTAATTATCTATGCTTTTGTCCCCCATACTTGCTACAAACTCTACACATTATATAAATGCCTTCATATCCCAGTCAGCAAGTATTTTGTCTATGCTTTTGTACCCCATACTTGCTAAAGAACTCTATTCATATATAAATGCCTTCATATCCCATTCAGCAAGTCTTTTGTCCATGCTTTTGTCCCCAATACTTGCTACAAACTTTATACATATATAGATGCCTTCATATCCCATTCAACAAGTCTTTTAATTGTCTATGCTTTTGTACCCCATGCTTCCTAAAGAACTCTAAATATATATATATATATATATGTCTTTACACACACTTACACTTTTCCAGGTACACACAGCATATTTTTGAAGAGGGGGCTTATGAGTTAAATTGTATCACAATTAAGTGGGGGTTGAAGTAACAAAGAATGTATGAAAAATTAATCATGTAGGGGGTAGGGGGTAGGGGGGAGTGGTAAAGCCCCCCGACCCCTCCATCTACATGGCCCCTGTTTTCAGATAGCAGATCAGTAGTATGAAAAAAAACAAAATAATTCAAGGGTTGTAGGAACAGCAAATTTTAGGCTAAATTCTTGCAACATCGTTTCCTCTACCGGGTCACGTACAGTTTGCAAGCCACTTGGTAGCTTGGATTACACAACATAGCTCGACCAAGTTTTCTAATCAAACACGAAGTGCAAACAAGATACATTATTCAAGCCAAATTATAGGGAAATTCATAGCTTATTATCTGAATTTAACCTAACAACCGCTGTTCCTACTGCCCTTGATAACTATGAAATATCTGAGAAAAATAAGAGCTCATGATATTTTTTTCCAGGGCATGTTTGCTATTGTCTCTCCAAACACTGGTATTGTGGATTGGGCACAGGTAGCCCTAGCCTATGGGGATGACTTTAGAAAAGGTGGTGGGGACATATTCACTGGATATGAAGTAAGCCTTTGAGACAAAATGATTTCACTTATATTATTATTAATTTGTTTTTATATATAAAAAATTATCAGAGCCATTCTATCCTCTTAGGTAACTGATTTCAAGTGTGCCTCTGAGAGTGGAAAGTCACAAGAAAAAGAAGCAGGTGATGTGCCTCCGCGGTTTTCTGTAAATATAAGAAAATAACTAGTAGAGGTGTGGCTGTGCCCCCTTCCCAGTTATTTTAATGTCTACAGGCACATAGGTGGGGGGAGGGTATGGAAGAACCATCCCACTTGACTGTAAGGTCCACTCAAATGAAGGAAAATTGAGTACTACTGCGAGCTAGGACATTCAAAATTCTGGCTAGGGCCTGTTATAAGTATGGTACACCCCCTCCCCACTAGTGTTTCAAGGCTTGTTATGGACCTGATTAGGCTTACTGATTGACTTGCAGGCTAAATGATTTGCACCCTTTTCTCTTAAGGTCTCACACATCCTGTAACAGTTTTCACTAATAACAAGGTTAGTCACTAAGGAGTAAGGGTGTAGTCATATGAATTACCCCCCACCCCTTCAAAAAAAAAAAGATTGAGAACCCTTTATTCTCTTTTTTTATATATATTCTCATGGTTCACTTAACAGGGCATAACTCATATATTTTTATACCAATAGCGAAAAAATATATCATTTGTTAAAAACAAAATGTCAAAATGCCAATATTGTATCTGTTGGGGCACATGCATGAATTCAGCATTTTTCTGATGTATCAATTATTTACAGATTCTATGCAAAGAATTATAAGTTCTGGCTAGAGAAGCGTAAAGTTACGAAAACAGACTTACTCATACCAGGGGTGTTTGGTCTATCCATGCTATTGATGGCAGTGCCTTGCATCCAAGAGTCTGTATCCGTGGTGGGGTGGGGATGTGACGTTAGGTGTGGTCGCACCTGCAAAGGGATCGCAATCTCACCCCAGGGTCACCATTACACCTCACAGAGGGCAAGAGGAAGAAGAAGTTACCGCTTCTGGTCCTTTACATATGTGTGATGCCTTTTTTTCAGCAAACCATCAAATGTCGCTACGTCATCACTTGTGGAGGGTTGTACTCGGATCGGCTCGCCGAGAAGTCGGGCTGCAATAGAGAGCCAAGGATTGTGCCATTTCGAGGCGATTATCTCGTCCTTAAACCTGAGAAATGTCACTTGGTGAAAGGGAACATTTACCCAGTAAGATGTTCAGCTTTAATCTCTCTCCTAAAGAGGGCAGAATTGCTGCTGTTGATAAAATTGCTCCTAGTACTTTGCTGTGTTGTATTATTGTAGTCACTTTTGTCTCAATTGTCTGATGTTGTAAGAATCCACATACTCGTACTCGCTGCTGGGACGTAGCCAGGGTGTGCTAAGAGAAGGAGGGTGGCGGAGGCCAACTTTTAATTGAGCATCCCAAGACAAGAACAAAAACGTTTGTACTCTTAAGACAAGGCTCTTTCAGGTTAATAGGGTAAAAGTTAAGTAGATTTGTTATGGCGTCAAAATTGAGTGTGAAAAGTGAAAGTGAGTGTGTACACACCATCTCTACCGATGACGTGGTAACCATTCTTGTTCTTGTAGGTGCCCGACCCGAACTTCCCGTTTCTGGGTGTCCACTTCACTCCGCGAATGGATGGCAGTGTTTGGCTTGGCCCTAATGCTGTCTTGGCGTTTGCTCGCGAGGGATACAACCTTCTGGACATCAACTTGAGGGACTTGGCCGACGCTCTGGCTTTCAGGTAATTTCTTGTGAAGTTGTCAGTTGTTGTTTTATTGAAGGGTAACGCTTGAATCTACTGCTATCTGAAAAATTGCTACACATAAAAACTTTAAGTTTGTATACACTTCTGTCTGTAGTCTTCTGGGGACACGTGTCCCCCCATAATATTTTCCAATCTTATAAGGAAATGACCAGTAGGGGCGTGGCTGTGCCCCCCCCAAATCTTATGTTGCCTGCTACGACTTTATTTTTATTTCTTACCAAGAGACCATGAGGACAGGCCGTAGATAGGGCAAGGGGGAGGGTAAATACAAAACAAAATTTTTGCGGTCAAATACATTTTTTCCATCGACAGATTTGGAAAAGCCATCGCAATATACAACATCAAGAGACCATGATCTCTTGCTCTTACTGATATTTTGTACTGATTAGTGCTTTTTTGGTGTTGGGTAATTGATTGATATTCTTTATTTTTTGGCTAGTTTTATCGATTTTTAAGACTCAGTACTTTTGAGGTATTTCTATTGTTGCTTTTCTGATGGTCAAACCCCCAGGGAGCAGATATGCAGACTGTGCTCATTGTTCTTTCAGGGGCCTAAGGCAGCTGATGTTTAAATACTTCTCGTTCGGTGTGGGCGAGTATTACCGAGGACTGAACCATGCGGCGCAAGTCAAACAACTACAAAAGTACATCCCTTCTGTAACCGCTAATGACGTTGTAAGGTAACTACTTCGTCCGAGGGAGAGGTAGATTGTGGGTAGAATACTGTGGATTACTCCTTCATCTGTTACAGGACATTTCATTCCCTGGGGGAACTCTCCATAAAGTTATCTTAAAAGGTATCTTTTAAGGTATAAAATTCTTCTTACTGCTATCCCTTAGGGGGTGTTAAATTTTTCCCGTTCCTTCTATTTCATATGGGGTCTCACAATAGTAGTTCCATACATCCTTATAACAACTGGTCAAGAATGTTGTCAGAATAGAGATGTGAACGATGGTGGTGTCATCAGGGAAAAACACTTTAAATGCGTCTATCTTTTAGGGGTAAGAATTGTTGTTGACCACATCCAAAGTGCTATCCCTCTGGAATAAAATTAATTTTGCCAATGATCCCCCCTCCCCCTTCAGGACTTCATTTGTAGCCTCGATGACAATTGCTCTGGATATCATGGCCACTGAGTTATTGAGAATCCTCAAGCTCCTCAAAATTTGATCTCCGATTTAGCCCCTTGGCTCTTTTTCCAGCCGTCGCTAGGCCTCATCGGCCTCACAGAAACGAGCTGGGAATCGAGCCCATTGTGCCCTTTGTCTTACGGCTCTTTTTCCATCCCAGTGGACCATCAGGAGTTCGTGCCCAGGCCCTTGACCGTGATGGCAACCTTGTGGACGATTTCGTGTTTGACGGGGGCGTGGGCGAGATCGGGAGTCGTGTACTGCATGTGAGGAATGCGCCCTCACCCGCCGCCACATCCTCACTAGCTATCGCTCGTATGGTGGCCGACAAAGCCGCCGAGAGATTCACCTTATAAGATCCAACATATACAAGAAGTACTGTATAGTTAAAAGAAAATTTGCATAATAATGAGTGCTGTTTCACAGTGTGATGAGAGACTGGGGTGATCACATGGAGAAAGGCTCCGTGTGGTTTGTTATATCCTCTAAGGACCTAAAAAACCTGCTGTGTTGAATCTAAATGTCGATTTGTGTCGACACGTTTCAGACGTCGCACTGAATGAGTCGGGCTGAATAGGTTGCGAGGAGTAAAAGATGACTTGATGTGGAGTTTCTGTTGCACAAACCAAAACTGTGACATTTGGTTCAGCACAGCAAAAACTCGATGTTTGAATGGGTGTCGTGCTTTTGCCGTGGAGCACGGCTGGCACAGCCATGCCGAATTGATTCAAAATTAGACAATGCAGAAGCGCGAGGTATTTGTCGGGCCCTAAGTAAAATCATCCTTCCTATACCAATGGTATCTGTCGCCGTGTTGATGGAGAGCCTCTTGTAATGTATCCATTCTAGGCAAAAATATATCCTGTCGAAATTTGAAATCTCGGGTAGAAATATGTATGTTATTCCAGAAGAAATCCATACCGCAACGGGGGATAAGAGATTCCGTGTGAGGGGTATCTTTCAGTCCCTACTACACTAGCCGCATCACAGTATTCACACCACGCCCGTACCCAGGATGTTTCCTGGGGGGTAGGGGGTTGTGCGAAATCCGAAAAAGTTGACCTTATTTTTCTAGGGGAAGGGGGGGGGGGGGAGGGAGTGACGGAGTTCTCTGATAAAAATCTAACCAACTCCCTGCCTTTGCAGTATCTCAACAGGACGTTTATTGTAGGATTGGGCTACATATTACCAGAGTGATCTAGCTTCTGATTTTGAGTTTTGTACACAAATAGGATGTCTATTTCCATTGTGGGAGGTGCGTTTGCACCCCCCCCCCCCCCCTGGGTATGGGCCTGTACACCAACAACCCAATGGGCTCCCACTTCCAGGGGGTGAAAATTCCAGAGGTTGGATCACACACATTCACATAAAAACATGAATCTTACCATTTACACAGCGCAAGTCCACCTATAATTGACACTAAAATATATAGATATGTATGTTTGGGTAGCTAATTGAAAAAAAAGGTGACCCAAGTTTGTATTTTAATTATTTCAAGTAGATCACTGTATAAAAAATGTATAAATAACACTAGTTATGTCAGAAATAGACTATATTTTTTGTGGAAATTTTATCTGTGAAAATAAACCATTGGACGTTTACCATCTAAAAGTAAATAAAAAATGTATTAAATAACACTAGTTATGAGAAATAAACTATATTTTTAGTGGAAGTTTTATCTAATGTGAAAATAAACCATTTGACGTTTACCATCTAAAGTATCAAAGTCATCTTTTCTTAGTTTATTTACAATTGTCACTATATTTATTACAAAGAAGTGTTGCATTTAATAACTGCAAATAGAGTGATTTTCATTAACCTGTGTATTACACTTTAGCGTATTACACTTTATTGTGATCTGATTCTATTGTTCTCTTTTATGTTTTACTGACTATTATCCTATGACTATCACACTGTTTCACGGGTTAATGAAAACAACTCTATTGCTATCATAGGATACAAAAAGAGAAGACCCATTATTTGGTCACAGTACCCTTTTCAAAAAAGATTTTCATACTTTCCCAACCATCCTATTTACATCATATTACTTGTTAGATAATACCTTTTACACACTATTGCATTTTTATTCAATACTTCTGTGCGTAGGAAGCTACTGGTATATCTGATATAAAACATTTTGATACAAAAATGGCATAGTATTTTAAAGAAACGGTATTGGATCATAATCTAAATATCTGTGGAAATCTAGCTTTATTTTATGCTTACGTTCTTATTTGGTTTTATAGATACTGAACATTGCTGTGGCCACGAAGAATTCAGCTTTGCATAAATATGCTCCTTTACAATAAAAAGAAGAATGATGCATCATAAACCAGCTGTCAACATAATGGATTTTTTGAAGTCAATTCTTTGAGTCAAATGCAATGAATCTTTGAAACAAGGAATTTCTCTTCTTCCTTATGTCACCATTTTCCTCGTTTAGCCCAGTCTTTAGGGTTCCAATGCAGGCAATTTGAGTCTATTCTTATTTTCCTTTTTGACATGGCACGCCTGTGTCCCTCAAGGACTTCCTTGCCCAAGGACAAGATGTACTGCCCCTTGTAGTAATGGATGAGGCCAAGGTGTTGTAAGGTGGACACTACGTCCTCCTTCCGAATGCTGGTCAGCTCACAGATCTCACTGTTAAAATATGGTAAATATATTCATCAGTCATTACTTTACCTATTATCCCCAGAGTGGGAAAAAAACATGAAGTGATAGGGAGGCTCGATGGGAAATTCAGAAGTATAAATAATCTAATGTAAAGAATACTATTTCTTATAGAAAAGCCTATTTTGTCTCTCAGATACCCCCTAAATATACCAGAGCCCCAATTTAACCCGTAAAAAACACCGCAAAACCATACACAAAAACTCAGAAAAAAAACAAAAACAAAAAACCTGTAAAAAATTAGTCAATAACCATAAACTGTGCATTCTAGAGCGAGTACCGCAATATCACAGAATAAAACATTGAAAACCGCGCCAGATTTACAGCAAACCCTTACGCCCTCTCCTATAAGATCAACATGGAAAGAAAAGCTAAAAATAAGGCTAACCTGTAACGAATTGAACACATGCTTTATTTTTTAGTTAAACCAATGACCAGACCATGGTAACATTGGAATATTGGAGTCTTTTGTATGACCACACTAAGCCCCTGCATCTGCAAGCTTATCATCTTAGTATGAGACTTTTCAAGAAATATTATTTCTTTAGAAAGCTATTGATTGAAGAAAGTCTTGTATAGTATCTACAACCCTTTTTTACCAACAAGCTAGTGAAACTTACTTAATGGTGATACTTGGAGGGTTTCCATCTTCAGATTTGAGGCCTACTAATATTTCTAATATAGTCTGAGACCAGTAGCTACGATAGGACAGCAAGCCTAGATCAGAGAGGGGCTTTTCGGGTGTGCCCGTCTTCCCTTCAAACTTGGAGAGCTCATAACCTAGAGGGAAATATCAAAAGCTTAAGTCAAATCTTAAGAAACATGGTAAGAAATGTATGTGTGTAACCAGGCATTGGAGTTCACCTGAAACTAATCACATCCTTTATCGTAAAGTATACTTATCCAAGGTCAGCCTGGAATATTTGAGGGCCAAGTAAATGTGGTACTCAATGTGTTGACTGAGGTTCATTTAATCTTTACTGGTGTAAATAATACTTACTAAACTCTATCAACAGTTTTCCATAACCCTTACGCTGGTACTGTGGTAATGTCAAAATACATGCAACATTGTAATCCTCCGTTGACTCCTTCTCCTAGATAATCCAAACAAAAAGACTGTAAATATCCACTGAATTGAAATGCAAGCAGTTCATACAGTAATTATAGTAGTAGATTACCTTAGAGAAGTATCCCACAATGTGGAATCCCGCGCCATCTGACTCAGTCATGATGTAGAAAAGAAATGGGTCAGTATCGTAGTACAGCGTCTTGTGATCCAGGAACATTTTCGCCAACAAACAAAGGTTCTGTGCATATTGCTACAAAGCAACCAAAGGCAAAAATGGTCAGTATTTAGAGGTCACTTGCATACTGCTTGAGTCCAAGATTTGCATGGCCAACAAACAGGAGCTCTCTGCTTTCTGTTAATTTCATAGAAATAGGGAGCCATATTCAAGTAAAAGGAATATGGGCCAACCCCATTCACAATTGCTATCTGAGATCAGTTATCAAGGTATGGTGTTCTATGATACATTAATGGAGAAGTGTATCAGTGATGCTGCTTGAGTACTGAGGGTCAAGCTAAGACAGAAGAGTTGGACATACCTTCTACCATACATAGTTCTTTACTATCTTAAGACAGATAGAATATTAAAAACATCCACAAGAGATTTGCCATCTCAATTAGGTAGAGAAGCAAACACACAACTGAGCTACCATGGCACTCTAGGGTATGTAGTTCCCATGTCTGCCCTGCCATCACTATAACATTTTTACCTTGTTTTTTCTTCCATCAATTTCAAAGAATGATATTGTTCCATTTCTGTAGATTTCATTTCCAGGTGGATGAAACAGGTTGCACTTTACCTGAAACACAAGATTAGTATGGAGACACATTAAAACATATGGACCAACAGGGCTGGAAACTATACCTGCAAAGTCCCTTTTGATTTTTAACTAACCATAAGTCATGCTTTTTAACTGCTTGCCTAACAAATAAGGATGGTTGCCCTAGTGCAGGCGCATACACAGGGGGTTGCGTCATGTCTTATTAAGGAATCTTAAAATACTTGGCTTTCTCCATAAGATACCTACCACTGCGCACCCCCCCTCAACCAATCCTGTGTACGAGCCTGTAGTGTGCCAGCTGCCTAAACAACTGATAACCAGAAACGCTGGCTCACAGTAATGGGCTATTTCAAGGCTGTTGTGGTGTCCCTGCCAATTGTCTTGTCCCATTTCTATCTTTATTTTATCTCTATGGATGTATTTATGTATTCTTGCATAACCAGCGAAGCTGTTAAAATAAAATTATATACATGTTCTTGTACAGAACCTTACCATGTGCCGCTTTAAGCAGTGAAAGCTTTTGACAAATTTAAGGCAAAAATCACACAGGTAGACCATAGGAAGATTGGTGAACTCTTGTGGATATGGTGAGAAGTACCAGGGCTTAATACGGAATTTGCCAAGCTGCACCATCTGGATATTCTTCATTCTGGTGACAATATCATCATTGCTGCGATCTTGTACTAAACTACCATGCTGACGCAGGCTGCTCATTTTAGTTGGGGGAGTGTCTTTGGTTGGGCTATCTTGACTATCAATCTGAGACAACATCAACATTTGTAGTCACCATTCACTATAAACTAGCACATGCTTGGCAGGACCAATCTTTACCCAGAAATTACAATTCACAGATTTTAAAGAGCAAGATTCACATAGATCATTGAAATTTTGCCATTCATGAATCAGACATGACAGCAATCATTGATTACAATTTTCAATCTGCACTTTTCACAAATCATGATAAATGAAAAAAGGCTGTTTGCAAATCACAAAAATAGCCTTACCATTCCTGACAATGTAGGACTGTGTAAATCCTGTTTTAATTCTAACGCTGAGAAAACCAACGTAGGGGAAGTAGTCTCAAAAGTATCCAAACACTTGTTCTAGTTCATCATTTATGCATATTAATTCAATCTCTAATACAAATAAAATAAAGCCCCCCATCATACCAGAATTTCATCTGAAGACTTGTCCATGGCATTAGCTTTCCGTTTCCTTCCCGTCAGAATCTTGTTTGTTCTTGGTCCAGTGCCATTGACCATATCTCTTTCGGGAGATGGGGGTCGAGAGCCTGCTGCGCCTTTGCTTATTTTCTTGGTGTCCTCCTTTTTAGGAAGTTGTATTCTTGTTTTGTCAAGTCTATCTTCTGTGACCCATTCATCCAGCCTTTTATTAACTGAATATATATAATAATATGAGAATTTGCAAGATATGGAGTATTTATCTGCCACTTTGGGCCATTCAGAAAAACACCCCCCCCCTTAAAAACGTTGTCAGCAAACTTATTCTCATTGCTCTCACATAAGTCGATAAATTAACTAATTCCACAATAACAGCTAATATAAAGACCAATCCAACTAGTAAAGGGAGTCTAATTTTCAATACGTACAAAAATAAACTTTCAGTTTCACAGACTTACAATCGATGAAATGAACATAATATTCAAATTCGTCTCCTTTTTCTCTCTTGCTGATGATTTCTGCCAATGCTAAATTGGGAATCAACGTGAACTTGGATTAATTTTGCATAAAATATACACGATGCTATTCAAATTGTTAGCAAAATTGGTTCGTCTTTTTACTTACGCCATTCGTCAGAATTATTCATTCTTACAGGCATTCTACAGCCCTCTTTAACGTCACACTGAAACATAAAAGTGCCTTTAGTGCGTATACTTTACTTTTTAATCTTTAAGGTAACCAAAACGGCTAAGGCTGGGGAAAAAAAACACTTTCTTACCTCGATTTCCCCGTTCATTTCCGCCATCTTGGGTTGTTTCTTGGCGGCGGCCATTACACGCTTATTATCGGCAACAGTTCGTGTGGTCGGAGCCGTATAGCCGAATATATATCGACTATAAATCGATATTTCATACAGTCTTGTTGGAAGTTATTTTGGGGGTAATTTTCAAAATATGATTCAAAGAATCCAATTTTAGAAAGCCTTTGACATAGAAATAATAAAAACATCATCAAAACTACAATTTTATTTAAATGGTCTAGCTAGTCCAGCAGTCGAATAATTTTCGTAAATCTATTCGGAAAACGTGTGAGCCCTGGTGACGAGAGAGTACCAATCCATCTCGTCCCAAGAGTCCTTCTTATTTCTGCGCATGCGTCTGAGATAGGAGAGAGTACAAGCCATCTATAAAATAACAGTTCTTTGGACGCATTTTGCTTACGCCTCAATGCGTTTACAATGTAAAAGTGAAATATATGTTTATAAAAATAAGTAAATATAATATTATATATGTATATAAAAAAAGAACATCAAATTTTACATTGTATAGAAAAGTAACATAAAAGAAAAAAACTATAAATTTCTAAATGTCTTTATTCCTAAAATGTCTGTAATTCTTTTATTTCTTTTATTTTATTATAAGAGAAACCACAGGGAGCTCATCCTAGTGGTTTTAATAAAGATTCCTAGCTTTGCGTTGTTGATGATTTTGAAGTTTATATTTCTTTTGTCTGTGGTTTCGTAGCCTGGCGTTAAGAAAGATCTCTCACTTGATTTATTTACATTTCCATACATTCAGTATAAATATGTGAGGAGACCCAAGATATTTTTATTGGTTAGGTTGATCTGCCATTTTCTGCAATTTGCACTAGCAACGTTTGGGATGTATATATATCGAGAAAATCCTTATAAGGTGCTTTCTGAGAAAAATACAAACAGTTTTGTTCGTTTTGTAAAATGTTAGTACAAATCCTGTTTACTATACCCACAGGCTTACCAGCCTCACAGCCAGTCTCCAGTCAATCCCAGTAACTAGCTCGAATATTTTCATGATTGATCACGTCCTGTAATTGTCCTATAATTGTCTTATATCCTTCTAGTATATAGTAACGCGGAACCCTCAACTGCTCAAACGTTAGAAATACCGCTTATTCTGAATAAATACACATCACAAAGCAATGAGAGTTTATAGTGACCTTAATTCTAGGATATAAGACAATTATAGGACAATTACAGGACGTGATCAATCGTGAAAATATTCGAGCTACTTACTGGGATTGACTGGAGACTGGCTGAGAGGTTGGTAAGCCTGTGCTATACCCAAGGATCACTATTACCATACTTATACTCATGAGCACCTGCTATTACCCATTTTGAAATAAGTGTAGCCCCGACAACAGACACGCCAATAAAGTCACGCATTTTCCTAGAGCCCAACATGGTGTAATGTTCTAATCCCTATGTCAAATCTCGAGGCACGTAATAAAACTACAAACTTGTGTATTTATGTGTCTAGACTAGTTCCAGTACCGCGCGGTTAAACCAGCCTTTAGTTTGAAATGGCGGCGTTTTACCGGCGAACTGTCACAATTTTGGCGAATGCTAAGGAAACTAGACCAAACTTAAGGCTATAATTTTCTTTATGACTCCCTTATTATCAAAGAAATCTGTCTCTTTTGTGCAGTACGGTTTAATGCTGTACCACTTTCACCCTCATATATTAAAGCCCACCAGAATCACTGAACACTCGGCAACTTTAATCGATAACATTTTTTTCAATTCCCTGGAACATCAGACCCTAAGTGGAAATATACTTACTGGAATTACAGATCATCTTCCTAATTTCTTAATTATTAATAAATTAGCACCTTTACCCCAGAGTTACAAAATGTACAAACGAGATTTCTCCAAGCTTGATAAAGAAGCATTATTATCAGATATTCAGTCCATCAACTGGATCGATGTCCTACCATCTAATGATGGATCGAAAAATGTTAACGATATATTTCAATCCTTTTTTTCAAATATTTCTGCTATTATTGACAAACATGTTCCCCTGAGGAAACGGACAAGAAAGGAGATTAAATCACTTTCCAAGCCTTGGATTACCAAGGGCATTATAACATCAATCAAGTTGAAGGACAAATTCTATAAAAAATATCTTGTATCTAGAAGTGAGTACTACCTCTCAAAATACAAATGCTATCGCAATAAGATTAGTCAGCTTATTAGAACTAGCAAACAGAACTACTATCAGAATTACTTTGCTACCAATAGTAAGAATATAAAAAATATTTGGTCAGGTATTAAGGAATTGATAACAACAAAGCCTACTTGCTCAAACCAACCCTCCAAACTTATCATTAATAATAAGACAGTCAAAGACCCCAAAGCTATTGCAATAGCCTTTAATAACTTTTTTGCTACAATTGGTAGTCAGCTTGCTAGTAAAATTCCACATGTAGATAGAAGTCCTGAATCCTTCCTTGGTCCACCGCTAGTAAACAGTTTTGTCCTTTCTCCGGTCACAGCATTTGAGATAGAGGATATTATTTCTGGGTTAAATCCCTCCAAGGCATCAGGTCCTTATAGCATCCCAGTTTGCCTTCTAAAATTTTTGAAGTCCTATTTATCAGTACCCTTGGAAATATTATACAATCACTCATTTAGTAATGGCTGTGTCCCGGATCAGTTTAAAATTGCAAAAACAATTCCAATTCATAAAAAAGATTCAGCTAGCTGCATGGATAATTATAGACCAATCTCGCTGCTTTCAATTTTTAACAAAATCTTGGAGAAACTAATGTATAAAAGACTTATTGCCTTTATTAACAAATATAATATTCTCTATGACAAGCAATTTGGATTCCGAGAGCAACACACTACTTTTCATGCAACACTTCTAATTGTAGACAAAATTCAAAGGGCTATAGAGGAGGGCCAGTATTCCTGTGGGATATTTCTCGACTTCTCAAAAGCATTTGACACAGTTGATCATAAAATTCTTATTAGCAAACTTGCTCACTACGGAATTCGTGGAATTGCAAATGAATGGTTTTCATCATACTTGTCAAATAGAAGGCAATTTGTGTCAGTTAATAATTCAGAATCTGATGAAGTTGTCCTCACTCATGGAGTCCCACAGGGTTCAGTACTTGGCCCCCTCTTATTTCTTATTTATATCAATGACTTTCATAGATGCAGTAGTATATTTGATTTTCATATCTTTGCTGATGACACTAACCTATTTTACTCGAACAGTAGTTTGCTTGCTCTGGAATCCTGTATCAACGAAAATCTTCTTCATGTTTCTAGCTGGCTTGCTGCCAATAAGCTCTCTCTAAATATCGATAAAACAAACTTCATCATTTTTCATCCACCACAGAAAATCTCTAATTATACTCTAAGTATTAAGATAAATGGCAAATGCATCAAGAAAGAGAAGTACATCAAATATCTAGGCATCTATATTGACTCCCATCTTAGCTGGAAATATCAGATACTTCATATAGCTAAAAAGATTAAACGTTGCATTGGTGTTCTCTCAAAAATAAGACATTATGTAAATATTTCAGTCCTAAAAATGCTTTACTATACATTATTATTTCCATTTCTAACTTACTCAGTTGTGACCTGGGGCAACACCTATGCAACTACTCTTAAGCCCCTTTTTATACTTCAGAAAAGGGCAATTAGAATATTAACTTTTTCTGATTTTAGGACCCCTTCAAATCCATTATTCTACCAACTTAGTCTCCTCAAACTTCATGACATAATCTATCTTAACAATGCACTGTTTATGTATGACTTCCATTCAGATCATTTGCCATCTGTCTTCAAATCATTTTTCACAAATATTAACAGGATACATCAATATAATACAAGACTTGCTAGTAGGAAGACTTATTACCTGCCTAAGATACGCACAAACTATGGCAAATTTAATATTCGCTTTCTTGGTGTAAAAATCTGGAACGATATTCAGGATGATTATAAATCTGAATCTCGCTCCAGTTTCAAGACACTAATGATCAGCTCTCTTTTAGATCGTTACAAAAGCTAACTCTATTATTGTTGTAATTTACAAACTTAAGATTCTCTCCTATATATAAATGATCCCTATAATCGACCTCCCCTTGCTTGTGCGTGTTTTGTTCTTGTGCGTGCATCTATTGTCGTCTGTTTTTCGTTTCTGTTTGTATTGATATTATATTGATGTATCATGTTGTTTACCCATGCAATTTTCCGCTTGACCTAGCCGCTTAAGCTCGATTAGCTATGCTATTTCTTAATGCGGCTGGTGCCCAATTATAAAAATTATATTTATTTTTCTCCTTTTCTTATTTAATAAGTAATATCTGTATAATAGAGGGTGCTAATAAAATATGTTGTTGTTGTTGTTGTTGTTATGTTGTTTAGTAAGTCTAAACAACGACTGAAGTCAGCCTTTCGTGCCTTTACTCTAACAATTCAACACTACGATTTTGTTTTCGCCAGAGCACGCGCATACGTTATTCAGCCCTGTCATTCAACTTCTCATATCACCATCCAGGTGCGTGCCCAGGATTGGTTGCTGAGAAAGGGGAGATGGGGTGTGGCGCGCAGTCATCACCTTCAATAAGAAATGTCCCACTTTTTGGCGGCCATGGCGGGGGAAGGTAGGGCAGCCCTTGTGCACGCAATTGCTATCAGTGTCGTGAATACCACTCCTCGTTTGTATGAAATACCCAGTATTCCTTTACAAATGAATGGGCTGAGTTTATCTATTGATAGTCATGTCCGTTACGCTTTCTCTCGCGAATAGCAAGTGTTGTGATTATTCCTTTCCCCCTTTTCAGACAGTTTTAAAAACAGACGTATATTTTTTAAAACAGACATTTATTTTTTTTTTTTTTACAAAAGTTCTTATACTAACTTTTTTACCACTCATTTCTTATCTAGAGAGAGATTCGTGTAGAATGAAATTCGCATGCATAAGCTTACTTGGTTTAGGGGTGTCTCTTGGCGATACGGTCATGTAGAACACTTCGAACGAACTAAGTTGACTCTAGCTGCGGGATGTGTTCCTTTTATATCCATATACACACGAAGAAAAATTCTCACGAAGTTGACTATCTGCAAGCTATCTTTCTGGCCTATGTTGAATCCACACTCCAAACAAGGTGACGCATGTCGCTCCCTCTACTTGGACTCCATTTCTACATCTTCCACTTCGTTCACGATAGGTGTACCCTCCTCCTTCTTTGCCTCTTCCGCTGGGGATTCTTTCTCCTCACTCTTGGCTGCGGCCTCGGGTTTCTCTGTCTCCTCGGGAGGCTTAGGTATATAGCTGCTCTGAGCGGCCATGTACTGCGGAATGCAATTAAATAAATACATAATGTATAAATACATTATAAAACAATCGTAACACTCATAAATCACGCGCTCTGATTGGTCAAGGGTCCAAGTGTTATGAGAGGACAGACGCACGCTTAGCGTCAACATGTGCTCACTTTTCAAAAAAAGTATATTGTAACGTTGTATAAAACAAATAGATCACATTTGTCGAGTTGCGTCACTGTTGTTCATGACACCCTGTGACGTCATCTGTGCATCTATTAGAGGACAGACGCACGCAAAAATGAGATCGCACGGTTAGCGTCAGCATGTATGCGCTTTCCAAAAACGTATATTGTAACGTTGTATGAAACAAATAGATCACATTAGTCAAGTTGCGTCACTGTTGTTGATGACACCCTGTGACGACATCTGTGCATCTATTAGAGGACAGACGCACGCAAAAATGAGATCTATTTGGAAATACAATACAGTCCCAGGCCCTCACCTCTGTCTGTGCTTTCAGCTCGCGGACCTGGTCCTGATAGAAATCGTACACAAAGCGATGCATGTGAACCATGTCGTGAATCACCAGAGGCGGCTCCGACGGACGCACGCCAAGCTGCCAAATAATAAGGGTATGAGCAGGCTAATGGCAATAAAAGAGTTCACGCCATGACAGAAATAAACTATTTGCTAGCGGTCCGAGAGCGGTGGTAGGGGTAGCGCTGATGTATGATCTATCTTACCGGTCTTGTTGATGGTTAGAGCTCATGCATTATATTTTTTAACGGTCTTGTTGAGGAGTAGCGGTCATGTATGATCTACCTTACCGGTCTTGTTAAGGGGTAGCGCTCATGTATGATCTATCTTACCGGTCTTGTTGAGGGGTTGCGCTCATCTATAATCTATCTTACCGGTCTTGTTGAGGGAAGCGCTCAGGTATTATCTATCTTACCGGTCTTGTTGAGGGGAAGCGCTCAGGTATTATCTATCTTACCGGTCTTGTTGAGGGGAAGCGCTCAGGTATTATCTATCTTACCGGTCTTGTTGAGGGGTAGCGGTCATGTATTATCTATCTTACCGGTCTTGTTGAGGGGAAGCGCTCAGGTATTATCTATCTTACCAGTCTTGTTGAGGGGAAGCGCTCATGTATTATCTATTTTACCGGTCTTGTTGAGGGGAAACGCTCATGTTTTATCTACTTACCGGTCTTGTTGAGGGGTTGCGCTAATGTATTATCTTACCGGTCTTGTTGAGGGGTTGCGCTCATGTATTATCTATCTTACCGGTCTTGTTGAGGGATTGCGCTCATGTATTATCTACTTACTGGTCTTGTTGAGGGGTTTCGCTCATGTATTATCTACTTACTGGTCTTGTTGAGGGGTTGCGCTCATGTATTATCTATCTTACCGGTCTTGTTGAGGGGTTGCGCTCATGTATTATCTACTTACCGGTCTTGTTGAGGGGTTGCGCTCATGTATTATCTTACTGGTCTTGTTGAGGGGTTGCGCTCAGGTATTATCTATCTTACCGGTCTTGTTGAGGGGTAGCGCTCATGTATTATCTACTTACTGGTCTTGTTGAGGGGTTGCGCTCATGCATTATCTATCTTACCGGTCTTGTTAAGGGGTAGCGCTCATGTATAATCTATCTTACCAGTCTCGTTGAGGGGAAGCGCTCATGTATTATCTACTTACTGGTCTTGTTGAGGGGTTTCGCTCATGTATTATCTACTTACTGGTCTTGTTGAGGGGTTTCGCTCATGTATTATCTACTTACTGGTCTTGTTGAGGGGTTGCGCTCATGTATTATCTATCTTACAGGTCTTGTTGAGGGGTTGCGCTCATGTATTATCTATTTACCGGTCTTGTTGAGGGGTAGCGGTCATGTATTATCTATCTTACTGGTCTTGTTGAGGGGTTTCGCTCATGTATTATCTACTTACTGGTCTTGTTGAGGGGTTTCGCTCATGTATTATCTACTTACTGGTCTTGTTGAGGGGTTTCGCTCATGTATTATCTACTTACTGGTCTTGTTGAGGGGTTGCGCTCATGTATTATCTATCTTACAGGTCTTGTTGAGGGGTTGCGCTCATGTATTATCTATTTACCGGTCTTGTTGAGGGGTAGCGGTCATGTATTATCTATCTTACTGGTCTTGTTGAGGGGTTTCGCTCATGTATTATCTACTTACTGGTCTTGTTGAGGGGTTGCGCTATGTATTATCTATCTTACCGGTCTTGTTGAGGGGTTGCGCTCATGTATTATCTACTTACCGGTCTTGTTGAGGGGTTGCGCTCAGGTATTATCTATCTTACCGGTCTTGTTGAGGGGTAGCGCTCATGTATTATCTACTTACTGGTCTTGTTGAGGGGTTGCGCTCATGTATTATCTATCTTACCGGTCTTGTTAAGGGGTAGCGCTCATGTATAATCTATCTTACCAGTCTCGTTGAGGGGAAGCGCTCATGTATTATCTACTTACTGGTCTTGTTGAGGGGAAGCGCTCATGTATTATCTATCTTACCGGTCTTGTTAAGGGGTAGCGCTCATGTATGATCTACTTACCGGTCTTGTTAAGGGGTTGTGCTCATGTATTATCTATCTTACCGGTCTTGTTAAGGGGTTGTGCTCATGTATTATCTACTTACCGGTCTTGTTAAGGGGTTGTGCTCATGTATTATCTATCTTACCGGTCTTGTTGAGGGGTAGCGCTCATGTATTATCTATCTTACTTGTCTTGTTGAGGGGCAGCACTCATGTATTATCTTTTTTACCGGTCTTGTTGAGGGGTAGCGGTCATGTATTATCTACTTACTGGTCTTGTTGAGGGGAAGCGCTCATGTATTATCTATCTTACCGGTCTTGTTAAGGGGTAGCGCTCATGTATGATCTACTTACCGGTCTTGTTAAGGGGTTGTGCTCATGTATTATCTACTTACCGGTCTTGTTAAGGGGTTGTGCTCATGTATTATCTATCTTACCGGTCTTGTTGAGGGGTAGCGCTCACATATAATCTATCTTACCGGTCTTGTTAAGGGGTAGCGCTCATGTATTACCTATCTTACCGGTCTTGTTGAGGGGAAGCGCTCATGTATTATCTATCTTACTTGTCTTGTTGAGGGGCAGCGCACATGTATTATCTTTTTTACCGTTCTTGTTGAGGGGCAGCGCTCATGTATTATCTATCTTACCGGTCTTGTTGATGGTTTGAGCTCATGTATTATCTATCTTACCGGTCTTGTTGAGGGGAAGCGCTCATGTATTATCTATCTTACCGGTCTTGTTGAGGGGTAGCGCTCATGTATTATCTATCTTACCGGTCTTGTTGAGGGGTAGCGCTCATGTATTATCTTTTTTACCGGTCTTGTTGAGGGGCAGCGCTCATGTATAATCTATCTTACCGGTCTTGTTGAGGGGTTGTGCTCATGTATTATCTATCTTACCGGTCTTGTTAAGGGGTAGCGCTCATGTATTATCTATCTTACCGGTCTTGTTGAGGGGCAGCGCTCATGTATTATCTATCTTACCGGTCTTGTTAAGGGGTAGCGCTCATGCATTATCTATCTTACTGGTCTTGTTGAGGGGTTGTGCTCATGTATTATCTATCTTACCGGTCTTGTTAAGGGGTAGCGGTCATGTATTATCTATCTTACCGGTCTTGTTGAGGGGTAGCGGTCATGTATTATCTATCTTACCGGTCTTGTTAAGGGGTTGAGCTCATGTATTATCCATCTTACCGGTCTTGTTGAGGGGTAGCGCTCATGTGGTGCTAAATGAAGCTGCAGTGGTCTCTGCGTCAACTGAATAAAAACAACAACCAGCTAGTTATGATGAGCAAGTACCAGGCCAACGAAAATGCATAATGTATCTTAAATTTTAAGTTTTGAATTAATTTAAGTCTTAAATTAATTCAATGGAACAACAGACTCAGATTTTTAAGGCAAGCTTTTTTGTCTGATGCGAATCACATAAATCATTGTCTATTTTCCTGGTCTGCCTAAGCCTTCTCCGTTAGACCCAATATACATCACGTGCCAAATGCCGAGGGCCTTACCTGGCTGAATGCTGGGCTTAGCTCCATGCAGTTACTGAAGAGGCTTACACGCGCTAATATATACAATCCCAGCCGAGCACGTGACATAGCAACAACCAATCGGCGGACGTCTCGCAAGTGGCCTACAGTACGCGTGCGCACCAGTGAGAGAATGATGAAATCGTTCTGCTGACCTTGGTAACGATCGACCGTGGTCACCTTTAGTGAAAAAGAAACACAAGTTAGCATCAGATGGTGACAATCACTCATGCTAATGGAATTGATGTTGTGGTTGGTGATAATGATGGTAATGATGCTGCTTCTGATGATGATAATGCTGGTGTTGCCTATGATGATAATGATGGTGTTGATGATGCTGGTGTTGGTGTTGGTGGTGGTGGTGGTGATGATGATGATGATGATGATGATGGTGGTGATTATGATGATGGTGATTATGATGATGATGATGATGATGCTAATGATGAAATGATATTCATTTATGCTGATGAAATTCACGTTGACGTTGATGCTAATGATGATGACAAATATTATTGTGATGCTAATATTTCTAAGGCTAGCACCTTACTAGGACATCATATAAGAGGATTGTTGCCGCATCTCAGTTGTTTTGCTGTTGATGATGATGATGAAACCGTTGATCATGATGCTGATTATTATTATGATGACGAAGCTAAAATTTCTCGTACCTTACTAGGACGTCCTATAAGAGGGTTGTTGCCGCATCTCTGGTTGATTACGTCGCGAATCAAGTGCTTTTGGCCATTGTAAGTTGTAAGGATGGCGATGCGCTCAGCAGGAATACCAATCAACCGCATGTACATAAAGAGGGCCACCGCGTACTCTGCCTCGCCGAGGTTCTGGAATGAGGAAGTAATCAAGCATTAAAGATGATGGAGAAGAGATGGAAAATATGCAATAAATAACGCTAAACCCACTGCCTGAGGAGTGGAAACTCTAGCCAGACAGCCAGCCTGCATGTCATTCGATAATACAACATAAAATACTTTTGAAGAGATATCTTTTTGTATGTAACTTGATTAAGCTTCTAACATGTTGTTGTACCAAATTTGAATTCAGCACTGCAATAAGTGCAAAAAAAATCAATTATTGAATGAATCCTCATGAAAAACGTGTAGCTTGGGCAAGCAATGTTTCGCTCCTACAACATCATTTCCTTTGTCTTTTGTTCAAACAAACAAGGATGCACAAGCGATGTTGTACGATGCCGGCACAATTTCTCATTCACTAAAGGTGACCATGGTCGATCGTTACCAAGGTCAGCAGAACGATCACATCTCCTCAGTCTTTCGATCAGAAGGATTCCTAGTAGCCTCACCTGGTAGAAGTACGGGTTAGGTTCAGACTCTCCCACGCCATTGAAGTCCTGTACATCAATCAACTGGAAGTCGAAGTGGAAGCCTGGGTTCTCTACTCCATATTCTGGCCACGTCAAGACGTGCGGCAAGTTTCCAAGAGTTTTGTAGCGCCAGTTGTATAGGTTACACAAGCTGAAAAAGGCAAGTTTTCGAGAGTTTTGTAGTGCCAGTTGTTTTCTTTCAATGGTTTTCTTTCAATACTTTGAAAAAAAAATAATGGTTTATTTCTAAAAAAATCAAAATGGCCATCCACGATTAAAGTCAGATACTTGATTGGCTTGACAGTATTTGCTTTAAAGTATATAAGTTGTGGAAGGAATAGGGTGGCATGTGTGACTAGGAGCTTAAAGTGACGAGATTGTCATCCTTTCCTAAGCTAAAGAACAGTTATACCAAATTTTTGAACAAATTAAATCCATCCAAATCATTCTGAAATTTTACCATCTTTACTTAACATAGTTTAAGGACAAAATTTGGGATTGGGGATATGGTCTATATGTAAGGACATGAAAAGAGCACTGAATTTATAGCGATTCTCAATACATCGCGACCCTTCGCCTTGACATTCTAACGGTGATTTTGTGTAGTTCGAGGACGTCAATCATCCGCGTTCCCATAACGATCAAGGCAGACTTGATTACTTCATTTGTTTCGTGTATTGAAAGTTTTAGTCGACGTTATTTAGGGCCCGAGAGCCACATTTGACAACACAGTAAAAAAACGCAAAAGTTCAGTTCTCATAAAAGAGTAAAAAATATGTTGCAAAATATTAAAGGTTCACGTTTTGCCAGTCATCTCACAAAGGAAGCCTCGAAACTAACCAAAAGCACTTAGAATGTCAAGGCGAAGGGTCGCGATGTATTGAGAATCGCTATAAAAGAACGTGGTGATCAAACATGGTTTCCACCGACCTTGGCCGTGCACGGCCCTGTGCGTCCAGCTGTACCGTGGGCACACCCAGGCGTACAAAGCGTGTGAACAGGGACTGCTCCATGTTTGAGAATTTCTGGAAAGCCATGTTCTTGATGACTGGTGGAAGCTGGTAAACGAGGTAAAAAAAACAGTGTTAAATGAAATATTCAGATAATTCTCCATGTTCGTTGATTTCTGATAAATATATGGTAGTTCTCTCTTGATTGCAGAACGTGATTGATGCATTGCTTTGCTGAGGCGTAAAGCGTCAGTAATAAAAACGCCTATTTAAAACGGTTATGCACGTCCCTTGTAAGCACCAACTTGCTTCACATGGACCACCCTTGGTGAACACGTTTTTGGCGGATATGGCACCCAATCCAAATAGGGTGATAGCCATGAAACCAACCCTTTAATTTTGAATCAACCTGCACGTCTGAAGGTATACTGGTTAGTAAGAAGCTTTACCTTTTGTTGGGTTTCCTTGTTAGAAATAATAAGGCAAAAGTACAGGTATAAATATTTTGCATTTCATATTTTATATACCCATTTGTTACCTGATTGTGATCACCGATAAGACACACTCTCTTCAACCTGTTATAGCCATCTTCGGGATTCTGGGAAAACACGAAATGCATTATTTCTTTTAAATAATGCAAACCTTTATAACATGTTAATGAAGTTCAGTTGCATAGCGGCCAAAGTTAAAAATTAAAACAGTCAGCCCAAAGGGAAGCATTGGTTTTTGATCGAACAAATGATTCCAATCTCTGCCATTACATTTTTTGATAGTGTTGTTGGTGGTGGTGGTAGTTCTAGTGGTGTCGTTGTCATTGTTAGCTATAATGAAAGACCGTAGTTTTTGAGTGCCCATTGCAGTTTCGCAAATCTTGCAGCAAAGCTAACAATAAATAAAAACAAATAGATTACCTGAAGTAGGAGCGGGATAAACGTCTCAATCTCGAGGATTTGGGCAGACTCCTCCATCAATACGTTGTCATACTACAGACCGTAATCAAACACATTCTTCAATAAGAACAAGCTGCTTTTTTGCGGCCGAGGGATGAAACGGCCCATACGACAACCATTAAGCTTTGACAAAACGCCTTTGATGTTTTCATGACCAATTCCAAATGTAAATGCTTGCAAATGAACATAAAACAATAGAATTGGGCTGTTTGTATTTGGAACGGTACATTAAAAGAAGGCCGTTTGTTCAAGGCCTTAGCTTAAGAACTGGTATCCACCTGTTATTACCTTAAAGCCCAACTCGACAAGGTCATGTCGTTTGAGGGCGGCGTGGGTACAAGTCATGGCGATGATCTTCGCTTCCTTCACGAGAAGGTAATTGGTTCTGTCTCGTCCTGACGAGAAATTATTTGCAGTTCGAAGAAGCACGAAAAAAAACAAAAAATCAATGGTGTTCAGTTGCTTCTCTTACCACTTCGCAGTAGCTCGAATGCTCGGAATTCCTGGAAAGGCAAATGCCAGTTAGTCTTCTAAGAATGGCCGAAATGGCAAGCGCGAGGGTTTATGGAAAAGTAGCCGTGCGGGAAGGCCAAATGGAAATATGTGTATGGAGCACTACTTTGGTTACTCTTCATGCAGGTACAAGTGATCTACCAAGTGATCCTAAGCCCTTTACACTTATCACACAGGATACACCGGGAATGGGTGAGTATGGTCAACAATAAAAATTATTTTTTAAGAGGTATAGACGAATAGAGACGAATAATAATAATAGAAAACATCCTGTATCTTAAAGGCAAAATATCCATTCAAAAGTACCTCTAACTGTTGGAAGATCTTTTTGATGTGACGATAACAGCCCTGGAAAAAAAACACAATCAGATCAATTGATTGTGGAGTCATGAGTGCAGTGAATATCATGCGGGAAGTCAGTAAAATAATAACAGAAAAAGATTAAACACATCAATTTTTACAAGGTAAAGAAAGAGTAGCAATAATCTAATAAACCCTGGTGTAATGTGATCCCTGCAAATCGGCAACGACAGGGAAAAAATAATAAAAGTCAGACTTGGAGTGCACTTTGTCATTTACATTTCAGCTGTTTTACAGTATGTTATCATCCAAACAACTACCTTTGCGCTATAAACCAGGCAATCATTATGTTCACAAGGGAGGAAGAAGGTTTACGGCTTATTAGTGCTTAATTGGAACTATAAAATCAAAATATTATCGAAACTTATTTAGAATAGTTGAGTGCTTATCAAAAAGGGTTATTTTATTTCGGTCATGCTCTCCTTGCCGTCGCCATCGTCGTAACTTCCCTAATGTAGTAGCAACAGGGGCGCAAACCTCGGTTATCTCCATGTCCTCATCCCACAAGCGACCGTTGAAGATGGGCTACAAAACAAACAACAAGCTATCTATTGGGCACTGAGCGAACTAAGACCAGACATAAGGATGAAAAAGTTAGCAAACCTGCGGTGCGTTCTCGAAGAATTTGTGGAATGGGAAGAGCTCTGAGATTGCAGAAACATCTCCCCTCTACAAAAAGGAAACACATGATATCATGTGTTTATACCACGGGAATCATATTGATATTTAAAGCGGGGTTGGAAATTAGGAAGGTATGAGTTGTCTTTTTTAGCGTACAACGTTCTCCTTGATCCAGCCAAGGCTATAAACCATCAAGGTTTACCAGTAGGCTGTTACAAAACGCTTTTCCTGACTTTTTTGTCTAGCGATTCATAAAAAGATTTTCGACTTGTTCTTTAATTTCTAGCCCTGAAAGATCATATATGTCATTGCTAGTGTGTTGCTTGTGTGTTGTTAGTGTGTTGCTAGTGTTCTGTTAGTGTGTTGTTAGTATGTTGCTAGTGTGTTGCTAGTGTGTCGCTAGTTTGTTGATAGTGTGTTGTTAGTGTGTTGCTAGTGTGTTGTTAGTGTATTGCTAGTGTGCTGTTAGTGTGTTGTTAGTGTGTTGCTAGTGTGTTGTTAGTGTGTTGCTAGTGTGTTGTTAGTGTGTTGCTAGTGTGTTGCTAGTGTGCTGTTAGTGTGTTGTTAGTGTGTTGCTAGTGTGCTGTTAGTGTGTTGCTAGTGTGTTGTTAGTGTGCTGTTAGTGTGTTGTTAGTGTGTTGCTAGTGTGTTGTTAGTGTGTTGTTAGTGTGTTGCTAGTGTGTTGTTAGTGTGTTGTTAGTGTGTTGTTAGTGTGTTGTTAGTGTGTTGCTAGTGTGTTGTTAGTGTGTTGCTAGTGTGCTGTTAGTGTGTTGCTAGTGTGCTGTTAGTGTGTTGTTAGTGTGCTGTTAGTGTGTTGTTAGTGTATTGCTAGTGTGCTGTTAGTGTGTTGTTAGTGTGTTGCTAGTGTGTTGTTAGTGTGTTGTTAGTGTGTTGTTAGTGTGTTGTTAGTGTGTTGCTAGTGTGTTGTTAGTGTGTTGCTAGTGTGCTGTTAGTGTGTTGCTAGTGTGCTGTTAGTGTGTTGTTAGTGTGCTGTTAGTGTGTTGTTAGTGTATTGCTAGTGTGCTGTTAGTGTGTTGTTAGTGTGTTGCTAGTGTGTTGCTAGTGTGCTGTTAGTGTGTTGTTAGTGTGTTGTTAGTGTGTTGTTAGTGTGCTGTTAGTGTGTTGTTAGTGTATTGCTAGTGTGCTGTTAGTGTGTTGTTAGTGTGTTGTTAGTGTGTTGCTAGTGTGCTGTTAGTGTGTTGTTAGTGTGTTGTTAGTGTGTTGCTAGTGTGCTGTTAGTGTGTTGCTAGTGTGTTGCTAGTGTGCTGTTAGTGTGTTGCTAGTTTGTTGCTAGTGTGTTGATAGTGTGTTGTTAGTGTGTTGCTAGTGTGTTGTTAGTGTATTGCTAGTGTGCTGTTAGTGTGTTGTTAGTGTGTTGCTAGTGTGTTGTTAGTGTGTTGCTAGTGTGTTGTTAGTGTGTTGCTAGTGTGTTGCTAGTGTGTTGCTAGTGTGTTGTTAGTGTGTTGCTAGTGTGCTGTTAGTGTGTTGCTAGTGTGTTGTTAGTGTGCTGTTAGTGTGTTGTTAGTGTGTTGCTAGTGTGTTGTTAGTGTGTTGCTAGTGTGTTGTTAGTGTGTTGTTAGTGTGTTGTTAGTGTGTTGTTAGTGTGTTGCTAGTGTGTTGTTAGTGTGTTGCTAGTGTGCTGTTAGTGTGTTGCTAGTGTGCTGTTAGTGTGTTGTTAGTGTGCTGTTAGTGTGTTGTTAGTGTATTGCTAGTGTGCTGTTAGTGTGTTGTTAGTGTGTTGCTAGTGTGTTGTTAGTGTGTTGTTAGTGTGTTGCTAGTGTGTTGTTAGTGTGTTGCTAGTGTGCTGTTAGTGTGTTGCTAGTGTGCTGTTAGTGTGTTGTTAGTGTGCTGTTAGTGTGTTGTTAGTGTATTGCTAGTGTGCTGTTAGTGTGTTGTTAGTGTGTTGTTAGTGTGTTGCTAGTGTGCTGTTAGTGTGTTGCTAGTGTGTTGTTAGTGTGTTGTTAGTGTGTTGTTAGTGTGTTGCTAGTGTATTGCTAGTGTGCTGTTAGTGTGTTGTTAGTGTGTTGCTAGTGTGTTGTTAGTGTGTTGCTAGTGTGTTGCTAGTGTGCTGTTAGTGTGTTGTTAGTGTGTTGCTAGTGTGCTGTTAGTGTGTTGTTAGTGTGTTGTTAGTGTGTTGATAGTGTGCTGTTAGTGTGTTGCTAGTGTGTTGCTAGTGTGCTGTTAGTGTGTTGCTAGTTTGTTGCTAGTGTGTTGTTAGTGTGTTGCTAGTGTGTTGTTAGTGTGTTGCTAGTGTGCTGTTAGTGTGTTGCTAGTGTGTTGTTAGTGTGTTGTTAGTGTGTTGCTAGTGTGCTGTTAGTGTGTTGCTAGTGTGTTGCTAGTGTGTTGCTAGTGTGTTGTTAGTGTGTTGTTAGTGTGTTGTTAGTGTGTTGTTAGTGTGTTGTTAGTGTGTTGCTAGTGTGTTGCTAGTGTGCTGTTAGTGTGTTGCTAGTTTGTTGCTAGTGTGCTGTTAGTGTGTTGTTAGTGTGTTGTTAGTGTGTTGTTAGTGTGTTGCTAGTGTATTGCTAGTGTGCTGTTAGTGTGTTGTTAGTGTGTTGCAAGTGTGTTGTTAGTGTGTTGTTAGTGTGCTGTTAGTGTGTTGTTAGTGTGTTGCTAGTGTGTTGCTAGTGTTCTGTTAGTGTGCAGTTAGTGTGTTGTTAGTGTATTGCTAGTGTGCTGTTAGTGTGTTGCTAGTGTGTTGTTAGTGTGTTGCTAGTGTGTTGTTAGTGTGTCGATAGTGTGTTGTTAGTGTGTTGCTAGTGTGTTGTTAGTGTGTTGCTAGTGTGTTGTTAGTGTGTTGCTAGTGTGTTGTTAGTGTGTTGTTAGTGTGCTGTTAGTGTGTTGCTAGTTTGTTGCTAGTGTGCTGTTAGTGTGTTGCTAGTGTGTTGTTAGTGTGTTGCAAGTGTGTTGTTAGTGTGTTGTTAGTGTGCTGTTAGTGTGTTGTTAGTGTGTTGCTAGTGTGTTGCTAGTGTTCTGTTCATGTGCTGTTAGTGTGTTGCTAGTGTGTTGTTAGTGTGCTGTTAGTGTGTTGCTAGTGTGTTGCTAGTGTGTTGCTAGTGTGTTGCTAGTGTGTTGCTAGTGTGCTGTTAGTGTGTTGCTAGTGTGTTGTTAGTGTGTTGCTAGTGTGTTGTTCATGTGTTGTTAGTGTGTTGCTAGTGTGTTGTTAGTGTGTTGCTAGTGTGCTGTTAGTGTGCTGTTAGTGTGTTGCTAGTTTGTTGTTCGTGTGTTGTTAGTGTGTTGTTAGTGTGTTGCTAGTGTGTTGTTAGTGTTTTGCTAGTGTGTTGCTAGTGTGTTGCTAGTGTGTTGCTAGTGTGTTGCTAGTGTGTTGTTAGTGTGTTGCTAGTGTGTTGCTAGTGTGCTGTTAGTGTGCTGTTAGTGTGTTGCTAGTTTGTTGTTCGTGTGTTGTTAGTGTGTTGTTAGTGTGTTGCTAGTGTGTTGTTAGTGTTTTGCTAGTGTGTTGCTAGTGTGTTGCTAGTGTGTTGCTAGTGTGCTGTTAGTGTGCTGTTAGTGTGTTGCTAGTTTGTTGTTCGTGTGTTGTTAGTGTGTTGTTAGTGTGTTGCTAGTGTGTTGTTAGTGTTTTGCTAGTGTGTTGCTAGTGTGTTGCTAGTGTGTTGCTAGTGTGTTGCTAGTGTGCTGCTAGTTTGTTGTTAGTGTGCTGTTAGTGTGTTGTTAGTGTGTTGCTAGTGTGTTGTTAGTGTGTTGTTAGTGTGTTGTTAGTGTGTTGTTAGTGTGTTGCTAGTGTGTTGTTAGTGTGTTGCTAGTTTGTTGTTCGTGTGCTGTTAGTGTGTTGTTAGTGTGTTGCTAGTGTGTTGTTAGTGTGCTGTTAGTGTGTTGCTAGTGTGTTGTTAGTGTGCTGTTAGTGTGTTGTTAGTGTGTTGCTAGTGTGTTGCTAGTGTGTTGCTAGTGTGTTGCTAGTGTGCTGTTAGTGTGTTGTTAGTGTGCTGTTAGTGTGTTGCTAGTGTGTTGCTAGTGTGTTGTTAGTGTGTTGCTAGTGTGTTGTTAGTGTGCTGTTAGTGTGTTGTTAGTGTGTTGCTAGTGTGTTGTTAGTGTGCTGTTAGTGTGTTGCTAGTGTGTTGTTAGTGTGCTGTTAGTGTGTTGTTAGTGTGTTGCTAGTGTGTTGTTAGTGTGCTGTTAGTGTGTTGTTAGTGTGTTGCTAGTGTGTTGTTAGTGTGTTGCTAGTTTGTTGTTCGTGTGCTGTTAGTGTGTTGTTAGTGTGTTGCTAGTGTGTTGCTAGTGTGCTGTTAGTGTGTTGTTAGTGTGCTGTTAGTGTGTTGCTATTGTGTTGCTAGTGTGTTGTTAGTGTGTTGCTAGTGTGTTGCTAGTGTGCTGTTAGTGTGTTGCTATTGTGTTGCTAGTGTGTTGTTAGTGTGTTGCTAGTGTGTTGCTAGTGTGTTGCTAGTGTGTTGCTATTGTGTTGCTAGTGTGTTGTTAGTGTGTTGCTAGTGTGTTGCTAGTGTGCTGTTAGTGTGTTGCTATTGTGTTGCTAGTGTGTTGTTAGTGTGTTGCTAGTGTGTTGCTAGTGTGCTGTTAGTGTGTTGCTAGTGTGTTGTTAGTGTGTTGTTAGTGTGTTGCTAGTGTGTTGCTAGTGTGTTGTTAGTGTGTTGTTAGTGTGTTGCTAGTGTGCTGTTAGTGTGTTGCTAGTGTGCTGTTAGTGTGTTGCTAGTGTGTTGTTAGTGTGCTGTTAGTGTGTTGCTAGTGTGTTGCTAGTGTGTTGTTAGTGTGCTGCTAGTTTGTTGTTCGTGTGCTGTTAGTGTGTTGTTAGTGTGTTGCTAGTGTGTTGCTAGTGTGTTGTTAGTGTGTTGTTAGTGTGTTGTTAGTGTGTTGTTAGTGTGTTGCTAGTGTGTTGTTAGTGTGTTGCTAGTGTGTTGCTAGTGTGCTGTTAGTGTGTTGTTAGTGTGCTGTTAGTGTGTTGCTAGTGTGTTGCTAGTGTGTTGTTAGTGTGTTGCTAGTGTGTTGTTAGTGTGCTGTTAGTGTGTTGTTAGTGTGTTGCTAGTGTGTTGTTAGTGTGCTGTTAGTGTGTTGCTAGTGTGTTGTTAGTGTGTTGCTAGTTTGTTGTTCGTGTGCTGTTAGTGTGTTGTTAGTGTGTTGCTAGTGTGTTGCTAGTGTGTTGCTAGTGTGCTGTTAGTGTGTTGTTAGTGTGCTGTTAGTGTGTTGCTAGTGTGTTGCTAGTGTGTTGTTAGTGTGTTGCTAGTGTGTTGCTAGTGTGCTGCTAGTTTGTTGTTCGTGTGCTGTTAGTGTGTTGTTAGTGTGTTGCTAGTGTGCTGTTAGTGTGCTGTTAGTGTGTTGCTAGTGTGTTGCTAGTGTGTTGTTAGTGTGCTGTTAGTGTGTTGCTAGTGTGTTGCTAGTGTGTTGCTAGTGTGTTGCTAGTGTGCTGTTAGTGTGTTGCTAGTGTGTTGCTAGTGTTCTGTTAGTGTGTTGCTAGTGTGTCGCTAGTGTGTCGCTAGTGTGTTTTAGTGTGTCGATAGTGTGTTGTTAGTGTGTCGATAGTGTGTTGTTAGTGTGTCGCTAGTGTGTTGTTAGTGTGTTGCTAGTGTGCTGTTAGTGTGTTGCTAGTTTGTTGTTCGTGTGCAGTTAGTGGGTTGTTAGTGTGTTGCTAGTGTGTTGTTAGTGTGCTGTTAGTGTGTTGCTAGTGTTCTGTTAGTGTGCTGTTAGTGTGTTGCTAGTGTGTTGTTAGTGTGTTTCTTGTGTGTTTCTTGTGTGCTGTTAGTGTGTTGCTAGTGTGCTGTTAGTGTGTTGCTAGTGTGTTGCTAGTGTGTTGTTAGTGTGTTTCTTGTGTGTTTCTTGTGTGCTGTTAGTGTGTTGTTAGTGTGTTGCTAGTGTGTTGCTAGTGTGTTGCTAGTGTGTTGCTAGTGTGTTGCTAGTGTGTTGCTAGTGTGTTGCTAGTGTGCTGTTAGTGTGTTGTTAGTGTGCTGTTAGTGTGTTGCTAGTGTGCTGTTAGTGTGCTGTTAGTGTGCTGTTAGTGTGTTGTTAGTGTGTTTCTTGTGTGTTTCTTGTGTGTTGTTAGTGTGTTGCTAGTGTGCTGTTAGTGTGTTGTTAGTGTGTTGCTAGTGTGCTGTTAGTGTGTTGTTAGTGTGTTGCTAGTGTGTTGTTAGTGTGTTTCTTGTGTGTTTCTTGTGTGCTGTTAGTGTGCTGCTAGTGTGCTGTTAGTGTGTTGTTAGTGTGTTGCTAGTGTGTTGTTAGTGTGTTTCTTGTGTGTTTCTTGTGTGTTGCTAGTGTGTTGCTAGTGTGCTGTTAGTGTGCTGTTAGTGTGTTGCTAGTGTGTTGTTAGTGTGTTGCTAGTGTGTTGTTAGTGTGTTGCTAGTTTGTTGTTCGTGTGCTGTTAGTGTGTTGTTAGTGTGTTGCTAGTGTGTTGTTAGTGTGCTGTTAGTGTGCTGTTAGTGTGTTGCTAGTGTGTTGTTAGTGTGCTGTTAGTGTGTTTTTAGTGTGTTGCTAGTGTGCTGTTAGTGTGTTGCTAGTGTGTTGTTAGTGTGCTGTTAGTGTGTTGTTAGTGTGTTGCTAGTGTGTTGTTAGTGTGTTGCTAGTGTGTTGCTAGTGTGTCGCTAGTGTGTTGTTAGTGTGTTGCTAGTGTGCTGTTAGTGTGTTGCTAGTGTGTTGCTAGTGTGCTGTTAGTGTGCTGTTAGTGTTTTGCTAGTGTGCTGTTAGTGTGTCGCTAGTGTGTTGCTAGTGTGTTGTTAGTGTGTTGCTAGTGTGTTGCTAGTGTGCTGTTAGTGTGTTGCTAGTGTGCTGTTAGTGTGTTGCAAGTGTGTTGTTAGTGTGTTGCTAGTGTGCTGTTAGTGTGTTGCTAGTGTGTTGTTAGTGTGCTGTTAGCGTGTTGTTAGTGTGTTGCTAGTGTGCTGTTAGTGTGTTGCTAGTGTGTTGTTAGTGTGTCGCTAGTGTGTTGTTAGTGTGTCGCTAGTGTGTTGTTAGTGTGTTGCTAGTGTGCTGTTAGTGTGCTGTTAGTGTGTTGCTAGTGTGTTGTTAGTGTGCTGTTAGTGTGTTGCTAGTGTGTTGTTAGTGTGTTGCTAGTGTGTTGTTAGTGTGTTGCTAGTGTGTTGCTAGTGTGTTGCTAGTGTGTTGCTAGTGTGTTGCTAGTGTGTTGTTAGTGTGTTGCTAGTGTGTTGCTAGTGTGTTGCTAGTGTGTTGCTAGTGTGTTGCTAGTGTGTTGCTAGTGTGCTGTTAGTGTGTTGCTAGTGTGTTGTTAGTGTGTTGCTAGTGTGTTGTTAGTGTGTTGTTAGTGTGCTGTTAGTGTGTTGCTAGTGTGTTGTTAGTGTGCTGTTAGTGTGTTGTTAGTGTGTTGCTAGTGTGTTGTTAGTGTGTTGCTAGTGTGTTGCTAGTGTGTTGCTAGTGTGTTGCTAGTGTGTTGTTAGTGTGTTGCTAGTGTGCTGTTAGTGTGTTGTTAGTGTGTTGCTAGTGTGTTGTTAGTGTGCTGTTAGTGTGTTGTTAGTGTGTTGCTAGTGTGTTGTTAGTGTGTTGCTAGTGTGTTGTTAGTGTGTTGTTAGTGTGCTGTTAGTGTGTTGTTAGTGTGTTGCTAGTGTGCTGTTAGTGTGTTGTTAGTGTGTTGCTAGTGTGCTGTTAGTGTGTTGCTAGTGTGTTGTTAGTGTGCTGTTAGTGTGTTGTTAGTGTGTTGTTAGTGTGTTGTTAGTGTGTTGTTAGTGTGTTGCTAGTGTGTTGTTAGTGTGTTGCTAGTGTGTTGTTAGTGTGTTGCTAGTGTGTTGTTAGTGTGTTGCTAGTGTGCTGTTAGTGTGTTGCAAGTGTGTTGTTAGTGTGCTGTTAGTGTGCTGTTAGTGTGTTGCTAGTGTGCTGTTAGTGTGTTGCTAGTGTGTCGCTAGTGTGTCGCTAGTGTGTTGTTAGTGTGTTGTTAGTGTGTTGCTAGTGTGTTGCTAGTGTGTTGCTAGTGTGTTGCTAGTGTGCTGTTAGTGTGTTGCTAGTGTGTTGTTAGTGTGTTGCTAGTGTGTTGTTAGTGAGTTGCTAGTGTGTTGTTAGTGTGCTGTTAGTGTGTTGTTAGTGTGTTGCTAGTGTGCTGTTAGTGTGTTGCTAGTGTGTTGTTAGTGTGCTGTTAGTGTGTTGCTAGTGTGCTGTTAGTGTGCTGTTAGTGTGCTGTTAGTGTGTTGCTAGTGTGTTGCTTGTGTGTTGTTAGTGTGTTGCTAGTGTGTTGCTAGTGTGTTGCTAGTGTGTTGCTAGTGTGTTGCTAGTGTGCTGTTAGTGTGTTGCAAGTGTGTTGTTAGTGTGCTGTTAGTGTGTTGCTAGTGTGTTGCTAGTGTGCTGTTAGTGTGTTGCAAGTGTGTTGTTAGTGTGTTGCTAGTGTGCTGTTAGTGTGTTGCTAGTGTGTTTATGGTTGGTGACGCATGATATAGACGCCTTTACTCACCCTCTCCTTTAGATTACTCATGTACTCCTCCCAGCGGGAAACCACCTGTTAAAACCGATAAATGCACCAGTCAAACATAGCACAAACACCATAGCTTAATTAAACACCATAGCACAAGATAACTGTCATGGTAATGTGATACTTTTGCTAGCCCAAGAGCACAATATAATGATACAGTGGAGCTCTACAAGTAATACCTGATAGAGGTAGAAGTACCCCGCCGTCTCACAGGTATAGGACACGTCTCCATGTACACCAAGACTCTCCTATAAGTAAAACAACGAGTATGTTAGCATGGGACAACAAGTATGTTAGCATGGGACCACAAGTATGTTAGCATGGAACAACAAGTATGTTAACATGGAACAACAAGTATGTTAGCATTGAACAACAAGTATGTTAGCATGGAACAACAAGTATGTTAACATTGGACAACAAGTATGTTAGCAATGAATAACAAGTATGTTAGCATGGAACAACAAGTATGTTAGCATGGAACAACAAGTATGTTAGCAATGAATAACAAGTATGTTAGCATGGAACAACAAGTATGTTAGCATGGGACAACAAGTATGTTAGCATGGGACAACAAGTATGTTAGCATGGAATAACAAGTATGTTAGCATGGAACAACAAGTATGTTAGCATGGAACAACAAGTATGTTAGCATGGAACAACAAGTATGTTAGCATAAGACAACAAGTATGTAAGCATGGAACAACAAGTATGTCAGCATGAAACAACAAGTATGTTAGCAATGAATAACAAGTATGTTAGCATGGAACAACAAGTATGTTAGCATGGAACAACAAGTATGTTAGCAATGAATAACAAGTATGTTAGCATGGAACAACAAGTATGTTAGCATGGGACAAGAAGTATGTTAGCATGGAACAACAAGTATGTTAGCATGGGACAACAAGTATGTTAGCATGAGACAACAAGTATGTAAGCATGGAACAAGTATGTTAGCATGGGAAAACAGGTATGTTAGCATGAGACAACAAGTATGTTAGCATGGGAAAATAAGTATGTTAGCATGGAACAACAAGTATGTTAGCATGGAACAACAAGTATGTTAGCATGGGACAACAAGTATGTTAGCATGGAACAACAGGTATGTTAGCATGGAACAACAAGTATGTTAGCATGAGACAACAGGTATGTTAGCAGGAGACAACAAGTATGTTAGCATGGGACAACAAGTATGTTAGCATGGGACAACAAGTATGTTAGCATGGAACAACAAGTATGTTAGCATGGGACAACAAGTATGTTAGCAATGAATAACAAGTATGTTAGCATGGAACAACAAGTATGTTAGCATGGAACAACAGGTATGTTAGCATGGAACAACAAGTATGTTAGCATGGAACAACAGGTATCTTAGCATGAGACAACAAGTATGTTAGCATGAGACAACAAGTATGTTAGCATGGAACAACAAGTATGTTAGCATGGAACAACAAGTATGTTAGCAATGAATAACAAGTATGTTAGCATGGAACAACAAGTATGTTAGCATGGAACAACAAGTATGTTAGCATGGAACAACAAGTATGTTAGCATGAGACAACAAGTATGTTAGCATGGGACAACAAGTATGTTAGCATGGGACAACAAGTATGTTAGCATGAGACAACAAGTATGTTAGCATGGGACAACAAGTATGTTAGCATGGGACAACAAGTATGTTAGCATGGAACAACAAGTATGTTAGCATGGGACAACAAGTATGTTAGCAATGAATAACAAGTATGTTAGCATGGAACAACAAGTATGTTAGCATGAGACAACAAGTATGTTAGCATGAGACAACAAGTATGTTAGCATGGAACAACAAGTATGTTAGCATGGAACAACAAGTATGTTAGCAATGAATAACAAGTATGTTAGCATGGAACAACAAGTATGTTAGCATGGAACAACAAGTATGTTAGCATGGAACAACAAGTATGTTAGCATGGAACAACAAGTATGTTAGCATGGAACAACAAGTATGTTAGCATGGAACAACAAGTATGTTAGCATGGAACAACAAGTATGTTAGCATGGGACCACAAGTATGTTAGCATGCAACTAGGGCATCAACATTGCCCAAGGATTTCCTGAAAGAGGTGTATGGACATAGTTGTCATGAAAATGGGGCAAAGGCTGGCGGTTCTGATTTCACAACTATTTGTGAGGCCATGAGGGGTGCACACCTCTCACCTGTGGCAAAAGCTATAAATGAAACCAACCATCAAACAAACCCAGAAATAGGGTGGCACAAAGCTGCCTGACAGAAGTATTTTTTTTCCTCCTCCATAGTTTTTATGCCAGCCATGGTTTCAAGAACAAGACTGACCTGGAACCGGTGCACTTCGTTGAGAAGCTCGAGTCTCTTGGAGAGAACAAAGTTGACTCGACCATACCTAAAGAATTGAAAGGCAATACAATAACATGGTTATCATTAACAGCAGGAGCAGTAACAATGACTAATATTAGCCCCATTATAACCAACAGCATCATGTTCCATCACCAACATCGTCAATGTCATCATCAACTGTTATTGTCATTAAGATCATCAGCAACTAAGATTTTCATGCATGCTGATTGATTTTTCATTTCCACTGTTGCGTGGTGCTACTGTATGTAATGGAAGTGTACTGCTACTCTATGTTCTGTCGGGGGGGGGGGGGGGGGGGGAAACTTCGAGAAAAACAGAGGTGCTAGACAGCAAAAGGGAGACACTAAGGGAGTGGTCAACAACAACTCTTACCCCTAAGAGATAGCACATTGGGTGTGCTCGAAGGGATTTTTAACTCTGTGAGATAGCATTATTTTTTAACGCTCGTTTTAATTGGCTGACGGATCCTGTATTGTTATGTTACTGACAAAAAAGTCGAAAGTATTAACCGATCAGTTGACCTGTGGTTTACTGTAAAATACGTTTCGAGCGATTGGGCCACCATTTAGCGAGAAACACTAAAAGATAGCAGAATCGGAGAAATCCTCCCCCCCCTGGCATGAAAACCCCTAAAAGATAGCAGAATCGGAAACATCCTAAAACACAGAGAGATAGTAAGATCTTTATACCCTAAAAGATAGGACGAGCACCCCCGTCTACTTTTCTGGAGAGTCCCAACCACCCCCCCTCCCGGGAAGTTCTGCTAGGGTATGTGATGGTAGCATGTTGCTACTGTATGTAATGGAAGCATACTGCTACTATATGTTCTGCTACTGTATGTGATGGTAGCGTGTTGCTACTATGTGTGATGGTAGCGTGTTGCTACTGTATGTGATGGTAGCGTGTTGCTACTGTATGTGATGGTAGCGTGTTGCTACTGTGTGTGATGGTAGCGTGTTGCTACTGTATGTGATGGTAGCGTGTTGCTACTGTGTGTGATGGTAGCGTGTTGCTACTGTGTGTGATGGTAGCATGTTGCTACTGTATGTGATGGTAGCGTGTTGCTACTGTGTGTGATGGTAGCGTGTTGCTACTGTGTGTGATGGTAGCATGTTGCTACTGTGTGTGATGGTAGCGTGTTGCTACTGTATGTGATGGTAGCGTGATGTTACTGTATGTGATGGTAGCGTGTTGCTACTGTATGTGATGGTAGCGTGTTGCTACTGTATGTGATGGTAGCGTGTTGCTACTGTATGTGATGGTAGCTGTTGCTACTGTACATGATGGTAGCATGTTGCTACTGTATGTGATGGTAGCGTGTTGCTACTGTATGTGATGGTAGCTGTTGCTACTGTATGTGATGGTAGCGTGTTGCTACTGTACGTGATGGTAGCGTGATGTTACTGTATGTGATGGTAGCATGTTGCTACTGTATGTGATGGTAGCGTGTTGCTACTGTATGTGATGGTAGCGTGTTGCTACTGTATGTGATGGTAGCGTGTTGTTACTGTATGTGATGGTAGCGTGTTGCTACTGTATGTGATGGTAGCGTGTTGCTACTGTATGTGATGGTAGCGTGTTGCTACTGTATGTGATGGTAGCGTGTTGCTACTGTATGTGATGGTAGCGTGTTGCTACTGTATGTGATGGTAGCATGTTGCTACTGTATGTGATGGTAGCGTGTTGCTACTGTGTGTGATGGTATTATGCTGCTACTGTATGCGATAGAAGCGTGCAGATACTTTATATAATGTGACCGTGGCATGTTGCTACTGTACTTGATGGTAGAATACAAGTACTGTGTGTGATGTAGCTAGCTGCTAATGTTTGTGATGTATGCCACTCCAGTACACAATAACCATGACCTTACGTCACTGTGTGTTCTATGGGGGGCAATATAATATAGGAGGTTTGTATCGACAGGGGAAAACCCTTGATGACACCTGCCTTCTTATCCCTCCATATACATCAATAAAGGGAATACTTGTAAAAACTTTGATGTTCGAGACTAGAAGCTACTGTGTGCTAAATCGATAAGGAATGCATTAAGACTTTATTCCATGTACGATCCACATGCTGGTCATTTTAGTGGGAAGAATGGTATTAAAGAATGTCGGTCACCTTCTCCTTTGTTATTGTTTATATTTGAAAATACAGCAATTCAAGGTTTATTTGCAATTAAAATTCAAAATAACCTTCCATGATTGAAAATGGATACTTTCAAAGGTATTTGATTGAAAGTTTCTAAGTTACTTGCTTAAATTAGCCAATGGAAATGGATTCTTTGTGTGACTCGGCATTGAGCGGGAGCATAAAATGGCGGCGTGATTGGCCTACATTAATTTGTGAACAAATGCAAATCACTGATTACCTCAAAATGCGGAAAAGTCACACGAAACCTAGCCCTATGATGCAGTGAGTATTACCCAAGCAGTAGATCAGTCTTTAAACAGTGGGCATTCATCACCTGCTAAAGTCCTTCTCAGTCTCTAGTGTCTCCTCGCCATGACCAAGACGAAGCAGATGACGCTCATCAACGTCAAGTGCCATAATTTTCTCAAATAATTGATTCAAAGCCTGTAAGCCAAACAAGCCGGAGCTGCAGTAAACTTGTAACACTAACAAACTCGTAACACTAACAAACGTGTAACACTAACAAACTTGTAACACTAACAAACTTGTAACACTAACAAACTTGTAACACCAACAAACTTGTAACACCAACAAACTTGTAACACTAACAAACTTGTAACACCAACAAACTTGTAACACCAACAAACTTGTAACACTAACAAACTTGTAACACTAACAAACTTGTAACACTAACAAACTTGTAACACTAACAAACTTGTAACACCAACAAACTTGTAACACCAACAAACTCGTAACACTGACAAACTCGTAACACTCACAAACTTGTAACACCAACAAACTTGTAACACCAACAAACTTGTAACACCAACAAACTTGTAACACCAACAAACTTGTAACACTAACAAACTTGTAACACCAACAAACTTGTAACACCAACAAACTTGTAACACCAACAAACTTGTAACACCAACAAACTTGTAACACTAACAAACTTGTAACACTAACAAACTTGTAACACTAACAAACTTGTAACACTAACAAACTTGTAACACTAACAAACTTGTAACACTAACAAACTTGTAACACCAACAAACTTGTAACACCAACAAACTTGTAACACCAACAAACTTGTAACACCAACAAACTTGTAACACCAACAAACTTGTAACACTAACAAACTTGTAACACTAACAAACTTGTAACACCAACAAACTTGTAACACCAACAAACTTGTAACACTAACAAACTTGTAACACTAACAAACTTGTAACACTAACAAACTTGTAACACCAACAAACTTGTAACACCAACAAACTTGTAACACCAAAAAACTTGTAACACCAAAAAACTTGTAACACTAACAAACTTGTAACACTAACAAACTTGTAACACTAACAAACTTGTAACACTAACAAACTTGTAACACTAACAAACTTGTAACACTAACAAACTTGTAACACTAACAAACTTGTAACACAACCAAACTTGTAACACCAACAAACTTGTAACACCAACAAACTTGTAACACTAACAAACTTGTAACACCAACAAACTTGTAACACTAACAAACTTGTAACACTAACAAACTTGTAACACTAACAAACTTGTAACACCAACAAACTTGTAACACCAACAAACTTGTAACACCAAAAAACTTGTAACACCAAAAAACTTGTAACACCAAAAAACTTGTAACACTCACAAACTTGTAACACCAACAAACTTGTAACACCAACAAACTTGTAACACCAACAAACTTGTAACACTAACAAACTTGTAACACTAACAAACTTGTAACACAACCAAACTTGTAACACCAACAAACTTGTAACACCAACAAACTTGTAACACTAACAAACTTGTAACACCAACAAACTTGTAACACCAACAAACTTGTAACACTAACAAACTTGTAACACTAACAAACTTGTAACACTAACAAACTTGTAACACTAACAAACTTGTAACACTAACAAACTTGTAACACCAACAAACTTGTAACACCAACAAACTCGTAACACTGACAAACTCGTAACACTCACAAACTTGTAACACCAACAAACTTGTAACACCAACAAACTTGTAACACCAACAAACTTGTAACACTAACAAACTTGTAACACTAACAAACTTGTAACACCAACAAACTTGTAACACCAACAAACTTGTAACACCAACAAACTTGTAACACTAACAAACTTGTAACACTAACAAACTTGTAACACTAACAAACTTGTAACACTAACAAACTTGTAACACTAACAAACTTGTAACACTAACAAACTTGTAACACTAACAAACTTGTAACACCAACAAACTTGTAACACCAACAAACTTGTAACACCAACAAACTTGTAACACCAACAAACTTGTAACACCAACAAACTTGTAACACCAACAAACTTGTAACACTAACAAACTTGTAACACTAACAAACTTGTAACACCAACAAACTTGTAACACCAACAAACTTGTAACACTAACAAACTTGTAACACTAACAAACTTGTAACACTAACAAACTTGTAACACCAACAAACTTGTAACACCAACAAACTTGTAACACCAAAAAACTTGTAACACTAACAAACTTGTAACACTAACAAACTTGTAACACTAACAAACTTGTAACACTAACAAACTTGTAACACTAACAAACTTGTAACACTAACAAACTTGTAACACAACCAAACTTGTAACACAACCAAACTTGTAACACCAACAAACTTGTAACACTAACAAACTTGTAACACTAACAAACTTGTAACACTAACAAACTTGTAACACTAACAAACTTGTAACACTAACAAACTTGTAACACTAACAAACTTGTAACACTAACAAACTTGTAACACCAACAAACTTGTAACACTAACAAAGCCTTTAAACTAAAAAATAGACACACAGCAATAACCCTATAACACTTACAGAACACTAAAACATATACACCTATTTCAAATAATATAGCACTGGAGAATCCATGTGTCGTAACCCGCGGTGGTTCATGAGTAACGAATAAATGGCTGAATCCTGATCTCTGAAAGTCATGTGACGTTCACAGGCGCATAAACAAGAATGTTAAAGCTTTCCAGACCTGTATATATAAATATAAGCGCCTGCACCCGCGAACGGGTATAACACAGTTTGTATTTAACTGTTCTCCGCCCTTTTACGGCGAGCTTCCCTTTGTTTTAAATATGTTTCATATCTTCTTTTGTCGTATGACGTGCAGATGTTATTTGTGATCGCCCTCCATTCCTTTCTATTATGTACATGATAGTTCCACACTTCAAGGACGCATCCAATTTTGAGGTCTTTTTTCAAAGTGTCCTTGAATCTTAGTTTAGGACGACCAACTGGGCGAGACCCGTGTTCTAGCTCCGAAAATAACAGCTGCTTAGGCACTCTGTCATTTTATTGTTCTCTTGACATACTAAGGGAAAATGGTAATCTGGCTGGAACCATTCTACACCAGAGACCAGGGTAGAAAAACCTATAAAAGCATCGAAAGTTGGCTAGCAAGCCTAACCATGTGCCCACCTGATTAGAATGTGTCACCAGCAATGTTCTCTGCTCAGGGAAGTTGTGGTAGATGTTGGATATGATTTGTACAGCAACATCCGTCTTACCAGTCCCAGGAGGACCTACGACCTAAATGAGAACACATTACGTCTTAACTTAAAGCAGCATTGTCACCAGTTTACTTCATTGACTTACATCTATTTAACAGGCCATCAGTTCAAAAATTATCAGTCACATCCTCAAAGAGACTTCAAATAGACACATACTGTTTTTAAAATTTTGAAATTTTTTTTTTTGCGTTTTCTGTTTAAAATCATCAGAGATTGTTGCGTAATCCACCAGAAGAATAAACTGGTGACATTGCCGCTATAAATCTGTACAGTTTAACTTAATGAACTGAATTTTTGTGTAATAAAGCTAAAGTTTTTACTCGATCATATTTTAAAGTTTGTATTCAATCATATTTAGCTCTTACATTTCTATCAGCTTAAACCTAGCAAGATGATAAAAAGGTGCAGCTTTTTGAACTGTATAAACAAAAAATTAAAAGAAATGCTTATAAAATCCACCTCCCCTCCCCTTTAGCACTAACAAGTTACTTTCCCATCATTGATAAACGAAAGATTGATACAGATCTAATTCTTGGAGTTTCGATAACCTAGCTTGTTTTTTTTGTTTAATTCAGTACTCAAAATAACAAAAGAGACAGGTGTTGATAAAACGGAGGTTTGCTTTTTTAAAATAAGCGTCCCACTTCCAGCAAGCTCTCATTTTTGTATAAGTGCTCCCCCCCCCCCCCCACAACTACAAAAATTATGATAAGCACCTTGGGTGCTAAAACAAACATTTATGGTATACATACCATGGTGAGTCCGGGCTGCATGCCTGCACGTATCGCCTCCACTTGAGTAGGGGTGAACGGCACTGCATTCCTACACAATAAATTTTGAATAAACTGCTTGGTTCTCCAGAAGTTTTTGCTACTTTTTGTGCAGGAAAAAATCATAAAGTTACTTACTTTTTGGGCTGGTTGAATGGATATGGTCCTCTGTTAGGTACGACAAAAGGTTCCACAATCACCTCTTTGCTGGCCTCTTTGGGGTTTTGCTGATTTAGCCTGCGCTTCCTGCTTGCTGGGGCTTCTGGGAAGGTGACTCTGGACAAACCCAACCAACAAACATGAATCAAGAATGTGCCATTATTAAAATCATTAATTATTAATACATAATCATTACCGTTGTATAGAAATGTGATTTTTTAGATATTGTGTAAAAGATGCAGTTCTTTTTGAGAATTGACCTGAATTCTTTACAAGAGGTATAACTGTTATCTATAGATTAGCATTGGGAGTTGATGATTAATTTTTTAAGAATTTTGCAAATTTACTTTAAGAAATTCCAATCTACAAACTACATTATGAATTCTGTCTATAAAAAGCAGGCAATCTATTTGATCGATTGCTTTGCACAATCTATTTGATTAGAAAACACCTTGGATGTAATATAGTTAAACTTTTGACACAGGAAATGGTTAGGTGGAATTTCTGACAAGAGTTCACAGAATCACCAAACTCACATTTAACAGCCGCATAAACAAAGAGACAAGAATGTGCAGTAAGAATAGCTAGGGACTAAAGCTTAAACAAGTCAATGAAAATGTGTCTGTTAGTTCTTACCTGAAGGGCGGAACCTGAAGAGACTTGTCCTCTGTGGTACACTTAAATAAAAGTAATAGAGGTTGTACTCACAGATTTATCCAATGTTTATTTATCAATATTATTTCTTATATTTTAGAGAAAGGTGGAAGATTACACCAAAAAAAATAACATAATAAATTGTGATTTAAAAAAAAAGATTCAATCAAAATCAAATTTTCTGCAAACACGTATGTATTTCCTCTTGGGAAGTAAAAGACCCTCAAAATGTGCAAAGTCTGCATATATTTTAGGTCACACCGTGTTCGGGTACCCAGGATTAGCTGGGGGGGGGGGGGGGGGGGGGTGGGGGTGCGCATTCATAGGTATCATATGGAAAAAGCATAGTATTGGAAGATTCCTTAATAAGGACCACATTTTGTCCGCCAAGGTACGCCCCCTGAGTACCCGCCTTCAGAATACAGGAGAAGAAGAGTTGACTCTTAAAAGCCAAGCATCCCCAACTACATATTTCATTGCACATTCACCACACTACATGAAAGTTAAATCAAATCAGCAATCAGCAGTATTACAAACTGGTTACCTGGCAAAGAGCCACAATAAATAATACACAATTTGTGTTAGGGAAGATAAAACTTACCTTAACTGTGTACTGGGGAAAGCTTTCCTTCAAGTGATCAAAATTCAGGAATGTGTCGTTGAAATTCAACGTCTTGATCAGATTGGGCATTCTAAATGAAATTTTTAAGATTCATTGTTAAAAAGATATATGTACTCATTAAACATAACAAAAGCATAGGGCTGCCTAACAAGTAGCACATTCAGAGTAACTATAATATGCATGATCAATTTTAAAATGGCCTTTTTTGGAATAGTTAGCAGCAAGCCATACTGAACTTATACTGTATGTTACTTATACTATGTACTTACTGAAAGTAGTTTGATTCACAGATACATGCTTCAAGGCACATGTTATTTATATTATCTACTTACTGTATTCTAATTCACACATGTACATGTACTCACTGGCTGTATTCTTATTAACTGATCATACATGTTCCAAGGCATGTGTTTTGTACTTACTGGCTTTAATCTAATTCACAGATCATACATGTTCCAAGGCATGTGTTATGTACTTACTGGCTGTATTCTAATTTACTGATCATACATGTTCCAAGGCATGTGTTTTGTACTTACTGGCTTTAATCTAATTCACAGATCATACATGTTCCAAGGCATGTGTTATGTACTTACTGGCTGTAATCTAATTCACAGATCATACAAGTTCCAAGGCATGTGTTATGTACTTACTGGCTGTAATCTAATTCACAGATCATACAAGTTCCAAGGCATGTGTTATGTACTTACTGGCTTTAATCTAATTCACAGATCATACATGTTCCAAGGCATGTGTTATGTACTTACTGGCTGTATTCTAATTTACTGATCATACAAGTTCCAAGGCATGTGTTATGTACTTACTGGCTGTAATCTAATTCACAGATCATACATGTTCCAAGGCATGTGTTTTGTAATTACTGGCTGTAATCTAATTCACAGATCATACAAGTTCCAAGGCATGTGTTTTGTACTTACTGGCTTTAATCTAATTCACAGATCATACATGTTCCAAGGCATGTGTTATGTAGTTACTGGCTGTAATCTAATTCACAGATCATACAAGTTCCAAGGCATGTGTTTTGTACTTACTGGCTTTAATCTAATTCACAGATCATACATGTTCCAAGGCATGTGTTATGTACTTACTGGCTGTAATCTAATTCACAGATCATACAAGTTCCAAGGCATGTGTTATGTACTTACTGGCTTTAATCTAATTCACAGATCATACATGTTCCAAGGCATGTGTTATGTACTTACTGGCTGTAATCTAATTCACAGATCATACAAGTTCCAAGGCATGTGTTATGTACTTACTGACTGTAGTGGGCTGCACCTGGATTGTCATATCCAAGGAAGATGTCATGCAGCCAGTCTGGGACAATGCACTCTGCATTCATCAGGTCCCGAATCGTTTCCAGTACGGCCTATAATGACAAGCAAGTCGGACATCAGGCTAGCAATTATGATTGTTATTCTACTAGTGTTCTACCATACGCTTGTGGAACTGTAGATAGATATGCAAGCATAGTTGGCTTTTACAGTACAGCAATGCAATCACTGTATTCAAAATAATTCAAGTAATGCTTGAAGTATGGTCCAGAGTGGTTAGGGTTGGTTCCCGGGTTGGTTGTAAGTTAAGGGAATTGAATGCCCAGGGGCCGGTTGCACAAAGCTTGGATAAGTCCCATCCATCAGTTAAATCCTTATCCAGCAGATAAAAGTTATTGGAGTGTCGTGATTTGGTTGCAAAAAGCCCGAAATAAAAGAATCCAGTGGATAAAGTTATCCTAATGATAGAGGTTGGATAAAATCACTAAAATAAAACCACTGAATAAAAATGAAGAAAAAAAATGCCGTCTTGCTTTCTAATTTATTTTTAGAATTTAAATTAATTCTAGAAACAGTGCAAGTTGAAACACATGCAAACGACGAATTTTACAGTTGGTAAAAATTCACAATGAGCTATGAATTTACATGCAGCTCTGACAGGACTGGAATCAATCTCTATTTCCCGCTGTGCAGAGAAATATGACTCCCAAAGAGAGGAAGAAGCTAAACACTATCCCCTTTGATCATTCGGTGATTTACATGCACTTTGCCACGAAAAACTGTTTGGTTTCTGGCTCTTCCTGAAGCTCTTGCTAAGGCCGCCACTTTGTTTGAAGGAAAAACAGCGGGCTTTGCTTATTTACCATGGAAACAGGAAGCCATTTAGTGGTAATGATGGATGTTCAGCAGATAGTTATCCAGCTTTCTATCCAAGCTTTGTGCAACGCTATTTTGTCTACCGGATAACTAATACGGTGGGTAGCTCCAATCTAACTTATCCAGGCTTTGTGCAACTGGCCCCAGATGGATACCACAAATACGGCCAGTGAATAACCTTGTAATTGGGACCCTTCCTTATTTGAAGGTTATACTCTTCCTTGATTAAAATATCTATCTCATTCTAAAATATCTATCTCAGGCTAAAATTGTGCAAAAAAGCATCAAAAGTTACCTTGAAGTTATTTTCTTTTGGTTTCCGTCTCATCAAGATATTAAACGTCTCGTATGTGTCCTGTGAATTCAAAGGCATCTTTTAAGATGTTGTCCCAACCCACTGCAATCATAATGGTAGGAACCAGGGGACAAGAGCTGTCAGGGGCGGCTCCAGGATTTCCAAAAAGGGTTCCCGAAGCAAGGGTTTCAAGGAAAGGGGGCCAGATTCTATGGATTTCCTTACATTAATTTAAAGCAAAATATCTGAAAATAGGGGGGGGGGGAGGGCAGGACCCTTTTGGCCCAACCCTAGATCTGCCCCTGGCTGTGGCATGTTGTGAGCCAATAAAAGAAAGTTTTTCTCACCTCTGCACCCTGTACAGTTGCAGCCATGTCTTGCTGGTACTGGTTTGTGTCGAGCCATACCCGGTACGTGCGATTGTCAGTCTTGAACTCAGGCTTTGGGTCTGGACCTGTGATATTACAGTAGTTTACACAAGTCTGCATAAATAAGTCCCTGAATCATTCATAGTGATGACGTTGACACCTAGAATAACGAGATCAAATTCTATTCCTCCTCATGCACCCATCAATGTTAAGCCGGTGAGGAAAGGGGGGGGCGGGAGTGTAGCAAGGGGTGGGGATTTTGTCAGTTTAAATAGCCCATAGATAGGGATTTTGATGTTTAAAGATTTTTGAGAGATTTTTTGAACTCCTTATTTCCTGGGGTAGGGATCTTTTGAATATTTATTTATTATAATTATTCTGCAGGATACGAACAGATGCTTGATTGCTTCTTAACTTTATATGTTATTCTCAAATGTGAGAATGTCTGCAGACCCGATGTTTCAGTGTTTTACACTCCTCAGTGCAACAATAAAAAGAAATCGCTTGTTATACAGTTCATGCTATCTCTATATCTCTCCTGCCATACGCCTTTGACAAGCGATAATTGATCATAATAATATGGCCGCGGTAAGAAATTTCTCAAGACTTGGCTCCAAAATTTGGCCCAAGGGTAGGGAATTTTACTGAAAAAATCGCAAAAATGTCAAATCCCCACCCCTTATGCACCCCCCCCCCCCCCCACACACACACACTGGCTTAACATTGATAGGTGCATTTTTGCAATGGGATAGAGAAATTATTTCTATAGTAGCGAATGCACTTAGAGACTTTTTCAATTCTGAATCCAATTCCTTTGTTATCTGCTGCCATTGTCCACTTTGCTGTTGTCCTTGCTTGCGTTCTCTCTGATAAATTTCAGCTATTTTCCACCAAACCAACTTTCACTGTCAATTAAGACGACTTACTACATTACCAGAAGTTCAACACCTCTTAGCTTTGTGCTTTTGAAACCCGGGCACATTGCACTGATTTGTAGATATAAATGCACTACATTACCAAGGAAGGATGAAAGTTCATATATTCTGAAATGTTTTGAAGGTAGGGCGTGGTCTCTCCAAGATATGACGTCACCCTACCTAATCTAATACCAATAATGCTGCTTCCAGATCGCAAGTTTCAATGAAATAAATCCATGGAGCATGAAGATACTATTGTTTTCCAATTGCGGGGTGATTTTGAACAAATTTCACATGTTGAGCGATTTTGAGAAAATGAACAATGTTGATTTTAGAGGGTTTAATGTATACAATATTAACCCGTATTATTTAGACCACAACAACTTCGTCCAAGGAGGCATCAATTCTTAGAATATAGGTATCCAGCAAAATACTAGACAAGCCGGTTGTCGAATTTACCTCCCTGGAGGAGGTTGTGGTGGTCTAAATAATACGGGTTAATATTGTATACATTAAACCTAAAAAATCAACATCGCTTGTTTTCTCAAAAACGCTCATGTGAAAATTGTTCAAAATCACCCCGCAATTTAAAAACAATAGTATCTTCCAGCTCCATGGGTTTATTTCATTGAAACTTGCGATCTGGAAGCAGCATTATTGGTATGAGTTTAGGTAGGGTGATGTCATATCTTGGAGAGACCACGTCCTACGCCCTAATTTCAGAGTATATAAACTTTCATCCTTCCTTGGTAATGTAGTGCATTTATATCTACAAATCAGTGCAATGCGCCCGTGCAGCAAAAGCGCAAAGTTGAGAGGTGTCAAACTTCTGGTACTGTAGTAAGTCGCCTTAAGGACACAGGTGTTCGCCCTGAAAATGTCTCTAAGTGTGTTCACTACTTAGAAGCCTGCGAAAATGAGTATTTGTATATTACACAGTATCACATAAAATTAGCATTTGTGGTGCAATGGCCAACTTACCTTCTTCAATAACCTTTCCATTTTCATCTAGCATTCCCTCTATTTCTGCTCCTCTAACATACTCCAGTCCATACTAAAACAGATGCAATAAAATGTAAATATAGTGTTCAAAGGATTTTCAAGGAATGTGCATAGAAATCTGGAAGTAGCAAACAAACCTGTTCTCTGAAAGGCTTGCTGCGATCATATTTGTACCGTGGGGTTGTCTGGACTGGTCTCACCGTTAACAAAAAGACGATGTCATGCTTGCGTAACACTAAACAAGAAACAAATTGGTGCAAAAAAAAACTATCAAAATGAATTCAGCAAAGTCCATTTAAAACTTTGTGGTACACAAGCACTATGATTGTACTTCAGTAATCCATTGATACCTTCCCATTCTGCTTTCACCTCTCCTCTCATGTTCAGATTAATGGTTACATCAGCTCTCACACGTGATGGTCTGTTCTCACCAATATCTGGTTTGGAGACCTAGACAAACAAGAGCACCACACCATTTATACGACATTTTACTCAATATTTAACAATGCTCAAAATCAGGCTGCATATACTATACATAGAAATGCATTTTGTACAAAACGACCACCGATCCTTATCACCATATAACATAACACAAAGAAGAACTACATTTTGCAAATATCACTAGATATTATATTTATCAAAATAAACTCACCTCAACAACACTGAAGTTTTCGATCCTCTATAAGACAGAGAGATTTGTACAGTAATAAAACACTTTCTTATTTATGTACAATAATCTTTACATTTTCACCATGATCATAAAATAAAAAGGCAAAGACAATAATTGTGCAAAACAGGAGTCCTGTGGCCAAACGTAGCAAGTTCAAGGGCTTGATACTTTTCTTGCACATGTTCTGCAACTTCAAATTGTCAGTGTAGACGTGTTGCAATTTTGTGATTTCTGTCGCAGCAATATCGCACAGGTTCCAAACACATTCAAAACTTGATGCAGTGCGTGCACAAGAAAAATCCCAATTACAGATGTGTAAAGCAACCTTTAATATTCTCGTTTCCTACCTGCCCCATTCTTGCCCAGCCACCAAACTCTGTCCCACCTGCCTCATTCTGCCTACAAGCATCAGCAATGAGAAGTAAGACGATGTGATACTGAGGATGTGAACAAGAAAAAAAAAAACCTAGAATTATCTCACCAAGGTTTCATTCTAGCAACAACATCTTCTATATCTTGCCGGATTTCATCTGCATGAATGAGAAAAGCCAATTATCAAAAGTAGATGTGTTCAACAACATTCAATGAGAAAAAAAAGCATGCAAAGAAGAACATTTAAGTTATACAGTATGGGCATGTTTGCCAGTCCGAATTTTTAATAACAAAAACATCATATTGAGTCAGCTTTTGAGGTTTTTATCTTACATGTAGACTCCAATCTGAACAAATTCAGATTTCTCAGCAGGTAGTCGTGAAGAGTAAGGAACTGCAGGTTCAGCTTAGGCAGCGCTAGACAGTCTACAAAATACATGTGCATTGAATGTCAATCAAGAGCAGTATAATATACTCAAGTGAAGAGTTTTCAATAAGGCTTAACACTTGTGAGTAGAGGTTATGATAGTTCCAGTACTGAATCAGGTATCATTCCCTTGAAGTATAAGTTTCATCACTAAATTAGGTACTTTTGTGATAATGATCAGTTTTCATCCGTCATCACTTATAGCACCATTTAGCATGAATACAACCCACTCTGAGCTATGCAGCTCTTCTTATTCCCAGCAAACAATAAAGGAATGCAAATATTATCATTGTGTTTGTTTTTGGTCTTATAATCTGGATACCATACACACATTAAGGTGATGTTACCCACGTTGTTTCCAACGTTTTTTTTTTGTGCAACAAATGACGCCACCATTTTTGGGGTACATGTCACACGGATCGTTTTGCAACATCGTTTGCAACAAAATTCTAGAGCCCAGGCTTTTTGTAAATTTGTTGGATTTGTTGCACACAAAAACGACGACATGATGTTACACGGATCAATTTTTTTCATAATTTGTCATTTTTTGTGGCAAGATTGTGATCCTGATTCAAAATCTTGCAAAACAAAATGTTGCATAAAAAAACGAGGCAGAAGACCATGTTACACGGCAATCGTTTTTTTCATGCAGCATGTTGCACGAAAAAATAATGTTGCAAAACGATGCGTGTAACATCACCTTTATGTAGTACAAAGTCAATGTGTTGAAGTGTGATATCAGTATCATAGTGTTATACTGTATAGGGCCATACGAGATGTGCTATTTGCCCTTTTCCAATCAGGTACTCTCATAACAGTTTAGGGGAGTATTCTAGCTTGTTGTAGTACTATTGATAGTCTTAAGAATTGTGTGAGACTCTGGAATCCTACCTTCTCCAGAATAGAACTCAGTAGGGACAACATTCTCATCCCACAAGATCTAGAACAAGAACAATGAGAGTGAGAAAATTAATTAGAGTATTAAAAGTCATTATACAGGACTAATAACCACGTATACGTAGGACTGATTTCCAAGTCTTTGAATTTCTACAAAATTACCTAAAAAATGTACAATATAATAGAAATCCAATACAATACAATACACTAATACAATAGAAATTGACATACCTTTGACTATGACTGTCAATAAAAATTTAGTTGTTTGATAGACTTTCTTATAATAGCTGATTAAGCGAGGCCTGACCATTTGTCCCCCCTCGCAATTATATTTTCACCAAAACAACTACCTTTACCTGGTGAAAACGCCAGCTACAGACCTGCTAGCATTCTCACTTGATGCCCACTGGACTGTTCTTTAAAGAAGGCCCGCTAGCATCCTTTTCAAATGCAGGCCCGCCACTTGCCCGCTGACTGGCCTCTAAAATTATGCCCGATAAACACCTGCTACCGTGACTTGACGAACGCCTGCTATTTGCCCGTTAGCGTGCTCTCTAAGACATGTCCACTTGCACCCTAGCGTGCCTTTTAAGATATACCTGCTTAACACCCGATAGCATGCCTTGACAAAACCCGCTACTTGCCCGCTAGCGTGCCAATTTAGTAAGGTGAAAGGGGAGACAGCAAAACTTTGAGCCATTTGTGCTGGGAAAAACCGGACTCGGGCGAGCCGGGCCTTTTTAATAACTACTGGGCCTTGACGCTGGACGGGCAAAACTGAAACACATTTTTTTTCAACTCCATTGAGTAAACAACATTACTGTACTTACTATATAGTAAATACATAACAAGGACACACCAAAGGAATAAATTTACTAAAAAAGGGAAAGTACATTGGTACACGGAGTGTGTTGTTTGTCCGTGGCTACGACGAGGACCATCGTGTTCAATTTTTACATTTTCACCGTCATCCTGAGCGGGACTAAGGACGCTTGTGGGTGCGCAGATGGCTAATAAGGCCAATCTGTGCACGGAAAAGCCTGGGGCACTGAGGGCATGGTATTGTTGCAGCTTTGGGATCTTGAGACTTTCTGGCGGCTCTACGCTCCTCTGCGGCAGCTGTCCAATTTGCCTCGCATGCCGCAGCACCGTTGCGAATGACACGGCGCCAACCTTGACGGTTTTGTGCCAGAAGCTCCCACGAGGTGTGATCGATGTTGAATGCTTTCAGCGAGAGTTTTAGGGTGTCTTTAAATCTCTTCTTCTGGCCACCTTTGCAGCGTTTTCCGTGCTGAAGCTCACCAAACAGAAGTTTCTTAGGAAGCCGTTCATCAGGCATACGAGCTACGTGCCCCGCCCAGCGAAGCTGAGACTGTTTCAGGATGGTGTGAATGCTGGGCAGACCTGCACGTGCAAGGACCTCAGTATCCGGGATCTTTTCTTGCCAGCGAACATTGAGAATTTTCCTCAGACAGGTAGTGTGGAAATGGTTAAGCTTCATCGCATGGCGCTTGTAGATAGTCCAGGTTTCAGACCCGTAAAGTAGCATAGGCAGCACAACGGCACGATACACTTTGATCTTTGTATCTGTTCTTATCCCTCTCCTTTTCCAAACGTTCTTACGAAGCCTTCCAAATGCGGCGCTTGCTATGGCGAGTCTGTTGGTAACTTCGTCATCGAGGACAACGTTTCTGGAGAGAGTACTGCCAAGGTAGGTAAATTTGTCAACAGCATTGTACCGTGCTGGGACTGGCTATTACTAAATTATATAATTCAAGTGGCACGTAATTCTGTGACATGCACATGTAGGTTTCCAAAGTCTACGTACAAGGATGTTCAACAACAAATTTTGTGTGTTCTCTCTATTTTTAACAAGTTCGTAATGCCTGCAGCGTAAATGCAGCGTTAATCCATAAATCCATAAAATCCATTTATATGGTGATCAACGGACAGCAGTGAGCTTTCTGGATGCTAGCGAGCATAAAACTAAAAAAAACAGCGGGCTTTATGGGCGGTATCGGGTGTCAAACAGACGGTAGCGGGCCTTGTGGATGCCAATGGGGCTTGTGGATGCCAGCGGGCCTTATGGACGCTAGTGGGCATTAATCGGGCATTATGGGTGCTAGCGGGCATTGAGTGGACTTCAGTAGGCGTTATTTAAACATTAACACCTGGCAGGCCTTTGCGAGACACAAGCGGGCATCAAGAGACATCAGCCAGGAAAAGGCACGCTAGAGAGCCTCAACAACTTGTCGACAAGCGGGCTTATTGCATGGTAGCAGGTGTAAAAACGGACGCCACTGGGCAAAATCTACGTTTGTTACGCTAGTGGGTACCATCAACATGCTATATTTTGATAAACTGTCAAACTGGGATCATGCTGTGGTGGTATTCATACCTGCTCTGTTGGATAGAGAGGCATGTCATTGATAGCATCAATCTGTGACAGACGTTTCTCATGTCTGGACACCTGTAGACACACAATTGGGCAACACCAACATCTATTAATCTACTCATTCAATTATTATATTCCAGCATTATCAGTATGCACACAAACTACAAACTCACAAGCATTTCTAGCAGAAATTCCCTGTCTTCTTCTTGTGCACTCTCATCAGAAGATGGCAACAACTTAAGATATGCAGCCACTTTATGCAAAGTCTTGTTCCTATAGAAGAAATAGTGGTATTTAACAATCAGCTTATCCAACTGGACACCACAGTCTTAAGGGAGAGTTGGGGTTCCATTTGTTTTAAGTGTCTGGTTTTCATACAAGATGATCCCTCAATTTTAGGCAGGGGATTAGTTGCCTATGAGAAAATTAAATTTAAATCCAAAACAAATAAAATCATTCCCTAATTAAGCAATGGTTCACCTAAGAAGGGATATGCTAGTCAGCAATGGAATGTAGAAGTTGTTAATTTTCTATTTTCTAATCTGTAATTTTGTTGTTGTTGTTAATAGCTTGAAACTGTTGCCGCAGTCCTATTGTCCTTGCTTTCCTTTTTAGCCAGAATACTACCGTACTTAATACTATACCAACACTGTTACTTACGAAAGTTGTCCAAAGTGCTTGAGAAGAGCATCTCTTGTATCTATCCCAGCAATATTACTCATGGCAAACTCATGCAGCTCAGGAAAATACTTAAAAACAGCTCTCTAGAAATATCAAACAGAAAACAGTTGTGGAAAAGGTAGTAACAAATAGTCATTATTTCTGTGTGCACCTGAAAAAAAATAAACGTTAAGAGAAAAAAGTGAGGTTTTTCACCAACTCAAAGTTTTATCGCTTCACCCGCTGGTAACCCCACCCTTTCTGACCACCGAAAACACCCGTTTTTGCAGCCTGCTGCTTTTCCTACTGAAAGTAATCTCTAAAAAAACATGTGAAATGATGGGAAGAATTTAAGCTTTATCCACTTATTTTCAGAGGTAAGAAATGCATTATTGGCGGCTTCATACACTTTGATAGAATAGGTTGATAGAATGTGACACTATGCAAAAAATCTAATTTTATTTAATTTTCTTATGTATATTAAAGGAATCTACAGGAATTACTGCAGTATGAAAGTTCAAAATGAATCAGGGAAGGAATGGGAGAATCTAAATCGACCTAATGATCAACAAAATATATACCATGTATTTTATTCATTTGGAATAATTTTTAATGGATAATCGCTAAGAAATTTGTACATTAAATGTGCTCTAATTATTTGACTGTGTTGATCAACACAAATCATGTCTAAATAGAAACACAAATGTGTGTTTATTTTATAAGGAAAGAATCAAAAAGCCCAAACTGTCGCGATCTCGTACCAGAACAATGAATACAATACACCAAAAACTGGAAATCGACTCTGCCAAATTTTCGTCTTTAATAAGACTTCTTCAGGCCCTTAAGGCCCTTATTTTATAAGGTATGTACATTTTAAAGGAACTCTAAATCATTGCATTCCATGTTGTTGTTCTAGACTTAAGGGGGTTTTCCCTATAATTTCAATACATCTAACTATTATGCGATAAAATGTATACCTGTAATGATGCCATCTTATTGTAATGATTGTCTACCATCTCATGGTCAGTTAATGGCATTCCTAAAAATATGAGATAGGTGTGATAATTCATACATCACTCTCAAGAGACACATAAATAACAAATAAAAAACAGGTTATAGCTAGCAAAGGCATTCATATCATCTAATACCCTAGAATGATGCAAACTTGAGAATGCAAGTTTTAAAGTTTGAAATAATGGTGAATTATTCAAGGCATTAATAGTAAATTAATAGTAAATGAGTCATAAACTAGGTAATAGGTGCTAGGGAGGTTCATTAAATACATCAAAAGGGGGGGGTCCAGAAAAAACGGTCCTCTAAAGGGGGGCTCAGATTTTTTTAGGAGCCATACTTTTTAGCTTAAATATTTTAATGATATGATCTAGTTTGTAGCACAAATACAGATTAAATATTAAGCCTAATGACAAATGTATTTAATACTTTCTTATAACTGTCTTTATAAACCATAATATAGATACTATATTATAATATAATATAACAGTTGGTTGCCGATACAGTTTATTATCAGAATAACAGGAACAAATTGAAATAAACTTTTTAACAGTGGTGGAGCATGCAAATCCCCAAAACAATATAGCAAAAAAAAATAACCTTGGACATTATCCCTGTTTTACAGAAAAATATTCTTAACAATACCAAATATATACAAATGTATATTCCTTCAAAGGCATCCTAGGGTGGACCATTGACTTTTGAGGGGGGAGGGGGAATTTGGAAAGTAAACAACTGATTGAAAAACTCCCTGCACCATTAAACATGTTTTTACATGCAAAAGAATTACCGCCTTTTGATCATGAGAGAAAAAAAATCCTCCTGAATTGAATTCACCCCACCCCCTCCCCCCTTGGGCTGCCTTTTTGTATTTCCATGTCAGTTTATTCCAAAATCACTATGAAGGTAAAAAGCTGTGTTGGACTCTTAAATAATGATGAGCTTGACTGGATCAAAAACTCGGACAAGTAGGGCAACTTCATTCATTTTCCAGATTTAAAGTCTTTTTTACTTATTGAGGGCGTAGGGTGGGGGCTCTTCCAGATTTAAAGCCTTTTTTACTTATTGAGGGCGTAAGGGGGGGGGACTCCGATAATTTTGGGGTTCTGAAAGGGGGGAACCGAAAAATTTTTTTACAATGAAAGGGTGAGTTCTGAAATTTTAAGGTGTCTTGAGTAAAAATCTTCCCTCCCCCCCACCTCAGTGTATTTAATGGACACTCCCTAATGCTTGTATCATCATCATCATCAGCAGCAGCAGCAACAGCATAATCATTACTATTTCATTATTGGGGTTCCATTGTACATACATTTCAAACTAGAACTGTACAGGATCATTATTGAACCAAAAATAAAGCTTGTTTGAAGACTCACCAGAGACATCATTTATTTCAAATCCAGTATAAAACTTCAAAATGTCTAGAAGCTAGAAATAAACAGATAAAAACATCAGTAAAAATAATCTTTGTAGAGGAAATACAAACCATGCACCATACCTGATTAAATAACTTTCCTTCTTCCTCTCTTTTAGTGAGATTTGATAAACGGCATTTCACCACTAGATGGTGGTCATCTAATACAGTGTTGAAGAATCTTCTTGTTGGTAACAACGCCTTTGGGGAAAAATTTTAGGTATTAAATGTAATTTTTATCTCAACACCTCAAAAATAATGGCAAACAACCACTCACAATACTATATCATGTAAGAAAATTTGGTAAGTTCTGAGCCTGTTTACAATTCTTAACAAGAAAACGAGCCATAAAATTCCTTTTATAATGCATCAAAAAAAAAAAATTTACCAAATGTTTCGGCACTGTACCATACTGTTCTATTGCAGATGTTTTTATAATGTGATTGCGAGAACATGGACATGCCACATCATGTGGTAGTGTCATCTTATTTATCACAAAAAACGGCAGGGGATATGGAATTTCCATTCAATAATTGCTGTTGGTGTTCCAGTTGACAATGATATTAAGAAGTGGAAGCAGGACTTACCTCTAAGTCTATCAAAAGCTCAAGAAAGCGTTCACAGTAGTGAATCTTGTCAACATCTGCAGCACCTGTCAATAGTACAATTAGGAATTTAATTAACATTTTCGGGAGAAAAATTTCTGCATACATTTGTCATATTTCAGGGCACACAAGAGTTCATTATTACAGGAAACTAGCTAGAAAACATAAAAGGTTTCCTTGCTTTGCTCAAACTTTATTTTCTTAAAAAAAACACACACCAAAAAGATTCTAAATATCTTAATTTTAATGTATTGTAATTTATCATGTCAAAAAGATAATAAAAAATAATAATAAAGATTCTTGGTCTCGACTATATATGGTCTCTATCATCTCTACGCTTGTGGTGTTATCAGAACCACGGACAGTAAGACTAGGGCGATCGTTCTCTGAGTAGGGTGATTGTGCTCAACTTTGTTTGGGGCGAAGGTACTTTGGGGCGATCGTTCAGGATACTAAGCAACAAGAAGCAGCAGCAATAGTAGTAGAAGAAGTACAGTAATAGCATCATTACTATTATTATTTCTATTATCATTTTTTTTAATTATTATTATTTACCTAAAGTGCCAGGGAAATAATCATTACTATACCTAAAGGAAAGCCTCAACAAGCTCTACAACACCTCACCTGTAGCAGGTATTGACTTGAGGATTTCCAAAAACTTATGTATTAGTTTTGATAGGAACACTCTTGTTTTCTCTTGTCTGTGGGAAAAAAAATAACATTCAAATACCTAGATTTGAAAACATTAAATTACTGATTATACATCAGGGGTAGATCTAGGGGTGCCCTTTTTTGGAAATTATCTGATACACACTTTGTACCCTCGGCCCCCTTGAACCTCTACTGTAGAACCACCACTGTACTCATATATTACAAGTACAGATGCCTATGAGTGTATGGCAATAAAGTGAAGTAAGTACAAGTAAAATACACTGTGCCTTTTGTGTAACAGGCTAATGTGAAATAAATAACACAAGTAAAATATAACTCACTGAGCCTTAGTAGCCTCATCTAAGTTTTCATCCTTTTTCTTCAAGTGCGTCCAGAATTTCCTATACTTTGGGACAGACTTGAGTTCTTGCTCCAGCCGACCCTGTAACATTTTTTCAAAGATCATGATCTGACTTCAAACCTTCATGCTTTACATAGCACCATACTTACTGGGAGCAAACATCTCCACATAGGAATAGACACCAGATGTTGAACATTCTCTCTGATTAAGTCCATTTCCTACATAAGAAAGAGCAACAATTATTCAATCTTATTCTATACTAGCAAAGAGGTTGTTATATATGGTATATCTTACATCTGATAACCATTTATATTCACTAAAAATGTATATGATACAAGAGAATTAAACACCAGGCCCATACCCAGGGGGGTGCAGGGAGTGTGAACGCATCCCCCCAACGGCCGAAGGTACACTTTTGGTTCTCAATAGACATGCTATTCGTAGACAAAACTATAAAGCATAAGCTATATCAGTCTGGTATGTAGCCAAATATGATAAAACATCCTGTGTTGTAAAAATGAATAAAAATGGGTATAAATGAATTTTTACTCACCAGACTGTTGAAAAGATGGATCATGAAGATGAGGACAATAGTATGTTCCCGGAATGATAAGACCTACAACAGACAATAGGGACCTTAAGCAACGACAAAGGCACCGTGGACGATGAAGGCAGAAAACAAGGGATTTGATTAAGAATTCAATAGCAGCACATGAAAAAGCATTCTGTCTGATACATTTCAGCCGTTTTCCATAAAACCATGACGTGAAAATTCCAACTTTAAAGGTCAATTGAGGATGCAGATGTTTGCACTGTAAACTCCTATAACCACGTTTCATATTGTAGAAATATTGTCCTTAGTTTATTCTTATCAGTCTCTAAACATATTGTTTTGCTCATTCCATTGCAATTAAATTATGATTTTTTTGCCAAGCTCGAACACATCTTTTTCGATTTCGTTGTTCTAGCCGTCCTCGTCCTAATAAAAAAGTAAATCTACAACATCCTAAAATAGTGTTCCCATGCCTTATTTTACAGTCAATCTTTAAAAGGGCATCTAATTCAATCTATTTCATGTTCCATTTTAAGTATCTTAGATAATGACCTAAACAAATACTTTTTGACAAAAAACTTTTTGGCAAAATGCTTAGTATTGCACATACCTTTTCATCATCTATCAAACAAACATCTAGCAGCCGTAGAAAAAATCCACTGAATTCTTCTGGTTTGCTTTTGAATACCTGAAAAAAGTGCATGATGTAAGCAAACAAAACACAAATTCATTTTTTACAGGAAATCTTTAATGCCAGAGCATAGTGTCAGTTGATGTGAAAGAAGGATGATCCTCCTCCAAAAACAAATAAAAATAGGTTGAGTATTCACATTCACCTACCTCCCACGGAGGGACACCTTCTCGGAACTTCTCATTTACAACCACCATGATGGACAAGAGATGAGAAAGTGAGGCCTACAAAGAGAGAAGGGAAATCAATCAACACAAGGTGGAACTTTTATGATGGACACCTCTCTGATATGATCATTTGACACTATCGTCTACCTTTTCAGCATTGAAACTAGGCCATAGGTATCGCTCCAGGTATTGACTGTGAAATAAAAGGGCATCAATTATCATATAAAAAGGTAGTAACCACATATCAATCAATCAATCAGTCAATCTATCCATCAATCAATTAAAATCATTCCAAACCTGAACTCCAGAAGCATAAGTCTTCTCACAGAAAACCTGTCAAAATGGGAGTCACTCAGTCTTTGTACATTTTGTATACACCATTACCAATGAGGTTGTCAGTGCAAATGGCAATTGCCATATGGCGTTTCTACTAATAAAAAGCGCTTATGGTTGATACTTACAGTATATGTAAAAATAGAAATGGTAAACAAACTCAAGCGATGGCAGAACCATATATTAATTACTTTTAATGGATAAGTGTATGGTGTATTCATTTTCATTTTTTTTTCTGAATTTGAAACAGATATTTTGGGATCCATGGGTCCTTTTTGTTTTATTTGTCAATTGCCATTTGCACTGACAAAATTTGTTTGAAATAGGTGTATAACAGAAAAGATTTTGTATAATAGAAAAAAAGGTTAGGACAAAACACCGACCCCTGGTCCTTGGACCCCATAAAAATAAATTTGTTATTAGCAAAAGCTGCATTATTATATGAGTTGCTGATTAACCTACTGACCCATCGGACCAAAATCCACCAGAAGTAAAGATTTCCCATAAAAACCTTTGTATTTTTTCGCGCGATATGGGGTGTGAAAACTCACTTCAAAATGCCATATTTTACGAAAATATCGACCAAAGTTGAATGCAATCTGAAGCGATAGTATGAATCATTAAGGCGATGAGCCTCTTCGGATTATGGGACTAAAATTGCTTTAGCGGCCAGTAATGATAAACAACCAAGAATTTGGGCTTCTCGCGCCATTGACCAAGCGACTACAAGACGGTATTTTGCTGTACCGCATGCGACTTATTCCATGTTTTATCGAACCTATTTCTTTGGATATCAGAGTTGTGTATCAGTGATATCAGTGCTGTAAACATGGCGATGGTAAAAGATGGGTTAATCAACGTTTTTTTTCATCGCTCGCCTCTGAGGCAATTTTTGTATAATAATCAACAGAGAGCCATCGCTTTAATGAATCATAACTTAGGATTCATGTCACATCCTGTTTTGGTCAATACCTACACAAAATAGTACTTTTTAGAGCGAGTTTATACACCCAATATTACATGAAAAATACAGAGGTTTGAATCAGGAACGATTGACTTCCCGTGGATTTTGGTCCACAAGACGAAATTCTTCCTCTGTCATCATTAAACTCTGAACTGGCTTATTCCCACAAAATTTTCTCCGAAAGAAAAGCTGATAATATCACAAAAAATGAGCGCTCAACTTATAATTAACTACCTATTCACTACAAGAGACACATAAAGTAGAAAATATATCTATGCAATGTTGTCTGCTTGTGTGAAGGGATTCGTATTATCATCTTCTCTGTCAGAGAAAATATCATGGGAATTCAATCAACCAACATCTTCTCTGTCGGAGAAAATAGCGTGGGAATTCATACACACATCCACCACGACAGAGACACATATTTGTGTTTGATATTTGTAGCTTTTAAACTAAAGATTTAATAAATCAACAAGGATATTGTTGAATATTGACTTGAAACATTATTTTTTTGACCAGGCTGTCTTGCACCACATGAACAGTAATAGAATGTGGAAGATGTATAAGATAAACTAGTAAAGCTCTCCTCTGACATAAATGAGTGTTGGAATCTCTTGTCGCATTATTATTATCTTTTTTTAACAATTCTTACTTATTGCCTTTAATCTCCTCCTTGTAAATTTGCTCTATGACCTAAAGAGAACATCCATAGTGTTAGTCCTTAGTCTATAATCTGAGTCTTTCCAAGAGACCACAGTAATTAATACTTTATAGGCACATTGCCTTTTTTTTGGCTAAAAAAAATACCTTTGGATCAAACTTGAGTTTCTTCCCATCTTTTGACCAGTATTTCTGTGCCAACTATCAAAACATCGAGCGGAAATGAGACATGAAATTTGCTCAATCAAACTATGGATGCTGCCGTTTGCTAAAATCACTAAAAGTTGCACGAATGTTTTTAATCTGACCTGGGTGATGGAGTCACTGCTGATCTGTTCAACAGTCGGAAAGTTCCCTCGCTTGGCAGCCTGTTTTCCCTTGACCATTTTCGCACGTGGTGCTTGACAAACGTCTTCTTGACGAATTCTCAAAGAAAATCACCTCTTTTCAAGCTTTGCAAAAACCTGCATTTACGACTATATCTCATGGGTTCATTTTGACAAAGTTATAGCTTCTAGTGGCTAAAAAAAGGGTTATCTTCCTTACAAATCGTTCCAACAACAAGAACTCGGACTCAAAATTTGTTGAGTATCCATCAAACCAAGATGGCGGCCAAGTAGAGCGGGACTAGTAAAGAGCGATGAGTTACCAAAGGGTGACCGAGAAACATAGCTTCTTGAGTGTTCGTGACTAGCAGGAATTCTCTCCGAACCTAACTTCGTATTTAGGTACCGCGGTGAAGGTAGCAACTAATTCAGCAGCTAATTCAAGTAGTGAAGTTAGCAGCGAATTCAGCAACCAATTCGAACCAAAGCTATAATAACGTCCTGATTTAACCAAATCTCGTCTGCAGACACTTAAATCTTATGTATTATGATTGTTTAGTGAACTACCGACCATTGTACAATTTCGTGGCTTTTCAGATTTTATGCAAATTACGTAGAAATTGGTTATTCATGTAAAACTGCTAAATTGGTTATAGTTTGTTGTTTCTTGTATACAAGAAAAGGAAATGAGATGATAAAAAGTAAATATCTTTTACAGGATAAAGAGAATAGTCTTTTTTTCTCTTAAAATCGAATACAGAAAGAGTTTAATCATCCACTCTGCTATTATTGACCTCGAGGTCACACGACAAACAGGGTAATTCGATACGCAAGAAACTTATGATTCTCATTTTACTAAAGCAGTCTCTGCGGCTGACAGACAAAACTTTAATAATGTGGTAAAACATGGGGTATTGATGGGTAACTTTAGCACCTTGTTCTAAACCCGATAAATACCAAAAGCGCAAAGTAAAAATGGTTTATTCACAGGTCGATTTCCCCAAATCTGGAATCATGAGCCTGCAGGGGTGACCAAAGGCTATCGAAAAACTATAGTCTCAATGCCATCGGTAGAATTCGAAGCGTGTGGTAGAGCCGCGAAAATGGGGTATTGATGTGTAGATTGAGCACATTGTTCTAAACCCGATAAATACAAAAAGAGCAAAGTAAAAAAAGGCATATCCACAGATCGATTTCCTCAAATCTGGAATCATGAGCCTGCAGGGGTGACCAAAGGCTTTCGGAAAACTATAGTCTTAATGACATCTATAGAATTTGGAGCGTGTGGTAGAGCCGCGAACATGGGGTATTTATGTTTATTCACAGGCCCCATACGCCGAAAGCCTTTGGTATTATAGTTTTCCGAAAGCCTTGAGCACATTGTTCTAAACCCGATACCAATTGCGCAAGTAAAAAAAAGACATATCCACAGGTCGTTTTCTTCAAATCTGGAATCATAAACCTGCAGGGGTAACTAAAGGCTATCGGAAAACGATAGTCTCAATGCTATCTATATAGAATTCGGAGCGTGTGGTAGAGCCTCGAACGAAGGGTACTGATGTGTAACTTCAGCATCTTGTTCTAAACCCGATAAATACCAATAGAGCAAAGTAAAAAAGGGCATATCCACAGGTCGATTTCCCCAAATCTGGAATAATAAGCCTGCACGGGTGACCAAAGCCTATAGGAAAACTATAGTCTCAATGCCATCTATAGAAATCGGAGCGTGTGGTAGGGCCGCGAACATGAGGTATTGATGTGTAACTTGAGCACCTTGTTCTAAACCCGATAAATACCAATAACGCAAAGTAAAAAACGACATATCCACAGGTTGATTTCCTCAAATCTGGAATCTTGAGTTTGCAGGGGTGATTAAGGGCTATTAGAAAACTATAGTCTCAATGCCATCTATAGAATTCGGAGTGAGTGGCAGAGCCACGAACATTGTCAATTGATTTGTAACTTGGGAACCTTGTTCTAAACCCGATAAATACCAATAGCTAAATGAAAAAAAAAATAATTAAATAAATGAATAAATGAATAAATGAATAAATGAATAAATGAATAAATGAATAAATGAATAAATGAATAAATGAATAAATGAATAAATGAATAAATGAATAAATGAATAAATGAATAAATGAATAAATGAATAAATGAATAAATGAATAAATGAATAAATGAATAAATGAATAAATGAATAAATGAATAAATGAATAAATGAATAAATGAATAAATGAATAAATGAATAAATGAATAAATGAATAAATGAATAAATGAATAAATGAATAAATGAATAAATGAATAAATGAATAAATGAATAAATGAATAAATGAATAAATGAATAAATGAATAAATGAATAAATGAATAAATGAATAAATGAATAAATGAATAAATGAATAAATGAATAAATGAATAAATGAATAAATGAATAAATGAATAAATGAATAAATGAATAAATGAATAAATGAATAAATGAATAAATGAATAAATGAATAAATGAATAAATGAATAAATGAATAAATGAATAAATGAATAAATGAATAAATAAAAGAAATCGGGACAGTACAGGCAGGCACTGGGTACTGGGTGTGTATGTGAGGGGGGGTGCGTTCGCACCCCTTCTAGCTACGGGCTTGTACAATTCATAATGACATGGCAGTAAAAAATGCCTTTGTTAATCTACTAAAAAAACATTTTGAAGACACCTAGATCCCCCTAAATTACCCCTATCAGTCAACACAAAAGGGTATCAAATGCTGGCTCCGCCTTTAGGCAGTGCCTAAATCTATATATTATTTTTCCTCAAACATTTGCCATTAAACAACAAACAAATTCTCAATTGAATTAGCTAAATAATGATACATAGTTTTACTGACAAAACTGTGTATACATGAGTAAGTCAAGATCGTTCTCACCTAAGTTAGATAATCCCTAATTTGTAAATGTATTTCATTTGAGAGGAAAAGTTTTTTTTACGATTCTTACAGAACTGGGAAGCCATTAAGATTGCCAGCCAAAATCCCGCCAAAATAGAGAGAAGTTGTGAAGCGACAAAATACGTCGCTTTTGTGGGTTATTTTAAGGAATTTACACAAAAAAGCATCACATATGAAAAAAAGGACGGGAATATGGTTTTATTTAAACATTATATTCACATATTTTAAAATGAAATCTTTGTCCGGAACTCACCTTGACTGTCTTGTTGGAACTAGTCTCTCATTGGTTTAGAGCGATCAATCAATTAGCTAGCCTGGTCGCATGGGCTAGTTACGTGAATGGGGGCAAATAGCTGGCAGGCCGTGACATATGACGTCATGACCACAAAAATTGAGAAGCCTAGTTTACCAATTTCTAAACCTGCGGCCGGCTCTGGCTCCGCTATAAACGCGAACATTTGTGCCCAACCCTACTTGAATGAAGGCTTCTTATTGTTAAAAAAAGGTAGTGAAAGCTCAATTTATATTTCTCTGCAGAAATTTAACAATTATCGGGTTATTTTATAAATTGGTATTCTACCCAAACTTGTTTGATTTTATCGCGATGGTTAACTCGCTACCTGCGGCGAGCTGACTGTAAATCATAAAAAATGAGTGAAAAAAAATATTTCAAGCCTGCGTAACAGTGAAATGAAGTCCTGGCAAATGTTGCCATACTTTGTACACTTGCAAAAGGGGACAAAACGACACGTTGGAGGTATAAAACACCAAGGGAATAGCAAGTACTGGAGGAACTAAACATGAGTTTAATTAAAAAGCAAAAGAAGATGTATCGAGATGGAGGGGGTACTAAATATCTTGTTAAAGAGCACAACAAATTCGTCACGACACACAAGCAAATCTGACATTGAAATAGGGTACTATGGAGAATAAAGATTTTATCGCGTTTTGGTGGTCTTTATACGCTTATAGCATCATTAAAGGGGTGGATTCGCGAGGGGGTGATCACTGTATGTTGGCCAGCGCCTCTAGTCTTACATAATTTTCGATTTCATATAATATTCTCGCAAACACAACAACAAAAGCTACTGCAAACGTTACAACTCCAGCGAAAAAAATGCAGCATTGTAATTTGATCGTTTATAAAAATCACTTTTTTTGTTGACCAGGTCTTCCACTCTACCCTCTTCCACTCTCCCTCCGAGAAGATGTGATGATCCAGTCGCACTGCTGGGGGCGTGGAGTGGGCGGTCTTGGCCCGCTTTTTGAATGCGGCTATTTGAGAGACCGGCTCTGATTCCATGGCGTGAAACGCATGGGAACTGGGAAGAGCGTGGTTGGGGTTGGCGCTTTTTGCGGCGGTTGGATCTGTAGCACCCTTTGCACATGTTGTAGGGGTGTTTGTTCCAGCCCCGGGAGCCTTCAGTAAGGACCTTAAAGGGTCCGGGACATGTCGCCTCCCTTGCCATGTCTGCTCGATAGGGAGGGGGTGGGTGCACGGGCAGGAGTCGGTTGCGAATTCTTTGTTCTTCTGATTTTGGATGGAGGAGACAGCGAGTAACGAGGGTGAGGGGAGAGCGTTGCGAGCCATTTCAATTAGTACGCGATGACCTCGTTCACTGGCTTTTCCAGGATCGCCTTAATCCCTTACACTTCCCTCCGGATGTCAGTGTTGTAGAGGCCGTTTATAATGACGTTACGGATGACGTTGGTCCGTGTAGTCCAACGAAGCCCCACATGTGCACTGGGTGGTGTAGGAGCACGTTTCGGCTTTCGTACTTTGGCCGTAGACGATCTGATATGCTCGTTACGCTCTTGTCGCAGTTGTAGGAGTAGAGTTCGCAGAACACAAGTGGCGACGGTTATAACTGCTATGGATCGCATAACAGCGAGTAGCTGAGTCAGAGTTCCGGAGGCTACGTTCGGATTTGCTTTAACGAGACTGTCACCAAGTTCGTTACCAGCGCACTGGAACAGCTGAAGGGGGGCTTAAGCCTCGTTGATTCCCGAGCCAGACCGGCTTCCCAACGTCTCTGAAACACATTCCAATCTTCAAGGTTGACCCCAATGTTTATCTGTGGCCCCTCGAGTTTCGGGCCTCGGATCGTTGGAGGTGCAGGGGGACTTGGTGCCGGTTGTCGGTGGGCCAGGTCGTGGTTGGTGATCAGGGTGATCGCAAGTATTTCGGAGACATCGTTTGTCTTAAAAGTGCTCGTGTCCATTCGATGACTACCATGGTTCGTTTAAATTCGTCCGTTACATGAAGAAAACTCCTTGATTGTCAACAGTGATTTTTTGTACAACGATGTAACGGAACTACAGGATACAATTATACGATATGATAAAAAATAGACATAAAAAGCTGTTCAAAATAAATGACAAACTTACATGAATTAAGTCGACGAGTTCGAGACAATCCAACACATGAGCGAACAAAATCTTCACGAACATCGACGAAAGTCAGAAGCGAAACCTCGCCTAGTGCAACCATAAGGTAAAAAAAGTTGGAAAATCTATTGAGGAAAAAAAAATAAATGTTATTTCTCAGCTAAGGGTCGGTCTGTATCGTGAAATACTGTGACCTCGGCCTTCGGCATCGGTCAGTATTTTCAAGACCACGGTCACGGTATTTCTCGATACGGACTTCCCAGCTGGTAAATAACATATATGTATTCTGGTGGGTGATATTATTCAGATTATGCACTCGAGAAATATTCGTGTTATTATTTCTACAACCATAAATGCAAACATGCATGCAAACTACTTAACCAATTAATTAATCCTCGAAATAATCATATACTATTTTCCATAGGTATAGAGAAATGGTATATAACTATGCGACTCAGTTTTTTTGGTCATCGCGCGGGTCCCTGTGTGTTGCCCGCCCGCTCGCCCGCCCGCTCGCCCGCCCGCCTGCCCGTGGAGCCAGCACAATTTGCAATAACTTAGCAAAACGCCACCTCAGTGAAATAATTATACAAGAATATATTTTAGCACTATCCGAGAATGCTACATACTTAATAAAACCCCGAAAGTTGCATTAAAACTTACAATTATTTAGTTGTTAGTGTTTTGGTATTTACACTCACGGGAACCCTGCGTCTAATTTTCCCCGCGTTTTGCACTTCTAACTCGCGGCTGACACCGTGAATTGATAAAGTTTTTGCATTATTTTCGTCGTGGCTAAAGCCAAGAAAGAAATTCGACACATCTTAACACTTTTATAATAAAAAGACGTACAAATGATGGATGGAAGGACAAAGGATGGGTTTGGAAAAAGAAGGTAAGTAAGACGTTATAAACTTCGTCGGAGCTATGAAAACTCTTGTGTTGATATATTTCTAGCACTCAAACAGTTAAACACGCACGCGCACTATAAAAGGGGGCAAAACTGGTTAGCTCCGAAAAATCTGTCAATCAAATCAGTTGAGTCGAGACTTCCAAGCGTGCGGACGTGTTTCACGGAGCTCCCGACAAACCAGAAACTGAGTCGAGCTACAGTGCAAATAAGTAAATATTTGGTCTTTTTTGTTATCAGGAACGTGTTAAAATGCAACGGTATCTGTAGCATAAAAAGTACAATGTTTTACAGCAGAAAATCACATCTCAATCGAAAATAGAAAGAATCTTCTCCTCCTTTTACGTGAGTGCTAAAGTTTCCCCGTTCGGACTTAGGCATGTTTATGGCTTTATTTCATCATTAAATCCTCAATATTGTTGAAAAAAAACCCCGGTAGGTCCTTTTCTCTTTTTTATTTCAATCTCTTACGGGTTTTAAATAACCGATGACGTAAATGTAAACAAACGAGCGCACAATTTCATTTGTGTCGCTTGTATTTCGCTTCTAGTCCAGTCTAGTCTAGTCAAAGTCCAAGGAGAAGTTTTTTGCTTTTTGGCACGAGAGTTGTACATTTGTCAAAGACTTATCCGCTTATGAAGTGCTTTACTCAATCTTTACCCAAGTTGCATCGATTTTCTTGTATGGTATTCAAAATAACCATTCCGCTTCTCAGTGAAAAAATGGCATTCAAGTTTGGCAAAATGCATAAAATCTTCTAAAAATAGAATAAGCTAATGCCTGTAAAAAACATTTATTGTTGCACTTAGATCATGTGTTGTAAATAAAGCGAATATAATAATTGCTTTTCTTCCTTTTTTGTCACTTTACCATTGGCCTATTTACATTTCAATCACAGACCTATCCAAGTGCAAAAAGTTGGGATCTAAAGTTTCAATTCTGCATCTCCTCAAACCACTACTCCTACTACTACCAGTTCTCCACTACCAGTACAAATTTAAATATTTGTTTATTGTAAATGCCTGGATAAGGCATGATCAAGTGTGCTTTACATGCACAGACTGATCTATGCAGTTTACAATCATGAAGGGAGTATGTAAGCACTGTACCTGAAGATTTTCCCAAAATAAACAGTGTAAATAAAAGCATGAAAACATTAATAAAAACTACTTGTTTTTTGAGTTGATAAGGCAGCATGCCTATAGTCATCCTCACATTGTATCATATATGAACCAACACTGATGACAGTGCATTACAAAATATGTCCTAGTCAATTGGTATTCTACTGGAGGCAGTCTCAAGGAGGAAGATGTGAAGTGAAGGCTTATCCTGATTATGAGAGCCATGGGAATGTTAGCTTGTATTTTTAAGGATGCATCTTTATTTTATTATCTGCATTTCCTAATATTGGATGGAACTCCCAATTCCAAGCAGGGGAGAGTAAGGGGTATGGGGGCCTGTTCCTTTTCTCAAAATATAGGAATCAGAAAACCCTTGTTGTAAAGATTGCTTATTGTTTCATCTTTTGTAAATGTTTTCACAATGATGGAAAAATAAACTGCATGGTTAGGAAAATTTAGGTTACCTTTGTTATCGAATAGTTACACAAAATAGCTGTATAGGTAAAATGTGTCATGAACTACAGAAATAACACACCAATTTAGTATATTCAACATATACATAAACCAAGATGTGTTGTAATGCATTATGATGAAAGTATTTTGTAAAGATAAAGATACACATTTTAGGAACCTGGGCATATGGAGAGGGGCTATTATTTGATAGTAGGTCCTAACTTGGCTTAATGTCTATTTCAGATTTAGATTTCTGGAGCACATAGCCATGAATTGTCAAGTGGGTGTGCCCTGACATAGATATCATGCAAAAAGCAGAAAATTTATGTCTCATAATAAAGATGATGTACACTCACCCTAAAGACATGTATATGCAAAGCTACTGTATAAAACATAACAAGTCAACAAATGTTATAGTATTGCTTGTTCAAGTGGATATGAGCTGAATGCTCCATGCAAATCCTACACAGGACACTAGAACATTGTTTGGGTGAGGCGTGAGCAATGATTCAAAGAGGGGCATTTTAATTTGAAGCTGTATATCAATGTTTCATGTCTATGCCAAATATCTTCATATCATATCAGGGCTGCATCACAAACACTAGCATACTGTCTCTGTGATCAATTGATCCTAGGCCATGAAGCATCATTCTGAACAGTATAGACAATATAATGATTCTACGGGACTGAGGGTCTGAGGGTTTGCTTTTTAGCTCGCTAAAAAAGCGCCTCGCTTTAGGTGAGCCGCGCAAAGCGCTGGGGGTGGCTGGCCCCCCCTTGTGTGTTCACACACACAACATGTGAGAACCTTGCAATTAGACCCCCGTCTGTCCTGTAGTATACCGAGCATTCGAAGGATGAAGTGCGGAAAAGATTACTGCGGGTGGCTAAAGGTCGGCCATGCAAACACGTGCGGCCAGAGGTGCATGGACACCTACTGCAAGGTGCACCTCCAAAGGCTCCGTAAGGGCAGCCCCCTCCCCGTGCCGTGCAGGATCTGCGGCATAGGGACGCAGTCGGAGACGCGGTTGGGTCGCCCCTGCGGAGCGAATCGTGTAGGGCAGAGGATGCGCGGCACCGAGAGGCGCGCTCAGGAACGGTTCGCACTCGTCCTGTCTGATATCGTAGCCCGCGATACGGGCAATAAGAGACTGGGTGGCACAAGTCATACCCAAACACTCGTCCCGCCGGCTGCGATACGGGCAATTTGAGACTGGGTGGCACAAGGCATACCCAAACATGAACGCTTATATAGAGGAGATTCTCAATAGCATGCCTGACAAAGAGGCGCCCGCCGTACTGGCAGGGCTGGTCCAGAACATCCTGGACGAGGACATCCCCGAGGATGTCAAGCACAAGCCGCTTAAGCCGCTCGTACCGGCGAAAGCGCGGCCAGAGGAAGTCTGGCGCGAGTTCGACCCTTTGCTGGAGCAAAAGGGCCCAGAGGGCTTAGACCCCGAGAAGTACTATTCTCTGGGCTCAGGGCTTAGACCCCGAGAAGTACTATTCTCTTTTCGTCGGAGGCGCCCATCTTCGGTTTCCAAGCGTGGATACCACTCTTCGGGGCCAAGACATAAGCGCCGGTGTTTACCAGGAGATACGAGATCTTGGTGGAGTAGGTGTCATTGCTCTAAAGCCGGTTATGCGGGGGGCTGATATTAATGACGATGGCTCGGTGTGGTGGGTCTCGCACGAGCGAGAGTCTCTGCGGGCAAACGCAGTGTTGCCACCGGTGCTTGAGATGGTAGACCCTGACAGGCGTTACAGACTCTTTACGGTCGTTGGTAAGGCCCCCGCAGAGCCATTGGCGCCAATCACAGAGAAGGAAGGGCGCACGGAGCACAAGATTGGTGGGTCATTAGTCAAAAGAGGGGACCAAATCGCAGTCGGCGCCCTGGAAGGCATCGATGCGGGTATTTGGGAGAAAGGACGAGAGTACCTCGTCTACGTGAGATACGAGCTTCGTCCTTTACCTGAGCAAAATGGTGAGCCTGGGCCAATGTTTGAGCGAGAGGGGGGTGACACCTTCGCTAACTGTGTTGTGAGCTATGTTGCCGAATTCTTGAGGAATCGCGGCACCTCGCGCTCCCTCGGTTTAACCAAGACACGAGGCAAGATCCTCGAGCGATTTGACAAGAAGCTGGCCACTACGGGATGCACCAAAGAAGACCTCTTTGAGATGGAAAAGAAGCTCGAGGTAAAGCTAGTAGCCGTGGACGCCCTGGGTAACGTTCTGTGGGACTCGGGGAAGTACAAGACTAAGGCGAGGGTCACTATCCCTTGCCACAATAACCACGCCTGGGCGGAGCTTCCGACCGAACCACCTGCGATCACGAGCGTCCACGGCCTAGACTTCGAGGCTGAGGGGGAGCTTCGTTCGTTATGTCAGGAGAAGGCTCTAACCAGTGCCGCCATAAAAACGCATCTAACAAACCTCCTTGCGGGCACCGACCACTTACTTAACTTCGAGCATGCTGACGGGGCTCATCTGATCCAATACAAAGACGGTGTCCGACGCTCACAATGGTACCATATCAGGGCCTTCGTTTTGGCGTACACAAACATAGCGTTGCGACGCATGTTGAGGCGGATTCCACGCGAAGACGTCCTCCGGGTGTGCACAGATGCCATATACGCAAAGGCGGTGCCCAGTGGTGTAAAGCTCGTGGAGCAAAATCCGAGGTATGGAGAGTGGCGCCACAAGAAGCCTGGGTACGAGTGGCGACCCGAAGCGGCTTGGGGTCCGAAGAAGTCAGGGAGCTTGGCCAAAGAGCCAAGCACTGCGCCAAGTCTGTCGTGCGATCTAGTAGCCGCAACCTCTGCAAAGATGTATCTAGCCGGCCAAGAAGGATCGGGGAAGACCGAGTGGGCGGTGAGCATGTTCCGCGGCCGCAACGTTGTGGTGCTCACTCCCGAGAACGACCTCGCCCATGACCATCGCAATAACCCGCGCCTCGCGGTGAAGGCTCAAACCTACCACCACTACCTCTGCATACCAGCGGAGAAGCCGATAAAGGAGTGGAGACCTTCAGAGCTGGGGCACAAACTCGACCGTCTCGCAGAAGTAATCATCATTGACGGGTGCTGTAAGGTACAGACTAAAGTGCTACGCGCCATCCTAGAGTATCTCGCCACGCGGCCGTGTCAGGTAGTCTGTTGTGGAGACTATTGGCAGGTCCCGCCCTGGGGAGATAAAGAGGGGCCTCACAATATGCTCCAGGAGTGGGCACAAGGGAACATCCGCTGGTTCGAGTCCGATACCGCTGCCTGTGTGAAGACTGTGGAAAGCCGTACAGCACATGCGACGGCCTGCCCTCCTCCAGGCTCCACGAAATAAAGGACCCGATTTGGTGTCGGTCAGATTCCCAACAGCTTGAGGTGTTTCGAGAGGAGTGGGATGGGGTAGCATTCGATGCGGCAATCGAGCAGGCCCACCCAAACGATATGTGGGTGTGCTCGACCAACATGATGGGGGCTCTTGTTCAGCAGCGATTGATAGAGCACCACAGGAAAAACTACCCCCGATTGCCAGCAACCATCCGCTTTGACCCCGACCCTAGTGTCGCGCATCGTTATCGCAAGCAAGGGCGGCCGGTGCCCGTGCCAGGCAAAAGGGGTGAGAAGGTCGACGCATACAAAGGCACAGTAGTCGAGGTTCCTCTCGACGCGGTTCTTAAGGGGCTTCCCCTCGAGTGGAAGTACGCGGGCTTGGGAACCGTCCACCGGGTGCAGGGCAAGACTATCCAGACTCCAAGACGTCTGTTTATCATAGACCACAGCTTAGAGGGCTGGATCACGAATGCTGCATACACCGGCATCTCCCGCGTGCGGCACGCCGACCAGATAGTCCGCGTGATCCCCCCCGATAACGCCCCCGGTGCCTTGGTTCCCACAGGACTGCAGGCTACGCCCAGTGAAGAGCTTATTATAGCGCGAATCAAGCGATACGCTATAGACGACAGGAAAAAGGGTCGCACAAAGTACACGGGATCGCACCACGTTCTGACGGTAGACCACGTACTCGGCATGATTGCTGACGCGGAAAAGAAGTGCACGGTCTGTGGCACTCAGCTTCTGTTTCAGGGATACACCAAGAGCCATCCCCAATGCTTCAGTATCGACCGGCTAGACGACAGTCAGGGTCACTACAAGTGGAATGTCAGACTCACGTGCCTTAGCTGCAATAGAAGGCACAAGCGCTGATCACGCTGGCGTGACGCTACGCAACTGCGAACGCGTGAAGCCGTGCTTAGAGTACGCCGTGTAATACAACACTGGCTGTCCGGTCTTCATAACCCTCTTTAGTATTGGGTATGCCTTACTTGTCCACCACGGGTCCGTCGCTCGCCGTCGGCCCTTGTCCTGGAGGTCTTCCTCGTTTATGGCGATGTACACCTCCGTTCCGACCTCTAAGGGGACCTCTAGGGGGGGAGGGGTTCGGCTTTAAGAGGCACGCGCCTCAGCTTCATGGCGTCTTTAGGCGCAAAGCCAGTCATGCGAGTCTTCGTTGCGTTTATGTCCGAGATGAAGATTGGCAAAGCGGTAACCCACTCGCGGTTTGTTTCACCGGATGCAAGCTCCTTCGAGTACTGCGCACGAAATAGGCGCTGTGCCACTCAGCGATGGAAAGACTCGGCGAAAGCTTGGCTCCTGTGGTGCCCTGGCTCAGCCCGTCGGACCTCCACCCCGTGGTCTGTTAGGAGCTTTGTGGTAGCACCCTTGAACTCCGTGTCGTCATCAACCATGAGGACTTTAGGCCATGTGAGAGGTCCCTCTGCATAGACGTCAGCGAGTTCGCGGGAGACGACGGCCGCGCTCTTAGTCCTCAGTGGGCGGGCGGCTTTATATCGTGAAGCAACGTCAACGACAGTCAGGGCATACTTGTACCCGCGGTCGGTTGGCAACAATAGCAGGTCCGACTGGTGGATACGGTTTGGTATCTGCTTCGAGAAATGGGCGTAGGTAGTCGAAGGAGGGGGTGTCTGTGTGTAGCCCCCGACGGGCTGCGAGCTTACCCACTTGCGCACTCGGTCTATGGAGGCTAAGCCCTTTGGAAGTTTGGCATGCAGAGCGGTCACTCCCTGGAAGCCATCTCTGGCGTAGTATATAGGACAAAGGAACGCATCGAGTTCTTCGTCGGACATGCGCTTCGCCGCCATTATGTATCGGCAATGTATTGCAATCATCTTATACGTATACGTATACGTATGGAAAAGGGCCGCCTAGATGCAGCAAAGCTGCATCACAGCAAGCGGCTAGCTGTGTAGCCGATGGCGAGAGCGCCGGCGCCGATGTACGCCAACTCGGCGTTTTTCTACGTTCTGCTGGGGACGTAGTAGTCGGACAGCTCAGGAGCCCGCATTGACTCCGGGGATCGGGTCTGGTTGTAAAGTTTGAGCGCGTAGTCAGTGTCGGTGAAGTTTTGCTTTGCGAGGGCCCCTCTCTCGCGACTTTGCGCTTGCCAATCGAGGATTTTTTGTCGCCGCTGTTGGTAGCGTCCATAGTCTCGAGGGCCTTGTCGTGCCTCTCCTTCTCTGCTAAGGCAGGGCTCTCATCGTTCGACAGGAACTTTGCGAAGTAGTTGCCACCAACGAATGCAGTCGCGTTTAGGACGGCGCCACCAACCAAAATTGCGATGGAGGCCATCGAGTAGTGTGTGTGTGTTTCGCACACTGTGTACGTGTACGTGTTCGTACGTACATGAACACAAGTCTAATACATGGCCAACACATGTAGTGTAGTACACTACTACATGGGCAGGATCTTCTGGTCCTCACGGTAACCCTTCAGAGCGACAGCACCTGCAACGGCGGCAGTCATTTTTGCGTAGTTCATGGCGTTCGCGGAGGGGTCTTTGGTGAAGTCTTCGCGCAAGACCTTGCCCCCAACCCAGCCGATACCGGCGACGAGGCCGGTTATGACTGCGGCGTCGGTGATGGTCTTTGTAATCTTGCTTTTCTGCGTCGTCGACATGGGCTTTTCTGCGCCTCTTTACGTCTTTTGAGGCTGCACAGTCGTCGAGTATGATTAGCGTATTAGTGCCTTCGAAGACGGCGCAGACAAACCTCAGCAGTATGTCGATCTGACCCGCCTCAGGTGTGACGACAAACAGACGATCGTCGCCCTCGCCGAAGCCTTCGTATGTTTTGTTGTAGACAAAGGTAGAGCACACGAGTACGATGTAGTCAAACTTGCCCCGGAAAGGGCCGCGCAGCCGGTCCACTATGAATCGGGTCTTTCCGCATGACGTCGGGCCCACGATGAGAGCGTTAAATGGGATGTTTTTCGGGTCCATACCGCGCTGCCGCTGACACTTCGTGTCTGTGCTCATTATTGTATTATATTGTATTGTATGTAAGGTTCATTTGGGCGTCGGCCACCACAAACACGTGACAGTTTACAGTACCCGTGCCGCTTGCCGTGCGTTTTATCACGAGATGCACACCGTCGCGGGTATTGACCAATCGGAGACCGCCCCCATGGATAGCACTGTCGTCCGTCGTTCGAAGTTCGATCCACAGAGCAAACTTGTTATCGCCATAGAACGACTCGGGGCTGACACTAGGCGCTCCTCTACCACCGACGAACCGCCTTTTCGCCTCCCTCCAGAAATCCGTGGGGCGTAGTCCCTGGCTGAAGACCTTGTTTGGCATGCCGTCGATTGTAACGTGAACGCTTTTGATGTCGGGGTACACTAACTTCTCAGAGTCGCGAGCCCCTGCCGTGTATGGCTCCACAAAGAGGAGCAACAGACCACTCATAGACCTTCGCGGCAGGTTGACACTCTCGTAGATTATGCTGTCCGTCCCTTTGCTAATCATGAAGGTCTTGTGGAGGTTCACTTGCTCGTAGAAGAACGTTGTGCCGTTTTGGTAGGCGGCGGCTGCAGACCGGGCGAGGTTGTCGTCCCTCAGGCTTTCGTATTCCAGCTCTAGATTTTTGATGCCGTAGGATAATTTGGTAGCATCGCTTCCGACTACTACCTGGTCAACCGTTGCGAGCGTGATCTCGAAGAGCAGCGCCTCGGAGAGCGCCCTTCGGTACAGTACGCCGTGGTCCGTAAGCAGAGAATGGTCTAGCGGGATGGTGTACTTCGCCCCGTGGGCGGCGTTTAGAGCGTTCTCCTTGGCGTTACTGGTCGCTCTATCGCCAGCCTTGGAGCGAAGCTTGCGCATGTTTTCTGACTGTATGCCCTGTATGCCCAGGCGGTCCTCTCTCTCGACCTTGGACAGGTAAAGCTCCTCATACGTCTTGAAGACATGAAGACGTAGCGGTTGGTGTCCTGGAGTGTTTCTCCTGCAAACGTGATTTTCAGGCGGCTCACGAGACTTCGGCCGACGTTGTTCACGACGGTATTATTTGCTTGGCCTGAGATGGAGAGATCGAAACCGACCCTCAAGGAGCCGGGCACGAGAGTGACGCCTTCCGATAGCTTTGGCACCGCCACATAAAGCGTCTCGCCGGGGGAAGCCGTCGACGGGTTGAGAGTGACCCGGTGAACAGTTCTCTCCGCTTTCAACCCCAGAGGAGTTCTGTGTGTTCGTTGGGGGTCAGGTTTATCGCTGACTGACAGTCCTAGTAGTACGAAGTCACGTGACTATGGTGCGGTCTGTTAGACATGTCTAATATAGCGTAGCATGCGCTATGCGTACGCATCATGGATGATGTTGACGTTGACATTGACGGTACCCTGCCTGGTGCGTCCGCCGAAGACAGGGACGACGAGACGCTTCTCATCCTGTTTGACCCCGACGATGGGAAGTCGATCCCAATGACGAGCACGTCATCGCGGGGGGCCCGGACGCAAACGATCGTTGAAACCTTGTTCGCCACAGAGGGAGAAATACCCAGACCTTAACGAGAATTTGATACGGTTCCAGTCAGACCGGAGGGGAAAGACGCTAATACAGCTTCGTAACCTCGACAAAGGAGGTTGAACTAAACCAAGACAGCTGTTCAATGAGAACGGGAGCGTTCGACCGGACGTTGCGAAGCTGAAAGGCTTCAAGCTGGCGATGGGGTCTGTGGCAGAGATAGACGCGGTCATCCAGGAGAACACAGAACGAATCCAATAGCTGCAAGGGCTGGTAACCACAGACAGGGAGACCATCGACGACCCTAACACGTCATAGAGTCGCCGCCAAGAGGCCCGTGAGCGCAACAAGGCTATCCGAGATCGACGAACTAGAACGCGAAAACCGAGAGCTCGAGAACCAAAAGCCGCTCAGAGAGCGCATCAAAGCCATCTTCAAAAAGTACGGCTTTACCGTCACCGCTATCGGGTTGGCCGTAGCGACGACGATCGCGGCCATTGTGACGTCGCTCGGCAAGTCGCTCTCCTCCGTGGCCAGAGGGGTCGGAAACGGGCTTAAGGCTATCGGAAAAAAGCTAGGCGAGCCGCGTTCTTGGTTCGTCGAATGCAAAGCAATCATCGGAACAAGTAATACGCCGCGGCCACCGCGAGTGCCGACAACCACGCCTTGAGGGCGGTGTGGCCATTCTTTTCGCCCGGTACGGGCGATGTCATGCTGCGCATACGTGGAGAGGGGGCAGGCGCCGCGCCCTCTGCGTGCACTTTCGCAGGTGCGAAACCCTTGCTTCGCACCTCGCAACGATTCTTGGATCAGTCACGTGTTGCAACCTAGGATGCACACCGGCCATGTTATGAGCACCGACTGGCTTTGTCTCGGTGTTGATCGCGTTTTCGCCGAGCGTCATGGAGTCTGTGGCTTTCTGCAGTTTATTGTTGTAGCCGACGACGCTTTGCGTGTTTATCACCAGATCGCTCGGCATCAGCTACACTCCTTGTGCGACCGCAAAACTCAGTCTCACCTTGGCCTCCTGCACCTCTAACTGGTACCTTAGCACGCTTTGAGCGATGTCGTTTTCTATGATCGCGTCTTCAAGCAGCTCTGCCTGCGCCTCCATGGCCGGCCCACCGGCCCCCGCGATGGAGGAACGGACGTTCACCTGCGCTCCAAGCACTGCGTAGACGAACGCCTCGACCGAGCGATCGAGTCTTCATAGCCCTGCTTTTGTCAGCCCCTCACCTTTGGGAGGCGCAAACCAGCTAATCTGCCCCCCCCCCCCCCCCCCCCCGTGGTCGTCGTTGCGTATGAAACCCACCTGCTTCCCACTATTGTACGTCCCACCTTCGTCGCTAAACAGATTGAGGTGGCTCGGGTACTCGTCCGCCGACGTGTCGTAGCCACGGATCACGTGCACGTTGCGATACCCCTCCCCCGGGTAGAACACAAACACATTGCATAGCCCGTGGTTCCGCCCGCCTTTCCATCGGATGTCCGGCTTACGCGGCAGACCGAACTCTATGCATAGACACTCGAAAGCGGCTTTCTTGTAGGGGTTATCTTTTTGCGTTAACGGGCTGTCGCCAGGCAGGGGGGCGCCGAGCTCGTAGAGTATCCTGGGCGTGGTAAAGTAGACGTGAAACCTTAGAAATCCCCTGATGACAGAGGGGAGCGTGGCGAAAGCGGGGTCGGTTAGGGACACCCCGCATCCGGCGGTTGCGCACCAGATCGCAAAGTTGAGTTGCTGTGGCCAGTACCCATAGGAAGGCTCCGATAGCCACCGGCGAGACTCCTTTGCGGACTTGTGCGTGACTACTGTCTCTTTGAATATGTTTCGGACCCTAGTCGTGAATGATTTGTCCTCAGCCACGTGTATCTCTAGCTGCGTGAGTAGTGGGGTGATGTCTGAGGCCGTGCTCTCCACTGGGGTCGCGGGCACGGCGTACAGCAGCTTTTGCGCGAGGGTCAGAGACCTAGGGAAACCGGATTTTGCGTGTTTGATTTCTTCGGCTATAGCGTGTTTGATATGTTCGGCTATAACGGCTCCCGCCGCAGTTGCCGCCTTTTTCGTCTCTTCCGCCTCTTTCGCCTCCTCGTTCAGCATCCGCCAGCCGTCCCAATCCATCCTCAGTCCTATTAAACACGAAGGCGGGCTGTGTTCAACACAATGGTGGTCCTACATACTGTGCTAACCAAAGGCGCCCACGCTTCTTGGCGCTCCGGCAGTGCTCGCTGTTTAACAGCTAATATAATCTCGAGCGGGAGTATATGTCCAATGGCTTTGCGTTCCTGAATTCCGAGCTTTGCGCACTATTTGGTCTAGAGGCTAAAGACGATCAGTTGGGGGTGCGGGGCCTCGCACCGCCCTTGGGGGGACCCCCACTTAAGGTGGCTTTGCCGAAAATATAGGCCCTCTACATCTGCTGCATATCGTAGATCGCACGCAATGCCTCTCCTTAGGCGGGCCTTCAAACGTTCTCGCTTGCCTAGAAACCCGCGGGAGACTGCACGAAAAAGTCGTCTATGGACCCGACATCCCCGTTTGCGTCGCAGCAACTTCCTCTGAGTTCGTCTCGAGTATCCAAATATGGGTAAGGGATAACTACGGTAGACGGGTGGACTTTAAGGGCAAGCCCGTTCGCCTTGTATTAGAGCTAACCTAGCTCCGACGTAACAAACATGGCAAACAGCGACGTTAGCGGTGGTGCCATATACCCCTCGCTTCCCAGTGTTTGCCCGCAAACGCACATGACGCAGGGCGTCGGCGGCGACGTGCAAAGCTTCCGACTCCAGAAAATATGTGAAACTCAGGCGGTTCTAGACAACGAGATAACGCATCATCGACAGGTGCGGAAAAAGTTTAAGCGCGCCTTTGCCGTTACCCATGCTCTGTCTGTGGCATCCGGCATCGCTGCAGGGGCGCTTTCCAGCGCCGGCGTATAGGTCTCCTTGAGTGGGATAGGGGTTCTGGTCGGCGGTTCGCTGGCAGGGGTCGCTGGGCTGGTCGGTGTCGTGGGCGTAGGCGCAGGGATAGTCTCTAGGGGCTAAACACGAAGACACTATGGTTTTAGCGGAGAGTAAGAAAAACTCGATCAGCGAGCTGGTCTCTAACGCTCTGCAAGACGGGCATGTCTCAGACGAAGAGTTTCGGCTAATACTTCGGGAACAAGAGAGATACTACGCGCTCAAGGCCGCTATCAAAGCTCGACACGGCCTCGCATCGCGTGAGAAAAAAAGCAAGAAAGGGCCCCCCCTGGAGACACGCGAAAAGATGAAAAAGAGACTGCAAGAAATTCGCGAGGAGTTCGGGAGCGAGGTGTTCGAGTAAAGCTCAGGTTTAAACGCCACGCCAGCGGCTTTGACTTTAAGGCCGAAAAACGGTCATTCCGCGCTCCGTAAGGTGGCGGCCCAACCCAATGCTCGGTATACTACAGGACAGACGGGGGTCTAATTGCAAGGTTTCCACATGTTGTGTGTGTGAACACACAAGGGGGGCCAGCCACCCCCAGCGCTTTGCGCGGCTCGCCTAAAGCGAGGCGCTTTTTTAGAGAGCTAAAAAGCAAATCCTCTCCCACGAGGCCCCCAGACGGTATACCGCGCGAAGCGCTGGCGTTGGGCATGCCGCGCGAAGTGCTGGGCAAACGGAGAATGGGCTGGGGGGCGCGGCGGGGTATGGGTTATCCCCATTTCTATGCGCGCGCGCAAGCCCCCGCCCGACGTTGCCGATCTCTTTTGCGCGAAGCGCACCCGGACCCCGCCCGGCCGTGGGGAACGGGCTGGGGGGCGCGGGTTATCCCCATTTCTATGCGCGCGCGCAAGTCCCCTACCCGACCTCTGCTCCGCCGACCCGGACCCCGCCCGACGAGCGCTAGGCGCTGGCAATTGCCGCGCGAAGCGCACCCGGACCCCGCCCGGCCATGGAAAACGGGCGGTGGGGCGCGGGTCCCCCTCGTTTCTATGCGCGCGCGCAGGCCCCAGTCCCGCTGCATTATTGTTGTGCTTCTGTGAAATCTTGAAAATGGCGCCTTCGAGTGTGATCCTCTCGCTTACAAAAACGCGTGAATTAGAACTTTTCCATCCGGTATAATCTTATGAAATAAAAACCATTTTGCACACCTCTTCTCTGGAAATGTGTGGAAATGGCGTGGTTTCGGAGTTTTCTAGCTCAGCCGTTTTTTTTTTGTAAGAGGTGGACAACAGTCCATTCCTTAGCGTATTATATATAAATAGTATAGATTGTCGCATTTTTTCAAATAGAGTCACATTTCTCCCTTTTTCACTCCCCATTGACTTTTTGTTTATTCGTATATTTATTCCTCTCTACCCCCAACATAGGTCAATGATCATGGTATGGTTTGAAATTAGAATTAAGCACTTTCAGTAATTTAGGGTGTGCCTCCATTGCATTCATTTTTTAGTAGCCTGTATGGGTGGATCCAGGGTTTCTAAAAAAGGCCAAAGGGTGGGTGCACCAATACGTAATGCATGTCATAGAGGTTTATTTGTAGAGTTTAATTTAAACACATTCTTTTGAATAATATCAGTTGCAGTACAAGAAAACTACAGTATGGCATCTAAATCGTTGGAATGCTGTTACATCCTTGATATATTCTTCACAAGGTCAAAGCTTGTTAGAATGCTGTTTGGGACGAGGCAATTTTGACGGTTGCCAAATTCATTGTTGGCAAGCATGTTACGACGACAAAAAGACGAATACTCTGCCGGATTCCTCTGCAATGGAAAATAGTGTGGCGCTGAGGTTTGGGCTGGTTGGACTCCAACTATCTGTGAGGGTGTCGCCGTGATTTGAGCGCGATTGAGCGGGAGGAGGTGCGTTTTTGAGGACGGAACGTGAGGCCGTGAGGTATGTGCAAAATTACTTTCCTACCTTTCCCTTCGTTCTGGTAAAAGTTCAAATCGTGAATATCGAATCTTGAAAAAGGCGCTTTAATACGGCGAAAGAACACGCAAAAATTTAACATAAACACAACATTTTATTTTTTATTTTTCACTAATTTATTTTTTGTCCTATGTTTATCGTAAATATCATTTGGGACAAATAAAGAGCTTGGGCTACCTGTGGAACAATTCTGCAATTGCAGAAAATAAGATCAATGCCCGCTTAACGGCCAGAGCCTCACAAAAAGCGTTGAATACCAAGCTAAATTAACTAGCGAAGGTAACATTGCCACGTATGTGGGACTCACCGCTTTTAGTTTTAAAACCAGGTACAACAACCACACCGCGTCTTTCAACAACGAAGGAAATAAACACGCAACGGCAGTTAAAAAAATCTACTCAATCAACTGGAGCGTCCTGGAACGTGCCCCGCGTACGACAGTAGATCCAAAAGGTGCAACCTTTGCATAACAGATAAATATTTTATATTATGCCGTTCAAGTGAATGCTCATTAAACAAACGTAATGAACTCGCAAGCTGCCATGTACGAAAATTCTTGTTAAGTCAACATAAATAGGCGAGCTCTCCTTGTACAATTGCACCTGAAGAGAGACAAATAAAACTGTCTCGAAACAGGCCTGTCGTGCCTGGTGAAAATGTGAGGTTTCTTCATACACCAATTCTCGATAATTAGCTTTCCATCCGGGTTAAGCAGTGTCAGGCAAGTACAGAATACACAGAACCATAGTCCAATATATTAATTTATTTACACAATGCGAAAAAACTGGTGTGGTGACCACTATCTTTGGAAAGTGGAATAAAGTACCACTAGAGGACTACGAACTTTTAAAAATACAGTGGCTTTTTGACAGTGCAGTAACAGCTGTGATTTTTTTGCAGTTTTAGACGTCGTTTCTAATAAGCTAAACTGAGCCAACCACCGTTATTCTTTTCAGGAACCGGATAAAGAATAAAAAAAGAACAGAAATTTAATTGACGCGAACTTTAATATCCGGAAATTTAACACACACACATATTTTGAAACAGTTTGATGTGTGAAAGCATTCAAGATATTAAAAATATTATCTAGTTTACAGTAAATAAACGACCGGTTTAACAGTCAAATGTTTTGTGGAACCTTGTCAACCTCGTTTAAAAAAGAAAAATATCCGCTGTAACCTGTACAGGGATTTCGACTTCTCCTCCTTACACAAGATGAGAGGAAAGCCTGAATTATGTGGCCTCTTTGATGGAAGAGCAATTCTCGCTCCAGAAGATCCCTTCACTGATATCCAGCGAAATATAGTTTCAATAAGGTTTATAGAAAAAAATCAAACTGCTTTCCAGAGTGTACAAAGAATCCAAAACTTGAAATAAGCACGCATGGGGGACGCATTTAGTACAACTAGTAATAAATACAGCCCGATTAAACTCTAAAGGCTTGTGCAAAAGCGCAAATATCGGGTAGCGTTACTAGTAATAGATAGCTATCTCCACCCAACTTGTAGCTCAGGTTAGCAAATATCGGGTAGCGTTACTAGTAATAGATAGCTATCTCCACCCAACTTGTAGCTCAGGTTAGCAAATATCGGGTAGCGTTAATAGTAATAAATAGCTATCATCACGTGATCTTCAGCACGGGAAATATCGGCCTGGATCGCTTGAACTCCTCAATATTCGTAATAGAAATGAAATCCTTTCCCTCCACAGGTACAGGCCTCAGTACCCATTCCTCCTTCTCTCCCAGGCCATTGTCGACCTCCATGGTAGAGTCGGGACTGGGAAGAGTGTTCTCAGACTCTCCTGAGCCAACGATCTGTTGATATATATAGAAAATGCTCAGTACAAGTGAGAAGATTACCCTATCCCTACGGTTCTCCTGACCCCTCACCGTCAACGTCCATCACCGTCTATACTATTCCTTTACCTTTCACATCAACATTTTACCCCACCCCTACCTACATTACACTCTCTTCCCCTAAAGTTAACAATATCATGTTAATCACAAACAATTTCCTTCGACCCACCCCTACCGTTTACAACAGCCCGTCACAATACCCCTAGTTATCCCGACCCCTCCCCCCACTACCGTTTACAACAGCACGTCACAATACCCCTAGATGTCCCGACCCCTCCCCTACCGTTTACAACAGCACGTCACCACACCCCTAGTTGTCCCGACCCCTAACCTACCGTTTACAAAAGCACGTCACCATATCCCTAGTTGTCCCGACCCCTCCTCTACCGTTTACAAAAGCACCTCGCCATACCCCTACAGTTGCCCCGACCCTACCGTTTACACCAGCACTGATCTGGTAAGCGAACTAAAGGTGCTTGGCTAGATATTAACCTGGACGCTAAGCTTAGAGTAATGATCTCCACCAGAAACGTAGCTGACGAAACAGTTGAGCAGTTCACTCTTGGTCACTTTAGATAGGGCTTCCACCTTCAAAAACACAATCAACACGGTATGTCAGTAACGCAATACAGCATACGCCACAAAATGTCTACCCTTGCGCTGGTCTTTCTGTGTCGCTAGTTTGTTTTGCTCCACATCAACCCCTGCTGAAACGAGCCGAATTTCGCGTCCCAATGTTTCAGAATAGAGGTTCAGTAGCCAATCAGAAAACGTTTTAGAAACAGACTAAATAAGAGTTTTTCCCAAAGGAGGAGAAAGAAGTCAGATCACCGCTACGTTGAGATTTGCCATGTTTGTTGCAGCACTCTTCCATGGCTCTAGCAAATATTTTTTAGCAAAGCAAACCATGTTTACACTGAAAGTATGTTGTGAGTTTTCATTCGAAGAACAACTTTATTTCTCCGCGGACTTTTCACAAATATTACGAGTCAAGTGATGCAAAATGTGATGCAAAATACACGCCACGATATGCTAGTAATGCAATACACGTCATGATATGCATGTAATGCAATACACGCCATGATATGCAAGTAATGCAATACACGTCATGATATGCAAGTAATGCAATACACGTCATGATATGCAAGTAATGCAATACATGTCACGATATGCTAGTAATGCAATACATGTTACGACATGCAAGTAATGCAATACATGTTATGATATGCAAGTAATGCAATACATGTTATGATATGCAAGTAATGCAATACACGTCATGATATGCAAGTAATGCAATACACGTCATGATATGCAAGTAATGCAATACACGTCATGATATGCAAGTAATGCAATACACGCCATGATATGCAAGTAATGCAATACATGTCACGATATTAAAGGAATGCAATACATGTCATGATATGCAAGTAATGCAATACATGTTATGATATGCAAGTAATGCAATATATGTCATGATATGCAAGGAATGCAATACACGTCACGATATGCATGTAATGCAATACATGTCACGATATGTAAGTAATGCAATACATGTCACGATATAAAAGGAATGCAATACACGTCATGATATGTAAGTAATGCAATACATGTCATGATATGCAAGTAATGCAATACACGTAATGATATGCAAGTAATGCAATAGACGTCACGATATGCAAGCAACGCAATACATGTCACGATATGCAAGTAATGCAATACATGTCACGATATGCAAGTAATGCAATACATGTCACTATATGCAAGGAATGCAATACACGTCACGGTATGTAAGTAATGCAATTCACGTCACGTTACCCAAGTACCGCAATACAAGTCACGTTTCTTCTCATAGCCAGTGTAGCACCACCCCTAAGATCCTTTTTTACAAAGAGAAAACCACACCTCTTTAGTTCTCCTGTCGAATAAGTAGGTCTGATCCAGCACCTCGTACCAGTTCCTATCAGCCTCGTCCGCGAGGCACAGGTCATCATGACGCTTGATCTCGATCAGTGAGTCCACCTTGGCAAAGACGTAACATAGAGATGAGGTAACATGGGAACAAAATAGCACGGAAATAAGATGACATAGAAACGAGGTAACATGGAAATGAAGTAACATGGGAACGAGGTAACGTGAAAATGGCGTAACATGGGAACGAGGTAGCACGGAAACAAGGTAACATGGAAATGAGGTAACTTGGGAACGAGGTAACATGGAGATGAGGTAACGTAGAAAAGAGGTAACTGGGAATGAGGTAACATGGAAATGACGTAACATGGGAACGAGACAACATGAATATAAGATAAATGGGATTGAGGAAACATGGGAACGAGGTAACATGGAAATAAGATAAAAGTTAACATAAACTAGACGCTGCACCAGCGTTAACTCGGGCTACAAAAGGAATCACCGAAAAATGTAGTCTGCATTTTGTACCTGCGGGTGAGCTGTTTTCTTGGGGGCTCGTACACTTAAAAGCCCCGTGCAAACTGCAATTTCAGCTTGACTATAGGACAAAGGAAATGTCAAAATGGGAAATTGACATTTCCTTTGTCTTGTGGTCGGTCGAGCAAGAATTCGCCAGCAATGCTGGCTTGTGCTGGCGCAGTTTACACGGGGCTTTACGCCGTAATACGGTGAGATGTAGCATAACGAGACCGGCATTCTTGTAATAAATTTGACTCTTTACTGGGATAAGACACGCTCGCTACTGATAGCGAGTGATTAACGAGCGATAAAAAGCTTGAGACACTGTTCAAAATTGTATACAAAACAATAAACACAAAACTTATCCAAACTTATCTTCGCTGTTATTGATTCTCTTCTTCTTTCGGAATCACGTGTCCTTTGAAGTTGTTAGAACTAAGAAATATTTGCACTACGAGCTGCAGAGGCCGAGGCGGAGCGAGTCTCTTTATAGCAAAACAATTCAAATTTCATCAAATATCTGGTTATAGAACATGCTAGACAGTCCTTGAAACAACCCTGGCCAAAATATACGGTTATACACATCTTTTAGTGTGGGTCTATCGCAGACGGCGTGTGCATTTGTGTGAGTATTGAGCGTCCCTCCGAATTTCGCGAACGAAAAGAGTCTTCCACAAAAACTGCCTCGCTTTCAGGTAGAGTATACCGCAGACCTCTGAGCATCTCAGGCTTACACGTTTTCTACATGGATAGATAGACTTATATAAAAGGTAAACCTAGACTCGTGCTACCACAGGTAGCCCGAGTAATTAGTTAGAGGTAACATATGAACGAGGTAACATGGGAAGGTGGTAAAATGGAAATTAGATAACATAGGAACGAGGTAACATGTGGAAATAAGATGACATTGAGGTAACATAGGACAAGGTAATAGGGAACGAGGTAGCATTAAAATGAGAACTACACGCATACAAACATATTGTGCACTACGCATTTAATGTGTCAAAACGATAACCAAGTTAATATGCTTTTAATAGTGGACGGCCATGCCCATTAGCGTATAGCAACGGCGGAACTTTAGAAAATGGCACGCAGAATTGCCATATGCGTAATAAGACAGTACGGGGGTGTTAAATCACCTGGCTTTTAAAGTCTTCTTCTGAAGTCTTCTCCAGTATTTCTCTGAATTCGTCGATGAAAGCGTTAATCCTGGACGCGACATGCTCCACACTATGTCAACAAAAACAAAAACAAAATCATGGCCAGAGCTCAGGGAGCTAAGATTGGAATTCTAAGTTTCATTCCATGTAATATCAAAAATAATTACGAGAGATCTGAGAAACAACTGTAAATACACAGCGGCTCTCCCAGATTTTGTGGCTTACGAGAAAGCTTACAGGCTTCCAGCCCCCCCCCCCACCACCACCACCACCACTCACAGCCCTCACGCGGCGATATTCTCGAACAGCTCCCAAACTACGATTTTCCGGATCAAAAACTAATCCGAATCTTAATAAAACGGATAGCTACAAAGACTAAAGTATATAAAGAAGAAATAATTATATGATAAAGTGTTGTGATAAGCGTCACACCTGAACTTTTCAGCTTGTGTCTGGACCGATACAGAGAAGCCAAGAACACCAAAAGTGTTGCGGCAAGTACAGGACACAGAATACCTGAAGAAAAAGAATCCCAATTGTAACGACACTTTGGGTAATGGCAAACGTAAAGGTAAGCGATGGAACATCATGGAAAACGATTAAAAAATGCAATAAACATAAAATTAAATAAGTCGAGAATAAATAAATATATACTTCATGGATTCATATTTAAACCTAAAAAAAACATACAAGCAATTTCTTTCTTTATCAGCATCATGGACGGCAGACCCGCGGAGCATCGGATTTCAAATTTTGTTGCGGGGGCCTACTCTTTCCCTTGGTGTAAAAGGAGCATAGTGTTCCCCTGCAATCCTGATTTCGCCGTGTTTACGCTACATATTCCTAACATACCCTAATTGTTCTCGAGTGCGGAGAATGTCGAAACAGGGTTCTTCCATCATCATCTGTTGGGAAAAAAACAACACTGGCACATCAACATATACTCGTGCTGAAACAACCACAACACTGGCACATCAACATATACTCGTGCTGAAACAACCACAACACTAGCACATCAACATAACTTCGTGATGAAACAACCACAACACTAGCACATCAACATAACTTCGTGATGAAACAACCACAGCACTGGCACATCAACATGACCACGTGATGAAACAACCACACCACTGGCACATCAACATAACTTCGTGCTGAAACAACCACCACACTAGCACATCAACAAAACTTCGTGCTGAAACAACCAAAACACTAGCACATCAACATAGACTCGTGCTGAAACAACTACAACACTAGCACATCAACATAACCTCGTGATGAAACAACCACAACACTAGCACATCAACATAACCTCGTGATGAAACAACCACAGCACTGGCACATCAACATGACCACGTGATGAAACAACCACACCACTGGCACATCAACATAGACTCGTGCTGAAACAACCACAACACTAGCACATCAACATGACCACCTGCTGAAACAACCACAACACTGGCACATCAACATAACTTCGTGATGAAACAACCACAACACTGGCACATCAACATAATCTCGTGATGAAACAACCACAGCACTAGCACATCAACATAGACTCGTGCTGAAACAACCACAACACTAGCACATCAACATGACCACCTGCTGAAACAACCACAACACCGGCACATCAACATAACTTCGTGATGAAACAACCACAACACCGGCACATCAACATAACTTCGTGATGAAACAACCACAACACTGGCACATCAACATAACCTCGTGATGAAACAAACACAACACTGGCACATCAACATAAATTCGTGATGAAACAACCACAGCACATAACCACAACATAACCACGTGATGAAACAACTACAACACTGGCACATCAACATAACTTCGTGCTTAAACAACCACAACACTGGCACATCAACATAGACTCGTGCTGAAACAACCACAACACTGGCACATCAACATAATCTCGTGCTGAAACAACCACAACACTGGCACATCAACATGACATCGTGCTGAAACAACCACAACACTGGCACATCAACATAACCTCGTGATGAAACAACCACAACACTGGCACATCAGCAAAGACTCGTGCTGAAACAACCACAACACTGGCACATCAACATAATCTCGTGCTGAAACAACCACAACACTGGCACATCAACATGACTTCGTGCTGAAACAACCACAACACTGGCACATCAACATAAATTCGTGAGGAAACAACCACCACACTGGCACATCAACATAAATTCGTGATGAAACAACCACCACACTGGCACATGAACATAAACACGTGATGAAACAACCACAACACTGGCACATCAACATAACCACGTGATGAAACAACCACCACATTAGCACATCAACATAACCTCGTGATGAAACAACCACAGCACTAGCACATCAACATAGACTCGTGATGAAACAACCACAACACTGGCACATCAACATAACCACGTGATGAAACAACCACCACACTAGCACATCAACATAATCTCGTGCTGAAACAACCACACCACTAGCACATCAACATAGACTCGTGCTGAAACAACCACAACACTGGCACATCAACATAACTTCGTGCTGAAACAACCACAACACTGGCACATCAACATAACCTCGTGATGAAACAACCACAGCACATAACCACAACATAACCACGTGATGAAACAACTACAACACTGGCACATCAACATAACTTCGTGCTGAAACAACCACGACACTGGCACATCAACATAACTTCGTGCTGAAACAACCACCACACTAGCACATCAACATAACTTCGTGCTGAAACAACTAAAACACTACCACATCAACATAATCTCGTGATGAAACAACCACAGCACTGGCACATCAACATAACCTCGTGCTGAAACAACCACAACACTAGCACATCAACATAGACTCGTGCTGAAACAACCACAACACTGGCACATCAACATAACTTCGTGATGAAACAACCACAACACTAGCACATCAACATAGACTCGTGCTGAAACAACCACACCACTAGCACATCAACATAATCTCGTGATGAAACAACCACGACACTAGTACATCAACATACCCTCGTGCTGAAACAACCACACCACTAGCACATCAACATAATCTCGTGATGAAACAACCACGACACTAGTACATTAACATAATCTAGTGATGAAACAACCACAACACTAGCACATCAACATAGACTCGTGCTGAAACAACCACAACACTGGCACATCAACATAACTTCGTGCTGAAACAACCACAACACTGGCACATCAACATAACCTCGTGATGAAACAACCACAACACTGGCACATCAACATAACTTCGTGATGAAACAACCACAACACTGGCACATCAACATAACCTCATGATGAAACAACCACAAGACCGGCACATCAACATAACCTCATGATGAAACATTCACAACACTAGCACATCAACATAACTTCATGCTGAAACATTCACAACACTAGCACATCAACATAACCTCGTGCTGAAACAACCACAACACTGGCACATCAACATAACTTCGTGCTGAAACAACCACAACACTAGCACATCAACATAGACTCGTGCTGAAACAACCACACCACTAGCACATCAACATAATCTCGTGATGAAACATTCACAACACTAGCACATCAACATAACTTCGTGCTGAAACATTCACAACACTAGCACATCAACATAACTTCGTGTTGAAACAACCACAACACTGGCACATCAACATAACCTCGTGATGAAACAACCACAACACTGGCACATCAACATAACTTCGTGCTGGAACAACCACAACACTAGCACATCAACATAACTTCGTGCTGAAACAACCACAACACTGGCACATCAACATAACCTCGTGATGAAACAACCACAACACTGGCACATCAACATAACTTCGTGCTAAAACAACCACAACATTAGCACATCAACATAACCTCGTGATGAAACAACCACAACACTAGCACATCAACATAACTTCGTGCTGAAACAACCACAACATTAGCAAATCAACATAACCTCGTGCTGAAACAACCACAACACTAGCACATCAACATAACTTCGTGCTGAAACAACCACAACATTAGCACATCAACATAACCTCGTGCTGAAACAACCACAACACTAGCACATCAACATAACTTCGTGCTGAAACAACCACAACATTAGCACATCAACATAACCTCGTGATGAAACAACCACAACACTGGCACATCAACATAACCTCATGCTTAAACAACCACAACACTAGCACATCAACATAACCTCGTGCTGAAACAACCACAACACTAGCACATCAACATAACTTCGTGCTGAAACAACCACAACATTAGCACATCAACATAACCTCGTGATGAAACAACCACAACACTGGCACATCAACATAACCTCATGCTTAAACAACCACAACACTGGCACATCAACATGACCTTGTGACGATACAACCACAACACTAGCACAAACATAACCTCGTGATGAAACAACCACAACACTGGCACACCAACATAACCTCGTGATGAAACAACCACAACACTGGCACATCAACATAGCCTCTTGCTGAAACAACCACAACACTAGCACATCAACATAGCCTCTTGCTGAAACAACCACAACACTGGCACATCAACATAATCTCGTGCTGAAACAACCACAACACTGGCACATCAAGATGACATCGTGCTGAAACAACCACAACACTGGCACATCAACATAACCTCGTGATGAAACAACCACAACACTGGCACATCAGCATAGACTCGTGCTGAAACAACCACAACACTGGCACATCAACATAATCTCGTGCTGAAACAACCACAACACTGGCACATCAACATGACTTCGTGCTGAAACAACCACAACACTGGCACATCAACATAAATTCGTGATGAAACAACCACCACACTGGCACATCAACATAAATTCGTGATGAAACAACCACCACACTGGCACATGAACATAACCACGTGATGAAACAACCACAACACTGGCACATCAACATAACCACGTGATGAAACAACCACCACATTAGCACATCAACATAACCTTGTGATAAAACAACCACAACACTGGCACACCAACATAACCTCGTGATAAAACAACCACAGCACTAGCACATCAACATAACTTCGTGCTGAAACAACCACAACACTGGCACATCAACATAACCACGTGATGAAACAACCACCACACTAGCACATCAACATAACCTCGTGATGAAACAACCACAACACTGGCACATCAACATAATCTCGTGCTGAAAAAACCACACCACTAGCACATTAACATCATCTCGTGATGAAACAACCACAACACTGGCACATCAACATAATCTCGTGCTGAAACAACCACACCACTAGCACATCAACATAGACTCGTGCTGAAACAACCACAACACTGGCACATCAACATAACTTCGTGCTGAAACAACCACAACACTGGCACATCAACATAACCTCGTGATGAAACAACCACAGCACATAACCACAACATAACCACGTGATGAAACAACTACAACACTGGCACATCAACATAACTTCGTGCTGAAACAACCACGACACTGGCACATCAACATAACTTCGTGCTGAAACAACCACACCACTAGCACATCAACATAATCTCGTGCTGAAACAACCACCACACTAGCACATCAACATAACTTCGTGCTGAAACAACCACCACACTAGCACATCAACATAACTTCGTGCTGAAACAACCAAAACACTACCACATCAACATAATCTCGTGATGAAACAACCACAGCACTGGCACATCAACATAACCTCGTGCTGAAACAACCACAACACTAGCACATCAACATAGACTCGTGCTGAAACAACCACAACACTGGCACATCAACATAACTTCGTGATGAAACAACCACAACACTAGCACATCAACATAGACTCGTGCTGAAACAACCACACCACTAGCACATCAACATAATCTCGTGATGAAACAACCACGACACTAGTACATCAACATAATCTCGTGATGAAACAACCACAACACTAGCACATCAACATAGACTCGTGCTGAAACAACCACAACACTGGCACATCAACATAACTTCGTGCTGAAACAACCACAACACTGGCACATCAACATAACCTCGTGATGAAACAACTAAAACACTGGCACATCAACATTACTTCGTGATGAAACAACCACAACACTGGCACATCAACATAACCTCATGATGAAACAACCACAAGACCGGCACATCAACATAACCTCATGATGAAACCTTCACAACACTAGCACATCAACATAACTTCGTGCTGAAACATTCACAACACTAGCACATCAACATAACTTCGTGCTGAAACAACCACAACACTGGCACATCAACATAACCTCGTGATGAAACAACCACGACACTGGCACATCAACATAACTTCGTGCTGGAACAACCACAACACTAGCACATCAACATAACTTCGTGATGAAACAACCACAACACTGGCACATCAACATAACTTCGTGCTAAAACAACCACAACATTAGCACATCAACATAACCTCGTGATGAAACAACCACAACACTAGCACATCAACATAACTTCGTGCTGAAACAACCACGACACTGGCACATCAACATAACTTCGTGCTGAAACAACCACACCACTAGCACATCAACATAATCTCGTGCTGAAACAACCACCACACTAGCACATCAACATAACTTCGTGCTGAAACAACCACAACACTGGCACATCAACATAACTTCGTGCTAAAACAACCACAACATTAGCACATCAACATAACCTCGTGATGAAACAACCACAACACTAGCACATCAACATAACTTCGTGCTGAAACAACCACGACACTGGCACATCAACATAACTTCGTGCTGGAACAACCACACCACTAGCACATCAACATAATCTCGTGCTGAAACAACCACCACACTAGCACATCAACATAACTTCGTGCTGAAACAACCACCACACTAGCACATCAACATAACTTCGTGCTGAAACAACCAAAACACTACCACATCAACATAATCTCGTGCTGAAACAACCACAACACTAGCACATCAACATAACTTCGTGCTGAAACAACCACAACATTAGCACATCAACATAACCTCGTGCTGAAACAACCACAACACTAGCACATCAACATAACTTCGTGCTGAAACAACCACAACATTAGCACATCAACATAACCTCGTGATGAAACAACCACAACACTGGCACATCAACATAACCTCATGCTTAAACAACCACAACACTAGCACATCAACATAACCTCGTGCTGAAACAACCACAACACTAGCACATCAACATAACTTCGTGCTGAAACAACCACAACATTAGCACATCAACATAACCTCGTGATGAAACAACCACAACACTGGCACATCAACATAACCTCATGCTTAAACAACCACAACACTGGCACATCAACATGACCTTGTGACGATACAACCACAACACTAGCACAAACATAACCTCGTGATGAAACAACCACAACACTGGCACACCAACATAACCTAGTGATGAAACAACCACAACACTGGCACATCAACATAGCCTCTTGCTGAAACAACCACAACACTAGCACATCAACATAGCCTCTTGCTGAAACAACCACAACACTGGCACATCAACATAATCTCGTGCTGAAACAACCACAACACTGGCACATCAACATGACATCGTGTTGAAACAACCACAACACTGGCACATCAACATAACCTCGTGATGAAACAACAACAACACTGGCACATCAGCATAGACTCGTGCTGAAACAACCACAACACTGGCACATCAACATAATCTCGTGCTGAAACAACCACAACACTGGCACATCAACATGACTTCGTGCTGAAACAACCACAACACTGGCACATCAACATAACTTCGTGCTGAAACAACCACAACACTGGCACATCAACATAACCTCGTGATGAAACAACCACAACACTGGCACATCAACATAACTTCGTGCTGGAACAACCACAACACTAGCACATCAACATAACTTCGTGCTGAAACAACCACAACACTGGCACATCAACATAACCTCGTGATGAAACAACCACAACACTGGCACATCAACATAACTTCGTGCTAAAACAACCACAACATTAGCACATCAACATAACCTCGTGATGAAACAACCACAACACTGGCACATCAACATAACTTCGTGCTGAAACAACCACAACACTGGCACATCAACATAACTTCGTGCTGAAACAACCACAACACTGGCACATCAACATAACTTCGTGCTGAAACAACCACAACACTGGCACATCAACATAACCACGTGATGAAACAACCACCACATTAGCACATCAACATAACCTCGTGATGAAACAACCACAGCACTAGCACATCAACATAGACTCGTGATGAAACAACCACAACACTGGCACATCAACATAACCACGTGATGAAACAACCACCACACTAGCACATCAACATAACTTCGTGCTGAAACAACCACAACATTAGCACATCAACATAACCTCGTGATGAAACAACCACAACACTGGCACATCAACATAACCTCATGCTTAAACAACCACAACACTAGCACATCAACATAACCTCGTGCTGAAACAACCACAACACTAGCACATCAACATAACTTCGTGCTGAAACAACCACAACATTAGCACATCAACATAACCTCGTGATGAAACAACCACAACACTGGCACATCAACATAACCTCATGCTTAAACAACCACAACACTGGCACATCAACATGACCTTGTGACGATACAACCACAACACTAGCACAAACATAACCTCGTGATGAAACAACCACAACACTGGCACACCAACATAACCTCGTGATGAAACAACCACAACACTGGCACATCAACATAGCCTCTTGCTGAAACAACCACAACACTAGCACATCAACATAGCCTCTTGCTGAAACAACCACAACACTAGCACATCAACATGACCTTGTGACGATACAACCACACCACTAGCACATCAACATAGACTCGTGCTGAAACAACCACAACACTGGCACATCAACATAACTTCGTGCTGAAACAACCACAACACTGGCACATCAACATAACCTCGTGATGAAAAAACCACAGCACATAACCACAACATAACCACGTGATGAAACAACTACAACACTGGCACATCAACATAACCTCGTAATGAAACAACCACGACACTGGCACATCAACATAACTTCGTGCTGAAACAACCACACAACTAGCACATCAACATAACTTCTAGCTGAAACAACCACCACACTAGCACATCAACATAACTTCGTGCTGAAACAACCAAAACACTGGCACATCAACATGACCTTGTGATGAAACAACCACAACACTAGCACATCAACATAACCTCATGCTGAAACAACCACAACACTAGCACATCAACATAACTTCGTGATGAAACAACCACAACACTAGCACATCAACATAGACTCGTGCTGAAACAACCACACCACTAGCACATCAACATAATCTCGTGATGAAACAACCACGACACTAGTACATCAACATAATCTCGTGATGAAACAACCACAACACTAGCACATCAACATAGACTCGTGCTGAAACAACCACAACACTGGCACATCAACATAACTTCGTGCTGAAACAACCACAACACTGGCACATCAACATAACCTCGTGATGAAACAACTAAAACACTGGCACATCAACATTACTTCGTGATGAAACAACCACAACACTGGCACATCAACATAACCTCATGATGAAACAACCACAAGACCGGCACATCAACATAACCTCATGATGAAACCTTCACAACACTAGCACATCAACATAACTTCGTGCTGAAACATTCACAACACTAGCACATCAACATAACTTCGTGCTGAAACAACCACAACACTGGCACATCAACATAACCTCGTGATGAAACAACCACGACACTGGCACATCAACATAACTTCGTGCTGGAACAACCACAACACTAGCACATCAACATAACTTCGTGATGAAACAACCACAACACTGGCACATCAACATAACTTCGTGCTAAAACAACCACAACATTAGCACATCAACATAACCTCGTGATGAAACAACCACAACACTAGCACATCAACATAACTTCGTGCTGAAACAACCACGACACTGGCACATCAACATAACTTCGTGCTGAAACAACCACACCACTAGCACATCAACATAATCTCGTGCTGAAACAACCACCACACTAGCACATCAACATAACTTCGTGCTGAAACAACCACAACACTGGCACATCAACATAACTTCGTGCTAAAACAACCACAACATTAGCACATCAACATAACCTCGTGATGAAACAACCACAACACTAGCACATCAACATAACTTCGTGCTGAAACAACCACGACACTGGCACATCAACATAACTTCGTGCTGGAACAACCACACCACTAGCACATCAACATAATCTCGTGCTGAAACAACCACCACACTAGCACATCAACATAACTTCGTGCTGAAACAACCACCACACTAGCACATCAACATAACTTCGTGCTGAAACAACCAAAACACTACCACATCAACATAATCTCGTGCTGAAACAACCACAACACTAGCACATCAACATAACTTCGTGCTGAAACAACCACAACATTAGCACATCAACATAACCTCGTGCTGAAACAACCACAACACTAGCACATCAACATAACTTCGTGCTGAAACAACCACAACATTAGCACATCAACATAACCTCGTGATGAAACAACCACAACACTGGCACATCAACATAACCTCATGCTTAAACAACCACAACACTAGCACATCAACATAACCTCGTGCTGAAACAACCACAACACTAGCACATCAACATAACTTCGTGCTGAAACAACCACAACATTAGCACATCAACATAACCTCGTGATGAAACAACCACAACACTGGCACATCAACATAACCTCATGCTTAAACAACCACAACACTGGCACATCAACATGACCTTGTGACGATACAACCACAACACTAGCACAAACATAACCTCGTGATGAAACAACCACAACACTGGCACACCAACATAACCTAGTGATGAAACAACCACAACACTGGCACATCAACATAGCCTCTTGCTGAAACAACCACAACACTAGCACATCAACATAGCCTCTTGCTGAAACAACCACAACACTGGCACATCAACATAATCTCGTGCTGAAACAACCACAACACTGGCACATCAACATGACATCGTGTTGAAACAACCACAACACTGGCACATCAACATAACCTCGTGATGAAACAACAACAACACTGGCACATCAGCATAGACTCGTGCTGAAACAACCACAACACTGGCACATCAACATAATCTCGTGCTGAAACAACCACAACACTGGCACATCAACATGACTTCGTGCTGAAACAACCACAACACTGGCACATCAACATAACTTCGTGCTGAAACAACCACAACACTGGCACATCAACATAACCTCGTGATGAAACAACCACAACACTGGCACATCAACATAACTTCGTGCTGGAACAACCACAACACTAGCACATCAACATAACTTCGTGCTGAAACAACCACAACACTGGCACATCAACATAACCTCGTGATGAAACAACCACAACACTGGCACATCAACATAACTTCGTGCTAAAACAACCACAACATTAGCACATCAACATAACCTCGTGATGAAACAACCACAACACTGGCACATCAACATAACTTCGTGCTGAAACAACCACAACACTGGCACATCAACATAACTTCGTGCTGAAACAACCACAACACTGGCACATCAACATAACTTCGTGCTGAAACAACCACAACACTGGCACATCAACATAACCACGTGATGAAACAACCACCACATTAGCACATCAACATAACCTCGTGATGAAACAACCACAGCACTAGCACATCAACATAGACTCGTGATGAAACAACCACAACACTGGCACATCAACATAACCACGTGATGAAACAACCACCACACTAGCACATCAACATAACTTCGTGCTGAAACAACCACAACATTAGCACATCAACATAACCTCGTGATGAAACAACCACAACACTGGCACATCAACATAACCTCATGCTTAAACAACCACAACACTAGCACATCAACATAACCTCGTGCTGAAACAACCACAACACTAGCACATCAACATAACTTCGTGCTGAAACAACCACAACATTAGCACATCAACATAACCTCGTGATGAAACAACCACAACACTGGCACATCAACATAACCTCATGCTTAAACAACCACAACACTGGCACATCAACATGACCTTGTGACGATACAACCACAACACTAGCACAAACATAACCTCGTGATGAAACAACCACAACACTGGCACACCAACATAACCTCGTGATGAAACAACCACAACACTGGCACATCAACATAGCCTCTTGCTGAAACAACCACAACACTAGCACATCAACATAGCCTCTTGCTGAAACAACCACAACACTAGCACATCAACATGACCTTGTGACGATACAACCACACCACTAGCACATCAACATAGACTCGTGCTGAAACAACCACAACACTGGCACATCAACATAACTTCGTGCTGAAACAACCACAACACTGGCACATCAACATAACCTCGTGATGAAAAAACCACAGCACATAACCACAACATAACCACGTGATGAAACAACTACAACACTGGCACATCAACATAACCTCGTAATGAAACAACCACGACACTGGCACATCAACATAACTTCGTGCTGAAACAACCACACAACTAGCACATCAACATAACTTCTAGCTGAAACAACCACCACACTAGCACATCAACATAACTTCGTGCTGAAACAACCAAAACACTGGCACATCAACATGACCTTGTGATGAAACAACCACAACACTAGCACATCAACATAACCTCATGCTGAAACAACCACAACACTAGCACATCAACATAACTTCGTGCTGAAACAACCACACAACTAGCACATAAACATAACTTCGTGCTGAAACAACCACCACACTAGCACATCAACATAACTTCGTGCTGAAACAACCAAAACACTGGCACATCAACATAATCTCGTGATGAAACAACCACAACACTAGCACATCAACATAGACTCGTGCTGAAACAAACACAACACTAGCACATCAACATAACCTCGTGCTGAAACAACCACAACATTAGCACATCAACATAACCTCGTGCTGAAACAACCACAACACTAGCACATCAACATAACTTCGTGCTGAAACAACCACATCACTGGCACATCAACATAGACTCGTGCTGAAACAACCACACCACTGGCACATCAACATGACCTTGTGATGAAACAACCACAACACTAGCACATCAACATACCCTCGTGATGAAACAACCACAACACTGGCACATCAACATTACCACGTGCTGAAACAACCACAACACCAGCACATCAACATAATCTCGTGCTGAAACAACCACAACACTGGCACATCAACATAACCTCGTGCTGAAACAACCAACACACTGGCACATCAACATAACTTCGTGCTGAAACAACCACAACACAAGCACATCAACATGACCTTGTGATGAAACAACCACAACACTGGCACACCAACATAACTTCGTGCTGAAACAACCACAACACTGGCACATCAACATTACCACGTGATGAAACAACCACAACACTAGCACATCAACATAACTTCGTGCTGAAACAACCACGACACTAGCACATCAACATAACCTCGTGATGAAACAACCACAACACTGGCACATCAACATGACCTTGTGACGAAGCAACCACAACACTGGCACATCGACATAACCTCTTGCTGAAACAACCACAACACTAGCACATCAACATAACCTCGTGCTGAAACAACCACAACACTAGCACATCAACATAACCTCGTGCTGAAACAACCACAACACTAGCACATCAACATAACCTCGTGCTGAAACAACCACCACACTGGCACATCAACATAACCTCGTGCTGAAACAACCACAACACTGGCACATCAACATAACCTCGTGCTGAAACAACCACAACACTAGCACATCAACATAACTTCGTGCTGAAACAACCACAACACTGGCACATCAACATAGCCTCTTGCTGAAACAACCACAACACTAGCACATCAACATGACCTTGTGATGAAACAACCACAACACTGACACATCAACTTAGACTCGTGCTGAAACAACCACAACACTGGCACATCAACATTACCACGTGATGAAACAACCACGACACTAGCACATCAACATAACCTCGTGATGAAACAACCACACCACTAGCACATCAACATAGCCTCGTGCTGAAACAACCACACCACTGGCACATCAACATAACCTCATGCTTAAACAACCACAACACTAGCACATCAACATAACCTCGTGCTGAAACAACCACAACACTAGCACATCAACATAACTTCGTGCTGAAACAACCACAACATTAGCACATCAACATAACCTCGTGATGAAACAACCACAACACTGGCACATCAACATAACCTCATGCTTAAACAACCACAACACTGGCACATCAACATGACCTTGTGACGATACAACCACAACACTAGCACAAACATAACCTCGTGATGAAACAACCACAACACTGGCACACCAACATAACCTCGTGATGAAACAACCACAACACTGGCACATCAACATAGCCTCTTGCTGAAACAACCACAACACTAGCACATCAACATAGCCTCTTGCTGAAACAACCACAACACTGGCACATCAACATAATCTCGTGCTGAAACAACCACAACACTGGCACATCAAGATGACATCGTGCTGAAACAACCACAACACTGGCACATCAACATAACCTCGTGATGAAACAACCACAACACTGGCACATCAGCATAGACTCGTGCTGAAACAACCACAACACTGGCACATCAACATAATCTCGTGCTGAAACAACCACAACACTGGCACATCAACATGACTTCGTGCTGAAACAACCACAACACTGGCACATCAACATAAATTCGTGATGAAACAACCACCACACTGGCACATCAACATAAATTCGTGATGAAACAACCACCACACTGGCACATGAACATAACCACGTGATGAAACAACCACAACACTGGCACATCAACATAACCACGTGATGAAACAACCACCACATTAGCACATCAACATAACCTTGTGATAAAACAACCACAACACTGGCACACCAACATAACCTCGTGATAAAACAACCACAGCACTAGCACATCAACATAACTTCGTGCTGAAACAACCACAACACTGGCACATCAACATAACCACGTGATGAAACAACCACCACACTAGCACATCAACATAACCTCGTGATGAAACAACCACAACACTGGCACATCAACATAATCTCGTGCTGAAACAACCACACCACTAGCACATTAACATCATCTCGTGATGAAACAACCACAACACTGGCACATCAACATAATCTCGTGCTGAAACAACCACACCACTAGCACATCAACATAGACTCGTGCTGAAACAACCACAACACTGGCACATCAACATAACTTCGTGCTGAAACAACCACAACACTGGCACATCAACATAACCTCGTGATGAAACAACCACAGCACATAACCACAACATAACCACGTGATGAAACAACTACAACACTGGCACATCAACATAACTTCGTGCTGAAACAACCACGACACTGGCACATCAACATAACTTCGTGCTGAAACAACCACACCACTAGCACATCAACATAATCTCGTGCTGAAACAACCACCACACTAGCACATCAACATAACTTCGTGCTGAAACAACCACCACACTAGCACATCAACATAACTTCGTGCTGAAACAACCAAAACACTACCACATCAACATAATCTCGTGATGAAACAACCACAGCACTGGCACATCAACATAACCTCGTGCTGAAACAACCACAACACTAGCACATCAACATAGACTCGTGCTGAAACAACCACAACACTGGCACATCAACATAACTTCGTGATGAAACAACCACAACACTAGCACATCAACATAGACTCGTGCTGAAACAACCACACCACTAGCACATCAACATAATCTCGTGATGAAACAACCACGACACTAGTACATCAACATAATCTCGTGATGAAACAACCACAACACTAGCACATCAACATAGACTCGTGCTGAAACAACCACAACACTGGCACATCAACATAACTTCGTGCTGAAACAACCACAACACTGGCACATCAACATAACCTCGTGATGAAACAACTAAAACACTGGCACATCAACATTACTTCGTGATGAAACAACCACAACACTGGCACATCAACATAACCTCATGATGAAACAACCACAAGACCGGCACATCAACATAACCTCATGATGAAACCTTCACAACACTAGCACATCAACATAACTTCGTGCTGAAACATTCACAACACTAGCACATCAACATAACTTCGTGCTGAAACAACCACAACACTGGCACATCAACATAACCTCGTGATGAAACAACCACGACACTGGCACATCAACATAACTTCGTGCTGGAACAACCACAACACTAGCACATCAACATAACTTCGTGATGAAACAACCACAACACTGGCACATCAACATAACTTCGTGCTAAAACAACCACAACATTAGCACATCAACATAACCTCGTGATGAAACAACCACAACACTAGCACATCAACATAACTTCGTGCTGAAACAACCACGACACTGGCACATCAACATAACTTCGTGCTGAAACAACCACACCACTAGCACATCAACATAATCTCGTGCTGAAACAACCACCACACTAGCACATCAACATAACTTCGTGCTGAAACAACCACAACACTGGCACATCAACATAACTTCGTGCTAAAACAACCACAACATTAGCACATCAACATAACCTCGTGATGAAACAACCACAACACTAGCACATCAACATAACTTCGTGCTGAAACAACCACGACACTGGCACATCAACATAACTTCGTGCTGGAACAACCACACCACTAGCACATCAACATAATCTCGTGCTGAAACAACCACCACACTAGCACATCAACATAACTTCGTGCTGAAACAACCACCACACTAGCACATCAACATAACTTCGTGCTGAAACAACCAAAACACTACCACATCAACATAATCTCGTGCTGAAACAACCACAACACTAGCACATCAACATAACTTCGTGCTGAAACAACCACAACATTAGCACATCAACATAACCTCGTGCTGAAACAACCACAACACTAGCACATCAACATAACTTCGTGCTGAAACAACCACAACATTAGCACATCAACATAACCTCGTGATGAAACAACCACAACACTGGCACATCAACATAACCTCATGCTTAAACAACCACAACACTAGCACATCAACATAACCTCGTGCTGAAACAACCACAACACTAGCACATCAACATAACTTCGTGCTGAAACAACCACAACATTAGCACATCAACATAACCTCGTGATGAAACAACCACAACACTGGCACATCAACATAACCTCATGCTTAAACAACCACAACACTGGCACATCAACATGACCTTGTGACGATACAACCACAACACTAGCACAAACATAACCTCGTGATGAAACAACCACAACACTGGCACACCAACATAACCTAGTGATGAAACAACCACAACACTGGCACATCAACATAGCCTCTTGCTGAAACAACCACAACACTAGCACATCAACATAGCCTCTTGCTGAAACAACCACAACACTGGCACATCAACATAATCTCGTGCTGAAACAACCACAACACTGGCACATCAACATGACATCGTGTTGAAACAACCACAACACTGGCACATCAACATAACCTCGTGATGAAACAACAACAACACTGGCACATCAGCATAGACTCGTGCTGAAACAACCACAACACTGGCACATCAACATAATCTCGTGCTGAAACAACCACAACACTGGCACATCAACATGACTTCGTGCTGAAACAACCACAACACTGGCACATCAACATAACTTCGTGCTGAAACAACCACAACACTGGCACATCAACATAACCTCGTGATGAAACAACCACAACACTGGCACATCAACATAACTTCGTGCTGGAACAACCACAACACTAGCACATCAACATAACTTCGTGCTGAAACAACCACAACACTGGCACATCAACATAACCTCGTGATGAAACAACCACAACACTGGCACATCAACATAACTTCGTGCTAAAACAACCACAACACTAGCACATCAACATGACCTTGTGACGATACAACCACACCACTAGCACATCAACATAGACTCGTGCTGAAACAACCACAACACTGGCACATCAACATAACTTCGTGCTGAAACAACCACAACACTGGCACATCAACATAACCTCGTGATGAAAAAACCACAGCACATAACCACAACATAACCACGTGATGAAACAACTACAACACTGGCACATCAACATAACCTCGTAATGAAACAACCACGACACTGGCACATCAACATAACTTCGTGCTGAAACAACCACACAACTAGCACATCAACATAACTTCTAGCTGAAACAACCACCACACTAGCACATCAACATAACTTCGTGCTGAAACAACCAAAACACTGGCACATCAACATGACCTTGTGATGAAACAACCACAACACTAGCACATCAACATAACCTCATGCTGAAACAACCACAACACTAGCACATCAACATAACTTCGTGCTGAAACAACCACACAACTAGCACATAAACATAACTTCGTGCTGAAACAACCACCACACTAGCACATCAACATAACTTCGTGCTGAAACAACCAAAACACTGGCACATCAACATAATCTCGTGATGAAACAACCACAACACTAGCACATCAACATAGACTCGTGCTGAAACAAACACAACACTAGCACATCAACATAACCTCGTGCTGAAACAACCACAACATTAGCACATCAACATAACCTCGTGCTGAAACAACCACAACACTAGCACATCAACATAACTTCGTGCTGAAACAACCACATCACTGGCACATCAACATAGACTCGTGCTGAAACAACCACACCACTGGCACATCAACATGACCTTGTGATGAAACAACCACAACACTAGCACATCAACATACCCTCGTGATGAAACAACCACAACACTGGCACATCAACATTACCACGTGCTGAAACAACCACAACACCAGCACATCAACATAATCTCGTGCTGAAACAACCACAACACTGGCACATCAACATAACCTCGTGCTGAAACAACCAACACACTGGCACATCAACATAACTTCGTGCTGAAACAACCACAACACAAGCACATCAACATGACCTTGTGATGAAACAACCACAACACTGGCACACCAACATAACTTCGTGCTGAAACAACCACAACACTGGCACATCAACATTACCACGTGATGAAACAACCACAACACTAGCACATCAACATAACTTCGTGCTGAAACAACCACGACACTAGCACATCAACATAACCTCGTGATGAAACAACCACAACACTGGCACATCAACATGACCTTGTGACGAAGCAACCACAACACTGGCACATCGACATAACCTCTTGCTGAAACAACCACAACACTAGCACATCAACATAACCTCGTGCTGAAACAACCACAACACTAGCACATCAACATAACCTCGTGCTGAAACAACCACAACACTAGCACATCAACATAACCTCGTGCTGAAACAACCACCACACTGGCACATCAACATAACCTCGTGCTGAAACAACCACAACACTGGCACATCAACATAACCTCGTGCTGAAACAACCACAACACTAGCACATCAACATAACTTCGTGCTGAAACAACCACAACACTGGCACATCAACATAGCCTCTTGCTGAAACAACCACAACACTAGCACATCAACATGACCTTGTGATGAAACAACCACAACACTGACACATCAACTTAGACTCGTGCTGAAACAACCACAACACTGGCACATCAACATTACCACGTGATGAAACAACCACGACACTAGCACATCAACATAACCTCGTGATGAAACAACCACACCACTAGCACATCAACATAGCCTCGTGCTGAAACAACCACACCACTGGCACATCAACATAACCTCATGCTTAAACAACCACAACACTAGCACATCAACATAACCTCGTGCTGAAACAACCACAACACTAGCACATCAACATAACTTCGTGCTGAAACAACCACAACATTAGCACATCAACATAACCTCGTGATGAAACAACCACAACACTGGCACATCAACATAACCTCATGCTTAAACAACCACAACACTGGCACATCAACATGACCTTGTGACGATACAACCACAACACTAGCACAAACATAACCTCGTGATGAAACAACCACAACACTGGCACACCAACATAACCTCGTGATGAAACAACCACAACACTGGCACATCAACATAGCCTCTTGCTGAAACAACCACAACACTAGCACATCAACATAGCCTCTTGCTGAAACAACCACAACACTGGCACATCAACATAATCTCGTGCTGAAACAACCACAACACTGGCACATCAAGATGACATCGTGCTGAAACAACCACAACACTGGCACATCAACATAACCTCGTGATGAAACAACCACAACACTGGCACATCAGCATAGACTCGTGCTGAAACAACCACAACACTGGCACATCAACATAATCTCGTGCTGAAACAACCACAACACTGGCACATCAACATGACTTCGTGCTGAAACAACCACAACACTGGCACATCAACATAAATTCGTGATGAAACAACCACCACACTGGCACATCAACATAAATTCGTGATGAAACAACCACCACACTGGCACATGAACATAACCACGTGATGAAACAACCACAACACTGGCACATCAACATAACCACGTGATGAAACAACCACCACATTAGCACATCAACATAACCTTGTGATAAAACAACCACAACACTGGCACACCAACATAACCTCGTGATAAAACAACCACAGCACTAGCACATCAACATAACTTCGTGCTGAAACAACCACAACACTGGCACATCAACATAACCACGTGATGAAACAACCACCACACTAGCACATCAACATAACCTCGTGATGAAACAACCACAACACTGGCACATCAACATAATCTCGTGCTGAAACAACCACACCACTAGCACATTAACATCATCTCGTGATGAAACAACCACAACACTGGCACATCAACATAATCTCGTGCTGAAACAACCACACCACTAGCACATCAACATAGACTCGTGCTGAAACAACCACAACACTGGCACATCAACATAACTTCGTGCTGAAACAACCACAACACTGGCACATCAACATAACCTCGTGATGAAACAACCACAGCACATAACCACAACATAACCACGTGATGAAACAACTACAACACTGGCACATCAACATAACTTCGTGCTGAAACAACCACGACACTGGCACATCAACATAACTTCGTGCTGAAACAACCACACCACTAGCACATCAACATAATCTCGTGCTGAAACAACCACCACACTAGCACATCAACATAACTTCGTGCTGAAACAACCACCACACTAGCACATCAACATAACTTCGTGCTGAAACAACCAAAACACTACCACATCAACATAATCTCGTGATGAAACAACCACAGCACTGGCACATCAACATAACCTCGTGCTGAAACAACCACAACACTAGCACATCAACATAGACTCGTGCTGAAACAACCACAACACTGGCACATCAACATAACTTCGTGATGAAACAACCACAACACTAGCACATCAACATAGACTCGTGCTGAAACAACCACACCACTAGCACATCAACATAATCTCGTGATGAAACAACCACGACACTAGTACATCAACATAATCTCGTGATGAAACAACCACAACACTAGCACATCAACATAGACTCGTGCTGAAACAACCACAACACTGGCACATCAACATAACTTCGTGCTGAAACAACCACAACACTGGCACATCAACATAACCTCGTGATGAAACAACTAAAACACTGGCACATCAACATTACTTCGTGATGAAACAACCACAACACTGGCACATCAACATAACCTCATGATGAAACAACCACAAGACCGGCACATCAACATAACCTCATGATGAAACCTTCACAACACTAGCACATCAACATAACTTCGTGCTGAAACATTCACAACACTAGCACATCAACATAACTTCGTGCTGAAACAACCACAACACTGGCACATCAACATAACCTCGTGATGAAACAACCACGACACTGGCACATCAACATAACTTCGTGCTGGAACAACCACAACACTAGCACATCAACATAACTTCGTGATGAAACAACCACAACACTGGCACATCAACATAACTTCGTGCTAAAACAACCACAACATTAGCACATCAACATAACCTCGTGATGAAACAACCACAACACTAGCACATCAACATAACTTCGTGCTGAAACAACCACGACACTGGCACATCAACATAACTTCGTGCTGAAACAACCACACCACTAGCACATCAACATAATCTCGTGCTGAAACAACCACCACACTAGCACATCAACATAACTTCGTGCTGAAACAACCACAACACTGGCACATCAACATAACTTCGTGCTAAAACAACCACAACATTAGCACATCAACATAACCTCGTGATGAAACAACCACAACACTAGCACATCAACATAACTTCGTGCTGAAACAACCACGACACTGGCACATCAACATAACTTCGTGCTGGAACAACCACACCACTAGCACATCAACATAATCTCGTGCTGAAACAACCACCACACTAGCACATCAACATAACTTCGTGCTGAAACAACCACCACACTAGCACATCAACATAACTTCGTGCTGAAACAACCAAAACACTACCACATCAACATAATCTCGTGCTGAAACAACCACAACACTAGCACATCAACATAACTTCGTGCTGAAACAACCACAACATTAGCACATCAACATAACCTCGTGCTGAAACAACCACAACACTAGCACATCAACATAACTTCGTGCTGAAACAACCACAACATTAGCACATCAACATAACCTCGTGATGAAACAACCACAACACTGGCACATCAACATAACCTCATGCTTAAACAACCACAACACTAGCACATCAACATAACCTCGTGCTGAAACAACCACAACACTAGCACATCAACATAACTTCGTGCTGAAACAACCACAACATTAGCACATCAACATAACCTCGTGATGAAACAACCACAACACTGGCACATCAACATAACCTCATGCTTAAACAACCACAACACTGGCACATCAACATGACCTTGTGACGATACAACCACAACACTAGCACAAACATAACCTCGTGATGAAACAACCACAACACTGGCACACCAACATAACCTAGTGATGAAACAACCACAACACTGGCACATCAACATAGCCTCTTGCTGAAACAACCACAACACTAGCACATCAACATAGCCTCTTGCTGAAACAACCACAACACTGGCACATCAACATAATCTCGTGCTGAAACAACCACAACACTGGCACATCAACATGACATCGTGTTGAAACAACCACAACACTGGCACATCAACATAACCTCGTGATGAAACAACAACAACACTGGCACATCAGCATAGACTCGTGCTGAAACAACCACAACACTGGCACATCAACATAATCTCGTGCTGAAACAACCACAACACTGGCACATCAACATGACTTCGTGCTGAAACAACCACAACACTGGCACATCAACATAACTTCGTGCTGAAACAACCACAACACTGGCACATCAACATAACCTCGTGATGAAACAACCACAACACTGGCACATCAACATAACTTCGTGCTGGAACAACCACAACACTAGCACATCAACATAACTTCGTGCTGAAACAACCACAACACTGGCACATCAACATAACCTCGTGATGAAACAACCACAACACTGGCACATCAACATAACTTCGTGCTAAAACAACCACAACATTAGCACATCAACATAACCTCGTGATGAAACAACCACAACACTGGCACATCAACATAACTTCGTGCTGAAACAACCACAACACTGGCACATCAACATAACTTCGTGCTGAAACAACCACAACACTGGCACATCAACATAACTTCGTGCTGAAACAACCACAACACTGGCACATCAACATAACCACGTGATGAAACAACCACCACATTAGCACATCAACATAACCTCGTGATGAAACAACCACAGCACTAGCACATCAACATAGACTCGTGATGAAACAACCACAACACTGGCACATCAACATAACCACGTGATGAAACAACCACCACACTAGCACATCAACATAACTTCGTGCTGAAACAACCACAACATTAGCACATCAACATAACCTCGTGATGAAACAACCACAACACTGGCACATCAACATAACCTCATGCTTAAACAACCACAACACTAGCACATCAACATAACCTCGTGCTGAAACAACCACAACACTAGCACATCAACATAACTTCGTGCTGAAACAACCACAACATTAGCACATCAACATAACCTCGTGATGAAACAACCACAACACTGGCACATCAACATAACCTCATGCTTAAACAACCACAACACTGGCACATCAACATGACCTTGTGACGATACAACCACAACACTAGCACAAACATAACCTCGTGATGAAACAACCACAACACTGGCACACCAACATAACCTCGTGATGAAACAACCACAACACTGGCACATCAACATAGCCTCTTGCTGAAACAACCACAACACTAGCACATCAACATAGCCTCTTGCTGAAACAACCACAACACTAGCACATCAACATGACCTTGTGACGATACAACCACACCACTAGCACATCAACATAGACTCGTGCTGAAACAACCACAACACTGGCACATCAACATAACTTCGTGCTGAAACAACCACAACACTGGCACATCAACATAACCTCGTGATGAAAAAACCACAGCACATAACCACAACATAACCACGTGATGAAACAACTACAACACTGGCACATCAACATAACCTCGTAATGAAACAACCACGACACTGGCACATCAACATAACTTCGTGCTGAAACAACCACACAACTAGCACATCAACATAACTTCTAGCTGAAACAACCACCACACTAGCACATCAACATAACTTCGTGCTGAAACAACCAAAACACTGGCACATCAACATGACCTTGTGATGAAACAACCACAACACTAGCACATCAACATAACCTCATGCTGAAACAACCACAACACTAGCACATCAACATAACTTCGTGCTGAAACAACCACACAACTAGCACATCAACATAACTTCGTGCTGAAACAACCACCACACTAGCACATCAACATAACTTCGTGCTGAAACAACCAAAACACTGGCACATCAACATAATCTCGTGATGAAACAACCACAACACTAGCACATCAACATAGACTCCTGCTGAAACAAACACAACACTAGCACATCAACATAACCTCGTGCTGAAACAACCACAACATTAGCACATCAACATAACCTCGTGCTGAAACAACCACAACACTAGCACATCAACATAACTTCGTGCTGAAACAACCACATCACTGGCACATCAACATAGACTCGTGCTGAAACAACCACACCACTGGCACATCAACATGACCTTGTGATGAAACAACCACAACACTAGCACATCAACATACCCTCGTGATGAAACAACCACAACACTGGCACATCAACATTACCACGTGCTGAAACAACCACAACACCAGCACATCAACATAATCTCGTGCTGAAACAACCACAACACTGGCACATCAACATAACCTCGTGCTGAAACAACCACCACACTGGCACATCAACATAACTTCGTGCTGAAACAACCACAACACAAGCACATCAACATGACCTTGTGATGAAACAACCACAACACTGGCACACCAACATAACTTCGTGCTGAAACAACCACAACACTGGCACATCAACATTACCACGTGATGAAACAACCACAACACTAGCACATCAACATAACTTCGTGCTGAAACAACCACGACACTAGCACATCAACATAACCTCGTGATGAAACAACCACAACACTGGCACATCAACATGACCTTGTGACGAAGCAACCACAACACTGGCACATCGACATAACCTCTTGCTGAAACAACCACAACACTAGCACATCAACATAACCTCGTGCTGAAACAACCACAACACTAGCACATCAACATAACCTCGTGCTGAAACAACCACAACACTAGCACATCAACATAACCTCGTGCTGAAACAACCACCACACTGGCACATCAACATAACCTCGTGCTGAAACAACCACAACACTGGCACATCAACATAACCTCGTGCTGAAACAACCACAACACTAGCACATCAACATAACTTCGTGCTGAAACAACCACAACACTGGCACATCAACATAGCCTCTTGCTGAAACAACCACAACACTAGCACATCAACATGACCTTGTGATGAAACAACCACAACACTGACACATCAACTTAGACTCGTGCTGAAACAACCACAACACTGGCACATCAACATTACCACGTGATGAAACAACCACGACACTAGCACATCAACATAACCTCGTGATGAAACAACCACACCACTAGCACATCAACATAGCCTCGTGCTGAAACAACCACACCACTAGCACATCAACATAGCCTCGTGCTGAAACAACCACAACACTGGCACATCAACATAATCTCGTGATGAAACAACCACAGCACTGGCACACCAACATAACCTCGTGCTGAAACAACCACAACACTGGCACATCAACATAACCTCGTGCTGAAACAACCACAACACTAGCACATCAACATAAACTCGTGCTGAAACAACCACAGCACTGGCACATCAACAAAACTTCGTGCTGAAACAACCACAACACTGGCACATCAACATAACCTCGTGATGAAACAACCACAACACTAGCACACCAACATAACTTCGTGCTGAAACAACCACATCACTGGCACATCAACATAACTTCGTGCTGAAACAACCACAACACTGGCACATCAACATAATCTCGTGATGAAACAACCACACCACTAGCACATCAACATGACCTTGTGATGAAACAACCACAACACTGGCACATCAACATAACCTTGTGATAAAAAAACCCCACAACACTGGCACATCAACATAACTTCGTGATGAAACAACCACAACACTGGCACATGAACATAAATTCGTGATGAAACAACCACAGCACATAACCACAACATTACCACGTGCTGAAACAACCACAACACTGGCACACCAACATAACCTCGTGATGAAACAACCACGACACTAGCACATCAACATAACTTCGTGCTGAAACAACCACAACATTAGCACATCAACATAACCTCGTGATAAAACAACCACAACACTGGCACATCAACATAACCTCGTGATAAAACAACCACAACACTGGCACATCAACATAACCTCGTGATGAAACAACAACAACACTGGCACATCAACATGACTTCGTGCTGAAACAACCGCACCACTAGCACATCAACATGACCTTGTGATGAAACAACCACAACACTGGCACATCAACATAACTTCATGCTGAAACAACCACAACACTGGCACATGAACATAAATTCGTGATGAAAAAACCACAGCACATAACCACAACATTACCACGTGCTGAAACAACCACAACACTGGCACACCAACATAACCTCGTGATGAAACAACCACGACACTAGCACATCAACATAACTTCGTGCTGAAACAACCACAACACTGGCACATCAACATAACCTCGTGATAAAACAACCACAACACTGGCACATCAACATAACCTCGTGATAAAACAACCACAACACTGGCACATCAACATGACTTCGTGCTGAAACAACCGCACCACTAGCACATCAACATGACCTTGTGATGATACAACCACAACACTGGCACATCAACATAACTTCGTGCTGAAACAACCACAACACTGGCACATGAACATAAATTCGTGATGAAAAAACCACAGCACATAACCACAACATTACCACGTGCTGAAACAACCACAACACTGGCACACCAACATAACCTCGTGCTGAAACAACCACAACACTGGCACATCAACATAACTTCGTGCTGAAACAACTACAACACTAGCACATCAACATAACCTCATGATGAAACATTCACAACACTAGCACATCAACATGACCTTGTGATAAAACAACCACAACACTGGCACATCAACATAACCTCGTGATAAAACAACCACAACACTGGCACATCAACATGACCTCGTGATAAAACAACCACAACACTGGCACATCAACATAACTTCGTGCTGAAACAACCACAACACTGGCACATGAACATAAATTCGTGATGAAAAAACCACAGCACATAACCACAACATTACCACGTGCTGAAACAACCACAACACTGGCACACCAACATAACCTCGTGATGAAACAACCACGACACTAGCACATCAATATAACTTCGTGCTGAAACAACCACAACACTGGCACATCAACATAACCTCGTGATGAAACAACCACAACACTGGCACATCAACATAACTTCGTGCTGAAACAACTACAACACTAGCACATCAACATAACCTCATGATGAAACATTCACAACACTAGCACATCAACATGACCTTGTGATGAAACAACCACAACACTGGCACATCAACATAACCTTGTGATAAAAAAACCACAACACTGGCACATCGACATAACCTCGTGCTGAAACAACCACAACACTGGCACATCAGCATTACCACGTGCTGAAACAACCACAACACCGGCACATCAACATTACCACGTGCTGAAACAACCACAACACTGGCACACCAACATAACTTCGTGCTGAAACAACCACAACACTGGCACATCAACATAACTTCGTGCTGAAACAACCACAACACTGGCACATCAACATAATCTCGTGATGAAACAACCACACCACTAGCACATCAACATGACCTTGTGATGAAACAACCACAACACTGGCACATCAACATAACCTTGTGATAAAAAAAACCCACAACACTGGCACATCAACATAACTTCGTGATGAAACAACCACAACACTGGCACATGAACATAAATTCGTGATGAAACAACCACAGCACATAACCACAACATTACCACGTGCTGAAACAACCACAACACTGGCACACCAACATAACCTCGTGATGAAACAACCACGACACTAGCACATCAACATAACTTCGTGCTGAAACAACCACAACATTAGCACATCAACATAACTTCGTGCTGAAACAACCACAACACTGGCACATCAACATAACCTCGTGATAAAACAACCACAACACTGGCACATCAACATAACCTCGTGATAAAACAACCACAACACTGGCACATCAACATAACCTCGTGATAAAACAACCACAACACTGGCACATCGACATAACCTCGTGCTGAAACAACCACAACACTGGCACATCAACATTACCACGTGCTGAAACAACCACAACACCGGCACATCAACATTACCACGTGCTGAAACAACCACAACACTGGCACATCAACATAACTTCGTGCTTGAACAACCACAACACTAGCACATCAACATAACCTCGTGATGAAACAACCACACCACTAGCACATCAACATAACTTCGTGATGAAACAACCACAACACTGGCACATGAACATAAATTCGTGATGAAACAACCACAGCACATAACCACAACATTACCACGTGCTGAAACAACCACAACACTGGCACACCAACATAACCTCGTGATGAAACAACCACGACACTAGCACATCAACATAACTTCGTGCTGAAACAACCACAACATTAGCACATCAACATAACCTCGTGATAAAACAACCACAACACTGGCACATCAACATAACCTCGTGATAAAACAACCACAACACTGGCACATCAACATAACCTCGTGATGAAACAACCACAACACTAGCACATCAACATAACCTCGTGATAAAACAACCACAACACTGGCACATCAACATAATCTCGTGATAAAACAACCACAACACTGGCACATCAACATAACTTCGTGCTGAAACAACCGCACCACTAGCACATCAACATGACCTTGTGATGAAACAACCACAACACTGGCACATCAACATAACTTCGTGCTGAAACAACCACAACACTGGCACATGAACATAAATTCGTGATGAAAAAACCACAGCACATAACCACAACATTACCACGTGCTGAAACAACCACAACACTGGCACACCAACATAACCTCGTGATGAAACAACCACGACACTAGCACATCAATATAACCTCGTGCTGAAACAACCACAACACTGGCACATCAACATAACTTCGTGCTGAAACAACTACAACACTAGCACATCAACATAACCTCATGATGAAACATTCACAACACTAGCACATCAACATGACCTTGTGATGAAACAACCACAACACTGGCACATCAACATAACCTTGTGATAAAAAAAACCACAACACTGGCACATCGACATAACCTCGTGCTGAAACAACCACAACACTGGCACATCAACATTACCACGTGCTGAAACAACCACAACACCGGCACATCAACATTACCACGTGCTGAAACAACCACAACACTGGCACATCAACATAACTTCGTGCTGGAACAACCACAACACTAGCACATCAACATAACCTCGTGATGAAACAACCACACCACTAGCACATCAACATAACTTCGTGATGAAACAACCACAACACTGGCACATGAACATAAATTCGTGATGAAACAACCACAGCACATAACCACAACATTACCACGTGCTGAAACAACCACAACACTAGCACATCAACATAACTTCGTGCTGAAACAACCACAACATTAGCACATCAACATAACCTCGTGATGAAACAACCACAACACTGGCACATCAACATAACCTCATGCTTAAACAACCACAACACTGGCACATCAACATGACCTTGTGACGATACAACCACAACACTAGCACAAACATAACCTCGTGATGAAACAACCACAACACTGGCACACCAACATAACCTCGTGATGAAACAACCACAACACTGGCACATCAACATAGCCTCTTGCTGAAACAACCACAACACTAGCACATCAACATAGCCTCTTGCTGAAACAACCACAACACTAGCACATCAACATGACCTTGTGACGATACAACCACAACACTAGCACAAACATAACCTCGTGATGAAACAACCACAACACTGGCACATGAACATAACCTCGTGATGAAACAACCACAGCACATAACCACAATATAACCACGTGATGAAACAACCACAACACTGGCACATCAACATAGCCTCTTGCTGAAACAACCACAACACTGGCACATCAACATAACTTCGTGATGAAACAACCACACCACTAGCACATCAACATGACCTTGTGATGAAACAACCACAACACTGGCACATCAACATAACTTCGTGATAAAACAACCACAACACTGGCACATCAACATGACCTTGTGATGAAACAACCACAACACTGGCACATCAACATAACCTCGAGCTGAAACAACCACAACACTGGCACATCAACATAACCTCGTGATGAAACAACGATAACACTGGCACTGAGGGTGTATATTGAAATCTCTGGTTACTTTAAAAAATATAATCTTCATTATTTCATATTTTTATGCTCATTAAAAGATCCTTCACAAAATGATCAAGTTCTTTAAAACGCAATTTCAAAAAAAGGCTTGTATAGAGGAAAAATAGAAGGCTTTTTAAACGGTTTATCGTAAGATTTCGTTTGATTCTGTGTTTTTTTCTTACCATGAGCAATTCAAGTCTGGCAAAATCCTCAACAGTAGCCGCGCCGTACTGCAAAGAAATTCGCAACTAATCAGTATATTAAACGGCCATGATACACAATATTATATTACCATAATCAATATAGTCATGGTATTGGACTTGACACAGCCCTTTTAAAGCTGCATTGTCGGGAAGGCCGATGGAAACCTCAACCAGCAAAAGATAAAATTATATATTAGAATACGCGCTTCCAATAAACACACGCGCTTTCAAAATTTTGAAATATTTTTCGCATTTTTTGTTAAACTTTATCGGAGATTGTTATGTAATCAACCGGGGAAAAAACTAGTTACAATGTGGCTTTAAACTACCAGCGTATGCAGCGCACCTGGTAGTAGTGGATTACGACAGAGTTACTGTCCTTGTTCATGCCAGGGATACGGCATATACACTCGCCACGTGGTAACTGGACAACTCGGATCTGCACAACACCAGATAATGAACCGATCAACACGTTGTAACATAGGTATTTTCTAGCACTTGTATAATAACACCATGTAACAAGCAACTGGACAACACGCATCTGCACAACACCAGAAAATGCACCGATTAACACGTTGTAACATAGGTATTTTCTAGCACTTGTATAATAACACCATGTAACAAGCAACAGGACAACTCGGATCTGCACAACACCACAAAATGCGCCGATTAACACGGTGTAACAAAGGTATTTTCTAGCAATTGTATAATAACACCATGTAAAAAGCAACTGGACAACTCGGATCTGCACAACACCAGAAAATGCACCGATTAACACGGTGTATTTTCTAGCACTTGTATAATAACACCATGTAACAAGCAACTCGACAACTCGGATCTGCACAACACCACAAAATGCGCCGATTAACACGGTGTAACAAAGGTATTTTCTAGCACTTGTATAATAACACCATGTAACAAGCAACTGGACAACTCGGATCTGTTGTAGGACTATTGATAGTCTTAAGAATTGTGTGAGACTCTGGAATCCTACCTTCTCCAGAATAGAACTCAGTAGGGACAACATTCTCATCCCACAAGATCTAGAACAAGAACAATGAGAGTGAAAAAATTAATTAGAGTATTAAAAGTCATTATACAGGACTCATAACCACGTATACGTAGGACTGATTTCCAAGTCTTTGAATTTCTACAAAATTACCTAAAAATGTTTTTAACTCTTAAAAGAGTTCTTAATATAAAAGACAATAGGTACAAACTAATCCAGCCTAATAAGAGTGTATTAACTATTGAGGGAGAGACTGCCGAAAAAGCAGGTAGAGGTGCTTAAGGTCCCATGAACTGTTCATTCAAGACTTTCTGTGCACAGCTGGCTATGTGCATGATGTTGGTACCAACAATATTTAATATTTTAAAACAATATTCTAAGGCTGTTAGACAACGCTGTTCCAATAGATTGAAATATATATTTTGCTTTTGGCTGACGTAGATTTTGTTTGAGAACGTTTAATTTGAGCATAATGACAAAAGCAAGGCCTATCACGCCAGTTGCTTTACGAATATTTGGAAATAATAGACTTTATAAATGTCGTATTTAAAAGTCTTTAACATTTTTTTGATTTACATTACCCGAATTTTATATTTTTTGTATATCTTTTGTTCCGATAATAATTCAGAAGTTATTGCGGATTTTCTCAGGCCTGACACTTAAAAAGTTGGATTTTTTTATGTTATTAGATGCATAAATCATGTACAATAGAAATCGACATACGTTTGACTACGACTGTCAATAAAAATTTAGTTGTTTGATAGACTTTCTTATAATAGCTGATTAACCTTTACCTGGTGAAAACGCCAGCTACAGACCTGCTTGCATTCTCACTTGATGCCCACTGGACCGTTCTTTAAAGAAGGCCCGATAGCGTCCTTTTCAAATGCACGCCCGATAGCGTCCTTTTTAAATGCAGGCCCGCCACTTGCACGCTGGCGGCCTCTAAAGATATGCCCGATAAACACCTGCTACCGTGACTTGACGAACGCCTGCTATTTGCCCGCTGGCGTGACTTGACGAACGCCTGCTATTTGCCCGCTGGCGTGCCAATTTAGTAAGGTGAAAGGGGAGACAGCAAAACTTTGAGCCATTTGTGCTGGGCAAAACCGGATTCGGGCGAGCCGGGCCCTTTTAATAACTACTGGGCCTTGACGCTGGACGGGCAAAACTGAAACACCTTTTTTTTTCAACTCCATTGAGTAAACAACATTACTGTACTTACTATATAGTTAACACATACAAGGTCACACCAAAGAGATAAATTTACTAAAAAAGGGAAAGTACATTGGTACACGGAGTACCGTGCTGGGACTTGCTATTACTAAATTATATAATTCAAGTGGCACGTAATTCTGTGACATGAACAGGTAGGTTTCCAAAGTCCACGTACAAGGACGTTCAACAACAAATTTTGTGTGTTTTCTCTATTTTTAACAAGTTCGTAATGCCTGCAGCGTAAATGCAGCGTTAATCCATAAATCCATAAAATCCATTTATATGGTTATCAACGGACAGCAGTGAGCTTTCTGGACGCCAGCAGGCATTTAACTAAAAAACAGCAGGCTTTATGGGCGGTAGCGGGTGTCAAACAGACGGTAGCGGGCCTTGTGGATGCCAATGGGCCTTGTGGATGCCAGCGGACCTTATGGACGCTAGTGGGCATTAATCGGAAAACAGCAGGCCTTATGGGTGCTAGCGGGCATTGAGTGGACTTCAGCAGGCGTTACTTAAACATAAACACCCGGCAGGCCTTTGCGAGACACAAGCGGGCATCAAGAGACATCAGCCAGGAAAAGGCACGCTAGCGGGCCTCAACAACTTGTAGACAAACGGGCTTATTGCATGGTAGCAGGTGTAAAAACGGACGCCACTGGGCAAAATCTACGTTTGTTGCACTAGTGGGTACCATCAAAATGCTATATTTTGATAAACTGTCAAACTGGGATCATGCTGTGGTGGTATTCATACCTGCTCTGTTGGATAGAGAGGCATGTCATTGATAGCATCAATTTGTGACAGACGTTTCTCATGTCTGGACACCTGTAGACATACAATTGGGCAACACCCACATCTATTAATCTACTCATTCAATTATTATATTCCAGCATTATCAGTATGCACACAAACTACAAACTCACAAGCATTTCTAGCAAAAATTCCCTGTCTTCTTCTTGTGCTTTCTCATCAGGAGATGGCAACAACTTAAGATATGCAGCCACTTTATGCAAAGTCTTGTTCCTATAGAAGAAATAGCGGTATTTAACATTCAGCTTATCCAGCTGGACACCACAGTCTTAAAGGGAGAGTTGGGGTTCCATTTGTTTTAAGTGTCTGGTTTTCATACAAGATGATCCCTCAATTTTAGGCAGGGGATTAGTTGCCTATGAGAAAATTAAATTTAAATTCAAAACAAATAAAATCATTCCCTAATTAAGCAATGGTTCACCTAAGAAGGGATATGCTAGTCAGCAATGGAATGTAGAAGTTGTTAATTTTCTATTTTCTAATCTGTAATTTTGTTGTTGTTGTTAATAGTTTGAAACTGTTGCCGCAGTCCTATTGTCCTTGCTTTCATTTTTAGCCAGAATACTACCGTACTTAATACTATACCAACACTGTTACTTACGAAAGTTGTCCAAAGTGCTTGAGAAGAGCATCTCTTGTATCTATCCCAGCAATATTACTCATGGCAAACTCATGCAGCTCAGGAAAATACTTAAAAACAGCTCTCTAGAAATATCAAACAGAAAACAGTTGTGGAAAAGGTAGTAACAAATAGTCATTATTTCTGTGTGCACCTGAAAAAAAATAAACGTTAAGAGAAAAAAGTGAGGTTTTTCACCAACTCAAAGTTTTATCGCTTCACCCGCTGGTAACCCCACCCTTTCTGACCACCGAAAACACCCGTTTTTGCAGCCTGCTGATTTTCCTACTGAAAGTAATCTCTGAAAAAACATGTAAAATGATGGGAAGAATTTAAGCTTTATCCACTTATTTTCCGAGGTAAGAAATGCATTATTGGAGGCTTCATACACTTGGTTGATAGAATGTGACACTATGCAAGAAATCTAATTTAATTTAATTTTCTAATGTATATTAAAGGAATCTACAGGAATTACTGCAGTATGAAAGTTCAAAATGAATCAGGAAAGGAATGGGAGAATCTAAATCGACCCAATGATCAACAAAATATATACCATGTATTTTATTCATTTGGAATAATTTTTAATGGATAATCGCTAAGAAATTTGTACATTAGATGTGCTCTAATTATTTGACTGTGTTGATCAACACAAATCATATCTAAATAGAAACACAAATGTGTGTTTATTTTATAAGGATAGATTTAAAAAGCCCAAACTGTCGCGATCTTCTACCAGAACAATGAATACAATACACCAAAAACTGGAAATCGACTCTGCCAAATTTTCAAAGTCTTTAATAAGACTTCTTCAGGCCCTTATTTTATAAGGTATGTACTCTAAATCATTGCATTCCATGTTGTTGTTCTAGACTTAAGGGGGTTTTCCCTATAATTTCAATACATCTAACTATTATGCGATAAAATGTATACCTGTAATGATGCCATCTTATTGTAATGATTGTCTACCATCTCATGGTCAGTTAATGGCATTCCTAAAAATATGAGATAGGTGTGATAATTCATACATCACTCTCAAGAGACACTAAATAAAAAACAGGTTATAGCTAGCAAAGGCATTCATATCTTCTAATACCCTAGAATGATGCAAACTTGAGAATGCAAGTTTTAAAGTTTGAAATAATGGTGAATTATTCAAAGCCATTAATAGTAAATGAGTCATAAACTAGGTAATAGGTGCTATGTAAGGGAGTGTTCATTAAATACATCAAAAGGGGGGCTCCAGAAAAAACGGTCCTCTAAAGGGGGGCTCAGATTTTTTCAGGAGCCATACTTTTTAGCTTTAATATTTTAATGATATGATCTAGTTTGTAGCACAAATACAGATTAAATATTAAGCCTAATGACAAATGTATTTAATACTTTCTTATAACTGTCTTTATAAACCATAATATAGATACTATATTATAATATAATATAACAGTTGGTTGCCGATACAGTTTATTATCAGAATAACAGGAACAAATTGAAATAAACTTTTTAACAGTGGTGGAGCATGCAAATCCCCAAAACAATATAGCAAAAAAAAAATTACCTTGGACATTATCTCTGTTTTACAGAAAAATATTCTTAACAATAACAAATATATACAAATGTATATTCCTTCACAGGCATCCTAGAGTGGACCATTGACTTTTGAAGAGCAGGGGGAATTTGGAAAGTAAGAAACTGATTGAAAAACTCCCTGCACCATTAAACATGATTTTACATGCAAAAGAATTACCGCCTTTTGATCATGAGAGAAAAAAATCCTCCTGAATTGAATTCACCCCACCCCCTCCCCCCTTGGGCTGCCTTTTTTTATTTCCATGTCAGTTTATTCCAAAATCACTATGAAGGTAAAAAGCTGTGTTGGACTCTTAAATAATGATGAGCTTGACTGGATCATAAACTCGGACAAGTAGGGCAACTTCATTTATTTTCCAGATTTAAAGTCTTTTTTACTTATTGAGGGCGTAAGGGGGGGGCTCTTCCAGATTTAAAGCCTTTTTTTACTTATTGAGGGCGTAGGGTGGGGGCTCTTCCAGATTTAAAGCCTTTTTTACTTATTGAGGGCGTAAGGGGGGGGACTCCGATAATTTTGGGGTTCTGAAAGGGGGGCACAGAAAAATTTTTTTACAATGAAAGGGTGAGTTCTGAAATTTTAAGGTGTCTTGAGTAAAAATCTTCCCTCCCCCCACCTCAGTTTATTTAATGAACACTCCCTAATGCTTGTATCATCATCATCATCAGCAGCAGCAGCAGCAACAGCATAATCATTACTATTTCATTATTGGGGTTCCATTGTACATACATTTCAAACTAGAACTGTACAGGATCATTATTGAACCAAAAATAAAGCTTGTTTGAAGACTCACCAGAGACATCATTTATTTCAAATCCAGTATAAAACTTCAAAATGTCTAGAAGCTAGAAATAAATAGATAAAAAACATCAGTAAAAATAATCTTTGTAGAGGAAATACAAACCATGCACCATACCTGATTAAATAACTTTCCTTCTTCCTCTCTTTTAGTGAGATTTGATAAACGGCATTTCACCACTAGATGGTGGTCATCTAATACAGTGTTGAAGAATCTTCTTGTTGGTAACAACGCCTTTGGGGAAAAATTTTAGGTATTAAATGTAATTTTTATCTCAACACCTCAAAAATAATGGCAAACAACCACTCACAATACTATATCATGTAAGAAAATTTGGTAAGTTCTGAGCCTGTTTACAATTCTTAACAAGAAAACGAGCCATAAAATTCCTTTTATAATGCATCAAAAAAAATTTACCAAATGTTTCGGCACTGTACCATACTGTTCTATTGCAGATGTTTTTATAATGTGATTGGGAGAACATGGACATGCCACATCATGTGGTAGTGTCATCTTATTTATCACAAAAAACGGCAGGGGATATGGAATTCCCATTCAATAATTGCTGTTGGTGTTCCAGTTGACAATGATATTAAGAAGTGGAAGCAGGACTTACCTCTAAGTCTATCAAAAGCTCAAGAAAGCGTTCACAGTAGTGAATCTTGTCAACATCTGCAGCACCTGTCAATAGTACAATTAGGAATTTAATTAACATTTTCGGGAGAAAAATTTCTGCATACATTTGTCATATTTCAGGGCACACAAGAGTTCATTATTACAGGAAACTAGCTAGAAAACATAAAAGGTTTACTTGCTTTGCTCAAACTTTATTTTCTTAAAAAAAACACACACCAAAAAGATTCTAAATATCTTAATTTTAATGTATTGTAATTTATCATGTCAAAAAGATAATAAAAAATAATAATAAAGATTCTTGGTCTCGACTATATATGGTCTCTATCATCTCTACGCTTGTGGTGTTATCAGAACCACGGCCAGTAAGACTAGGGCAATCGTTCTCTGAGTAGGGTGATTGTGCTCAACTTTGTTTGGGGCGAAGGTACTTTGGGGCGATCGTTCTGGACACTAAGCAACAAGAAGCAGCAGCAATAGTAGTAGAAGAAGTACAGTAATAGCATCATAACTATTATTATTTCTATTATCATTTTTTTAATTATTATTATTTACCTATAGTGCCAGGGAAATAATCATTACTATACCTAAAGGAAAGCCTCAACAAGCTCTACAACACCTCACCTGTAGCAGGTATTGACTTGAGGATTTCCAAAAACTTATGTATTAGTTTTGATAGGAACACTCTTGTTTTCTCTTGTCTGTGGGAAAAAAAAATAACATTCAAATACCTAGATTTGAAAACATTAAATTACTGATTATACATCAGGGGTTAATCTAGGGGTGCCCTTTTTTGGAAATTATCTGATACACACTTTGTACCCTCGGCCCCCTTGAACCTCTACTGTAGAACCACCACTGTACTCATATATTACAAGTACAGATGCCTATGAAGTGTATGGCAATAAAGTGAAGTAAGTACAAGTAACTGTGCCTTTTGTGTAACAGGCTAATGTGAAATAAATAACACAAGTAAAATATAACTCACTGAGCCTTAGTAGCCTCATCTAAGTTTTCATCCTTTTTCTTCAAGTGCGTCCAGAATTTCCTATACTTTGGGACAGACTTGAGTTCTTGCTCCAGCCGACCCTGTAACATTTTTTCAAAGATCATAATCTGACTTCAAACCTTCATGCTTTACATAGCACCATACTTACTGGGAGCAAACATCTCCACATAGGAATAGATACCAGATGTTGAACATTCTCTCTGATTAAGTCCATTTCCTACATAAGAAAGAGCAACAATTATTCAATCTTATTCTATACTAGCAAAGAGGTTGTTATATATGGTATATCTTACATCTGATAACCATTTATATTCACTAAAAATGTATATGATACAAGAGAATTAAACACCAGGCCCATACCCAGGGGGGTGCAGGGAGTGTGAACGCATCCCCCCAACGGCCGAAGGTACACTTTTGGTTCTCAATAGACGTGCTATTCGTAGACAAAACTATAAAGCATAAGCTATATCAGTCTGGTATGTAGCCAAATACGATAAAACATCCTGTGTTGTAAAAATGAATAAAAATGGGTATAAATGAATTTTTACTCACCAGACTGTTGAAAAGATGGATCATGAAGATGAGGACAATAGTATGTTCCCGGAATGATAAGACCTACAACAGACAATAGGGACCTTAAGCAACGACAAAGGCACCGTGGACGATGAAGGCAGAAAACAAGGGATTTGATTCAGAATTCAATAGCAGCACATGAAAAAGCATTCTGTCTGATACATTTCAGCCGTTTTCCATAAAACCATGACGTGAAAATTCCAATTTTTATGGTCAATTGAAGATGCAGATGTTTGCACTGTAAACTCCTAAACCCTTGTTTCATACTGTAGAAATATTGTCCTTAGTTTATTCTTATCAGTCTCTAAACATATTGTTTTGCTCATTCCATTGCAATTAAATTATGATTTTTTTGCCAAGCTCGAACACATCTTTTTCGATTTCGTTGTTCTAGCCGTCCTCGTCCTAATAAAAAAGTAAATCTACAACATCCTAAAATAGTGTTCCCATGCCTTATTTTACAGTCAATCTTTAAAAGGGCATCTAATTCAATCTATTTCATGTTCCATTTTAAGTATCTTAGATAATGACCTAAACAAATACTTTTTGACAAAAAACTTTTTGGCAAAATGCTTAGTATTGCACATACCTTTTCATCATCTATCAAACAAACATCTAGCAGCCGTAGAAAAAATCCACTGAATTCTTCTGGTTTGCTTTTGAATACCTGAAAAAAGTGCATGATGTAAGCAAACAAAACACAAATTCATTTTTTACAGGAAATCTTTAATGCCAGAGCATAGTGTCAGTTGATGTGAAAGAAGGATGATCCTCCTCCAAAAACAAATAAAAATAGGTTGAGTATTCACATTCACCTACCCCCCACGGAGGGACACCTTCTCGGAACTTCTCATTTACAACCACCATGATGGACAAGAGATGAGAAAGTGAGGCCTACACAGAGAGAAGGGAAGTCAATCAACACAAGTTGGAACTTTATGATGGACACCTCTCTGATATGATCATTTGACACTATCGTCTACCTTTCCAGCATTGAAACTAGGCCATAGGTATCGCTCCAGGTATTGACTATGAAATAAAAAGGCATCAATTATCATATAAAAAGGTAGTAACCACATATCAATCAATCAATCAGTCAATCTATCCATCAATCAATTAAAATCATTCCAAACCTGAACTCCAGAAGCATAAGTCTTCTCACAGAAAACCTGTCAAAATGGGAGTCACTCAGTCTTTGTACATTTTGTATACACCTATTTCCAATGAGGTTGTCAGCGCAAATGGCAATTGCCATATGGCGTTTCTACAAATGAAAAGCGCTTATGGTTGATACTTACAGTATATGTAAAAATAGAAATGGTAAACAAACTCAAGCGATGGCACAACCTTATTTTAATTACTTTTAATGGATAAGTGTACGGTGTATTCATTTTCATTTCTTTTCTGAATTTGGAACAGATATTTTGGGATCCATGGGTCCTTTTTGTTTTATTTGTCAATTGCCATTTGCACTGACAAAATTTGTTTGAAATAGGTGTATAACAGAAAAGATTTTGTATAATAGAAAAAAAGGTTAGGACAAAACACCGACCCCTGGTCCTTGGACCCCATAAAAATAAATTTGTTATTAGCAAAAGCTGCATTATTATATGAGTTGCTGATTGACCTACTGACCCATCGGACCAAAATCCACCAGAAGTAAAGATTTCCCATAAAAACCTTTGTATTTTTTCGCGCGATATGGGGTGTGAAAACTCACTTCAAAATGCCATATTTTACGAAAATATCGACCAAAGTTGAATTCAATCTGAAGCGATAGTATGAATCATTAAGGCGATGAGCCTCTGATTATGGGACTAAAATTGCTTTAGCGGCCAGTAATGATAAACAACCAAGAATTTGGGCTAATCGTGCCATTGACCAAGCGACTACAAGATGGTATTTTGCTATACTGCATGCGACTTATTCCATGTTTTATCGAAACTATTTCTTTGGATATCAGAGTTGTGTATCAGTGATATCAGTGTTGTAAACATGGCGATGGTAAAAGTTGGGTTAATCAACGTTTTTTTCATCGCTTGCCTCTGAGGCAATTTTTGTATAATAATCAACAGAGAGCCATCGCTTTAATGAATCATAACTTAGGATTCATGTCACATCCTTTTTTGGTCAATGAACTGGCTTATTCCCACAAAAAGAAAGAAAAGCTGATAATATTAAAAAAAATGAGCGCTCAACTTATAATTCACTACCTATTCACTACAAGAGACACATAAAGTAGAAAATATATCTATGCAATGTTGTCTGCTTGTGTGAAGGGATTCGTATTATCATCTTCTCTGTCAGAGAAAATAGCATGGGAATTCAATCAACCAACATCTTCTCTGTCGGAGAAAATAGCATGGAAATTCAATCAACCAACATCTTCTCTGTCGGAGAAAATAGCGTGGGAATTTATACACACATCCACCACGACAGAGACACATATTTGTGTTTGATATTTGTAGCTTTAAACTAAAGATTCAATAAATCAACAAGGATATTGTTGAATATTGACTTGAAACATTATTTTTTTGACCAGGCTGTCTTGCACCACATGAACAGTAATAGAATGTGGAAGATGTATGAGATAAACTAGTAAAGCTCTCCTCTGACATAAATGAGTGTTGGAATCTCTTGTCACATTATTATTATCTTTTATTTAACAATTCTTACTTATTGCCTTTAATCTCCTCCTTGTAAATTTGCTCTATGACCTAAAGAGAACATCCATAGTGTTAGTCCTTAGTCTATAATCTGTGTCTTTCCAAGAGACCACAGTAATTAATACTTTATAGGCACATTGCCTTTTTTTGGCTAAAAAAATACCTTTGGATCAAACTTGAGTTTCTTCCCATCTTTTGACCAGTATTTCTGTGCCAACTATCAAAACATCGAGCGGAAATGAGACATGAAATTTGCTCAATCCAACTATGGATGCTGCCGTTTGCTAAAATCACTAAAAGTTGCACGAATGTTTTAAATCTAACCTGGGTGATGGAGTCACTGCTGATCTGTTCAACAGTCGGAAAGTTCCCTCGCTTGGCAGCCTGTTTTCCCTTGACCATTTTTGCACGTGGTGCTTGACAAACGTCTTCTTGACGAATTCTCAAAGAAAATCACCTTTTTTCAAGCTTTGCTAAAAACCTGCATTTACGGCTATATCTCATGGGTTCATTTTGACAAAGTTATAGCTTCTAGTGGCTAAAAAAAGGGTTATCTTCCTTACAAATCGTTCCAACAACAAGGACTTGGACTCAAAATTTGTTGAGTATCCATCAAACCAAGATGGCGGCCAAGTAGAGCGGGACTGGTAAAGAGCGATGAGTTACCAAAGGGTGACCGAGAAATAGCTTCTTGAGTGTTCGTGACTAGCCGGAACTCTCTCCGAACCAAACTTCGTATTTAGGTACCGCGGTGAAGTTAGCAACTAATTCAGCAGCTAATTCAAGTAGTGAAGTTAGCAGCGAATTCAGCAACCAATTCGAACCAAAGTTATAATAACGTCCTGATTTAACCAAATCTCGTCTGCAAACACTTAAGACCAGCGGTCTGAGTTAGTCGAGATTTCTCGGAAAAAGGAAGTTTGGGTGCCCTAGCTCAAAATTAAACTAGCAATAGGTATGGGTGACCATGGTATCCTGTATAAATTTGAAGCAATTTGGATAGATATTTTTGGCAATAGAAGCCGAAAAGTAATTTTTCGTCTCCCGCACCCGGATTTGAGACAATTTCGTGGTTGTTAGAAAAAGACTAAAAACCGGTTCGCAACGCGTGATAAAACAACTGCAGCTTATATAAACCTAAAGAATGGATAATAAGGAACTCCAAGGCTGAAAGATAAGCTGTTCAGTCAGAACCTTATTATTTTATTTTATGTTTTAAGATGACTTTGAAAAGCCTTGAAATAATCGTGTAATATCGCCGATGAGATGTGGATTTGGCAAAAATGTTTGCATTCATCGAAAAGAGCATCATTTTTACTTTTGATATGTGAAATTAAATTTAGGGGCAAATAAAATCCGACTTTTTTACAAGCCGAAATATGACCCCCACTTGACCCTAATTATAAACAAATGCCGACACTCACTTTTTAATGCCTCGCTACCAAAAACTTATAAATAACAATTAAAACTCCCAAAAAAAAGGATGCAATATAATTCTTGAAAATACTGGTATTTGATCAAATATTCTTGTCTCTCTGATGTTTATATGCTTTTCAAGATTATATTTTCATAACATTTTAAAGTACAATCCGCATGCATGATAATTATTATCGGCACTAAAAACTTCCGGTTCTTTATTCTTCCGCTTCATGAGCATCTCAAAACTTTTTCCCACGAAAGTTATTCTTAAATCGTCCTGTACTTATTTCTATCCATCCCTCGTTCTATAAGCATTATAATATTTTCCTTCGTTCCCTACTTTCGTGGACTAGAAACGCGTACCATCTTCTGCTGTCGTGTTGTTATGCAAATTCGAGGAGTTAATTTATTCAACAAGCGTTCATACAAAGAAATCAAGAAAAAATAACAGTTGAAGCTTTTCTACTATTGTTTATAATATAACCAACCAATTTCCATTCCCCAGGTAAATTGAGTTATAAAAAGAAAGTAAGAAAAAATAACAGTTGATGCTTTTTACTATTGTTTTCAATACTACCAAAAAAATTCCATTCTTGTCACGGAGCATATGTCCAAAAAAGCTCCCTAGGTAAATTTTGAGGTTACTTTTCTGTTTTCATTTTTTTGCACGTTAACTTAGGGCCTAATCGCACTAGGAGGACAAAATTTGTCTGGCCGGGATAAACAGCCGTCCAAATTTTGTCCTGGCCAATCGATTGGCTTGTTAACCAGTAAAAAAATCGCTTTCACTATTCACTTTACCGGCATACTACAAGCAAGACAACGCAGGATTCTATCATTGCGCGTAAGGTGCAGTAAACGCTTATTGCAAGCAGGTAATTACTCTCTATAAGCACTTCTTTACTTTGACAAAGTCTCAGGCAGGAGATCATAGGGGACCAGAGGACTGAGGAGGGGGGAAGGTGTGGCTTGCTCAACCATAGGTACCATTTGGAAAAAGAATAATATTTGAAAAGCCTTCAATAAGGGGGGGGGGGGGCGTTTACCCGGTGTATTATAGCCACCATCTTGGATTTGAGCAAAAATGAAAAACGAGGGGAGTGGGAGGGGAAGAGGAGAGAGAGCCTTCAAGCCGCATCCTGACCAATCGATTTGAACGTTTCCGGGCTCGTTCAGTGACGGTGAATTCGATGACATCAAGCGTGCTGTCGAGCGCAGGGCGAACGCCGCTGAGCCAGAACCCGCAGTCAGCAGCGAGGAAAAGCCTACCACAAAGCTATTCAGCTGTCCAGTGCGTGAAAGGCTATACACGCTTGGCTTGGTTAGACCGGCACATACTATACGGCAAATGCGAGTTTGCCAAAGAAGGGGAATGCATATCTTTGCCCGGGGGGTAGGGGGGGGGGCTCTCTAAAAATGTAGACGGGGCTAATCGTCATATCTTTTAGGGTATAAAATTTCTACCAACTGCCATCTCTTAGGGGGTGTTGGAGGATTTTTCAGATTTTGCTATCTCTTAAGGTGTAAAATTCGGCCAACTGCTATTCCTAAGTGGGTGTTTTTTTTCCATTCTGTTATCTCTTAGGGTATAAAATTCGATTAATTGCTATTCCTAAGGGGGTGTTAAACGGTTTTTTTTTCGATTCTGCTATCCCTTAGGGGCAAAAATTCCTTCAACCTCACCCAATTTTCCATCTCTTAATTTCTGTTGACAATCAATTTTGCCGACGATCACCCCCGTCTGTTTTTATCGGAGTCCCCCTTCCCGGCTAGCTTGGCTACCACCAAAAAGTAGTCGGGAGGAGGAGGGGGGCGTACCATTAATTGGGAATGAAGTGATAGAATCAACAAGCTGCATCTCTATACAGGGGAACGCCGATTGAATCAGCGAGTTCTTATTACCGGGCCATGTACAGGTATTTCTCCCGAAAATAACACAGGGTGCGGAGGCAGTAGAGGCTGCGGAGAAGGCAGCCGCCTACTTCCGTACGAGAGCTGCCATCCTAGATGAATGCCAACTAAATCACTCAATAGAAGCGAACGGCATCGACTTGTGCCACTTGTACTCCAGGTCCAGGCTCACCTTTCTTTCAGTGGCCACCCTTCCCACTATCTGCAAAGAGCTGGAGCTTCAAGTGCCCGGAGCAACCCGACGCAAAGCTTCTTTTGTAGCCACGCTCGTGGATTATTCGAAGATGTAGTTGCGCAAAATTAATCCACGATTTCTTGGGTCCCGATTATATTTTTTTCATGGTTACATGAAATAGATTTCTGAGTCGGTAATCCTGTGTTCTGTTGTGAAGACCAGAGTAAGTTTTTACACTTCAATACTCTCTTTTACTAAAAAGGAAAACAGCTTACGGTGAGAGGCCTCAATATCGCAAATGTCTCAGCGTTCTTGCATAATTTGTATTTTTATTTGATCAAATTTGTAGTTGAACAAAGGCTTTGAAAATAAGCGAATTTTGACAATTTGATCAAACTGTACAAAATTATGTCAGTATCGCTTGTTAATTAAATAAAAACATGCAAAACTCTCATTTTCTTCTTTTGGACGTTTTTCTTTTTAATGAGTAATTATCAGAAAAGTCTTATTGCAGTCATGGTGAGGTATTTTATGCTTGTCGCTTTGTTTGTCACGCTATGCATGGCAGCAAACAAAATAGTATCACGCGAGCCTAAAAATCGCAATTTAATGCAATAAATGCTATGAAATTATTACCATTAAATTTTAGTATTGCCAACAGTATATTTCTTTTGATTTGAGCGCTCTTTCTTGTTTTTCTGGAGATTTGAAGGCGTTGTTTGAATGCGGAAAACCCGATACAGTAGTCGGCATTTGTTTATAATTAGGGTCAAGTGGGGGTCATATTTCGGCTTGTAAAAAAGTCGGATTTTATTTGCCCCTAAATTTTATTTCACATATCAAAAGTAGAAATGATGTTCTTTTCGATGAATGCAATCATTTTTGCCAACCACATCTCATCGGCGATATTACACGATCATTTCAAGGCTTTTCAAAGTCATATAAAAACATAAAATAAAATAAAACCGCGTAAAATAATAGGGTGCTGACAGAACAGCTTATCTTTCAGCCTGGGAAATCCTTATTATCTATTCTTTAGGTTTATATAAGCTGCAAATGTTTTATCACGCGTTGCGAACCGGTTTTTAGTCTTTTTCTAACAACCACGAAATTGTCTCAAATCCGGGTGCGGGAGACGAAAAAATACTTTTCGGCTTCTATCGTCAAAAATATTTATCCAAATTGCTTCACAGTATACTGAGGTCAACCATACCTATTACCAGTTTAGTTTTGAGCTAGGGCGCCCAAACATCATTTTTCCGAGAAATCTCGACGAACTCAAACCGCTGGTCTTAAGATCGGTATTGTGAACTCGCCCGTCTGTTCTGAAGACGAGACTCTAGAACATCTTTTTTGCCACTGTAAATATGTGCGCCTTTTTTGGCTTGAAATCATAAAATGGATGGAACAGTGTCATTTATGCTCTGATGATTTCTTGTTAGCAGATCAGTATATTCTTTTTGGTCTCTGGGATTCTGGTATAAATGATTTCATGATCATTAACCATCTAATACTTATAGCAAAGCAATGCATATACTTTTGTAGAAAAAAGAAAATACTTCAAAATGTTCATTTTTCAGATCACTAGTTTATAGAGTGCACAAAATTGAAAGTCATATCAGTAAACAGAAAAATAATGTTATAACCCACTTGAAAAAGTGGGAGAAACTGGCCTCTTGTGAAAGGGAAGAAGAAAGTGTAATGTATCTGTAATGTATTAGACTGTATGTTGTAATGTTTAATGTGAATTGTTTAATGAAATGTTAAAAAGAGAAATAAAGAGTGATAAAAAAAACCCTTAAACACTGCGTGTGTAAACCATTTCTTGCGGTCTATCATGGATGACACACGGTTTCGCACACCCTGTAGCATTCTTGTCGCCGGCCCAAGCCAATCTGGGAAAACCACCTTTTTTCACAGCCTACTAGAACAGAAAAAAACAGCATTTCACCGAACACCCAGAAAATAGTCTATTGCTATGGCGCCCACCAGCCTCTGCTGGAAGCCCTGAAACAAAAACTTGGTGTCGTGCTCCATAGGGGGCTCCCCGAGTCCATAGAAAAATTCTTTGGACCGCAAGAACGCCCTGGAGTCCTCATCATTGACGACCTCATGGGCGACCTAAATCGCATGAGCGACATCTTCACGAAAACATCCCACCACCATGACATCACTTATCCTGATCCTGCAAAATTTGTTTCCACCGCCAAAAGAAGCGCGCACCACTTCGTTAAACGCCCACTATATTGTAGTCTTTAACAACCCACGAGATCAGTTAGGCTGCCGTAACCTTGCTGCCCAGGCATTCCCCAATAGGGTAGGTTTTGTCATGGATGCTTTCAGACAGGCGACGAGCGCCCCCTACGGGTACCTCCTCTTCGACTTTCATAAAAATACCCGTCCGGAGTGCCGACTACGCCCCCACGTACTTCCTAGCGACCAGCGTAGTTACGTCTACGTACCGGTGGAAGACGTGGATCACATTTGCGTGTTTACGGATGAATAAACCCCAACCATCTAGGAACACCGTCATTCAGGGGTACCAACGGCACGTGAAAAGAGCGCCTGAAAATGTCTAACATTCGTATCCGGGGGGAAATACGACGCTTACCATACCAGTACTACTACAAACGTCGGGGGGGGGGGGGGGGGGGTGAACGCCCCACAGGCAGCGCTAGAGCGCGATGGGTAGCAGAGCGCGAGTTCGCTACTAGAGCGCACCTCACACCCCCTGAACGACCCTCCGGCCTGAGCGACGACGATACCGATAAAGAAACCAGCACGTCCGCTACCACCGCCACCACATCACCCGCAAGCACAGTAGAACAATCGCGGGAACAACTAAACCTACCCCCTATCCCCATAACGCCATTGAACAGCAGGCCTGCTACAGGTACCGTCAAAGAAAGATTTAGCACAACCCTCCACCGCGATTACTCAGGTGTACGGACCTACCGAGCATTCCCTCACTCTCGCACTCCACTGTACACGGTACCCGACGCTGTGCCAGAAAAAATGAACCTTCCCTACCATGCCAGCGTGGAGGCAACGCCAGTCAAGCGATGAATACTACAACAAGGCACGGCGATGTGTACTGATTCCCAAAGACATGACCCCTATCTTGGACAGCCTAAAAGTCAAAAATCGTATAGAGTCACCACCACAATACGGAACCATGTCACAACTCGCCAAAAAGATGTCAGCCACCCTGGATTACCACACCCTCCCACAGGATATCAGGCTACGGGAATACCAATGACTCCACCGAGAGTTTTTAACATTGGCAGAGCAAACAATATCAGGAAGCCCCACCGTCAGCAACACTGTCGAGGGCGAGATCATTAACACTCTTGCTAGCGCACCTACACCACCTCACGAGACCCACCGACCATGATCGCTGCCCACTCCACCATCACACTCACCATCAAAGATCCCACTACCCACCAAGAGAGAACAACTCCCTCCACCGCAGGAAACCCCTCGATCACGAACGATACCCACACCACCAAACTACCCGCCACGACGACCAAACCCACGTCGACTTAAGACCCTGAAGCAGTTAACCTCACCCCCCAGAAGATGGACTACTTTATAGAAACGCAATAAAACAATCACAAACCACACTCTTCATTGTCTGTTTTTATTTCCCTTTTTATTTACAGTCTTTTTTTACCACTGTCACGCTTCCAAACCTCGGAAATCACGATACTGTCCAGACAAGAGTCAGTTTTAAACAACGCGGCGCACAGCCGTTGGGCCTTTAGTTCTTTACTCTTATCGCACACCCAGCGCATAAAAGTAAACGCCTCGATCCGTGGGCAATGGGGCTCGATCCTGAAAAGCCAGCCCATGGACGTGTCTCTCCACGTTTGTCACACTACGACGCTGCCACGGTCTGAGATCGTGCATCCTGATAGGGAGGATAAAATGCTGACCAAGGACCTCTTGGTGGTGGCGACAAAAACCCATCTTCTTTGTGTAAAACCCTTGCCCAATTTAGAACCCGTCCAGATCCAGCACAATAGTCACTTTCTCGATAGCAGTTTTTTTACCCTCAGGACTAGCCACAAACGTCTACTCAGGACCCCCCATACTTTTACTACTCTTGGCAATGACCTCCTGCGGTCCGTTCAGCCTCTTTACTGTGCCCATCATGGAGAAACGTGCGACGGGGTACTACAAGGGACCGCCAAATTACATAGGCACCCACACGTAGACCGAAACAAAGGCCGAGACCCTCAAAAACACCACTCAGTAAACTCACGATTAAATGCTTGTACATTACCACCACAACCGCTGCACTGGGACAACAACTGGGAGCACCAACCCTTGGCATGGCTATTTTATTAGCTAAACCATTCAACCGTATTACAGAGATATGAAAACACCGTTAACAAGTGAAAAAGCACCTTTTTTTATTCCTGTCAACGCATCATACAACGATGCCGCTATGATCTTATACTACCCCCTGGATGATAAACACACAGCACTACGTCAACGCGGCCCGTTTAGCGGAACCCTGAGCGTAACAAGAAATGCGCCACCAATGCATTCCTTTCCTCCCCTAGACACCAGGGCACCCCATATACCGATACTTGATACGCACGCATTCCTTCCCCCCTAGGTCCCAGCCCACACATACCGATACTTGACACCGGAAATACTTTAAGCTAGATGTGGCATATTCACCACATTCTACGCATTCCTGCCGTCCCCTATACTCACACCCCTTACTACTACCGGGCTGACAAGAGGGATAGGCGTAGACAGGGCGCTCTCAGGCTGAGTGGTTGATGGCGAGTCTGAAGGGATAGGCCTGATGATGTCCCCCTCGTCATCAGCGACATCACTCTCTAAACTCGAGTAGGGTTTTCTCCTTCGTTTAATGCCTCCTTTAGTAGCGCCGGCTTCGTCGATCTCCAGGGATACGTAGTGGATTCCGTTTGTTTCGGCCGAGTGCCCGAGTATTATTGAGCCGATCGGGGAAGCGTGTTGGGGCTGGATAGTTGCGGATGCGTGACATCCCAACGAAGAAACAATATGTATTCCTACGAGAAAAAGATACGCTATGGCTTGGAGTGTGAGTTGATCGCCGTAAGTTCCGTCCTGATACATGGAATACACATACTGATCCCAGGGTACTGCCGCAAATAGCTCCAGAGGTGTACCATCGGAAGCGTAGCGGTGATCTTGAAGGTATTTGTTTATCTCTTTTCGGATCGTTCTATGTGAGCGAAAGATGCCAATTCGTCTCAATTGGTAGGAGAGGGCTGAAAACTGACAATTGCCATCACCATTTGGATTAAAGTCTACCCGATACCCCTGAGCTTTAAACTCATCAACAAGGCTAATGAGAGGTAAGGGTATTAAGTACAGCGTCCTTATGTTTGCGTTTTTGTTCATTTTGTTTTGCTGCTTTTTTTCGTTTTCTCTTTCCCTGAAGTGATACTTGTTATATCCTCCACGGAAATCCATGTACAGTGTCTTTGGTGTAGGGATGTTCGTATTTCACCTTATACTTGTTGATGTCTAGATTTCGTTTCACAACTGTGGCTGTCAACACATGTAATTTCTTTGGTGCAGCTTCGGATGTTCGAGAAATCGGAAAACAAATGAAAACTTTTTGTTCAATCCCATACACGGAACAGGGTTGTTTAGCATTCGCCGGAAGATGTATCGTTTATCCCAAACATTGCTTGCCTCCTTAGCCTTCTTTCGAGATGAAACTGTCTTTCTAAGGTGCTGTACAATATCTTTTTTTTTCATAAGATTTGCAGCTCGTTTCTTTCACACATTTTCCTCCCGTCACCTGGTTTTTCACTTGGTTTTAGTGTCGGCCATAAAACACCTTGAAAGGTGACTGGTGACCTAGAGCTTCCATAGTTTCTTGGTTTTGCAGGGCTTGGTACTGGGCTAGCTGTTTGAGCTAGCTGTTTGGGCTAGCTGTTTAGCCCAATTAACACCAAACTTATGCATGTGCATGAGATCGAACCTCATTTGGATGGGACCTTTCTACTTTTCCTTGACTCTAGAGAACCTTAACAATTTTAACATCCAGTGCATAATTTTTGTACCGCCTTTTTAAACTCACCGCCATTGTCAGATTGGACTACTTTAGGAGGGCCCACTTGACGATAAAGTTCTGCAAGCTCTTCTGCTACTAAAGTGCTTGATTTTCCGGCGAGCGGGCGCAGCCAAAGAAAGCGACTAAAGACGTCCTGAACTGTAAGAACGTATTTGCATTCCCTTCCGTTTAGCCGTACAACAACGTTAGACATGTCTATCAGGTCAATTTGATTCCGAACCTAAAGAGAAGAACATACAGAATCATTCTCAGAATCACGATTCTGTGTGGCTGCAAAGACTGTGGAGTATGGTGTTTTAAAACATTCCCAACCGAAGGGTTGCCAATGTCTTCTGGTAAAACAAATTTATAAATAATAATAATAAAAAAATAATAATAAAATAAAAAATTACCCCACCCCCCCATGGACGGCGACCGAAAGTCCCTTCCCAAATACAAATTTGTTTAGTCAATCAACTTAGGTAAACGTTTAGTTGTATTGGCTACTCTGTTAAAAAAAGTTACGTAGTGAGACGTCACAATAATCACGTAGCTATTCCAGGCACGTTATACCAGGGCCAAATTCTATAACTTTATCTCGTTTTGGCAGAATAATATTTGATATCATTGTGAGCGCAGAATTTCGCCAGGCTATTTCATGCTGAGAGGCGGCAATAGTACTAGAGGTGGGGCAGTTTGCTTCTTTTTTTTTTAAACAATGAGTCGTTTTTCTAGCTCGCTCGGTCATTTCCTTATATTAGGCATTACATACCATATTTGGAAATCCGCTTCAATAATTTTTTTTCCCCTTTTTTATCGCTCTAGAACTTTGTAAGTCGAGAATTTGAATTTGAGTGTTTACTACGATTTTGCTGGCAGCCATCTTGGAACGCGCGCTTGACCCAGGCTCTTTTAGACCATTTAGAAAAACGACAGCCATTGATTGATATGAAAACAAAAACAGACTAATTAAGAGAGCACTCATTGTTTATCGGGGGGGTGGGTATGACAAAGGGATGGCTCTAAATAATTCGGGGAAATAACGGAAAAATCAATAACTCGGCGAGCTCTCAGTATTGCCGAAAACCGCTAAAAACTCGCATGGGTTCTAGAAGTTTTTAAAAGAAAGACTAAAAACAAATGCATGGAGGCCGGCGGCCCGCAGGGTTCTCTCCAGAAAAGTAGACGGGGCGATCGACCTATCTTTACTATTTTTACCAACTGCCATCCTATAGGGGGTTTTTAAGATTTTTTCCGATTTTCATGCTAATGGTGGCCCACTTCGCCCGAAATGTATTTTTTAATGAACCACAATTCAACTGATCGGTTGATACTTCCGGCTTTATTGTCGGTAACAATACAGGATCTATCAGCTAATTAAAACAGCATTGTTCTCGAGATACTAAATAAAAAACAAAATTGACAGTTTTACAGTTAACCAGAGAAACCACAACATCTAGGCCCGTATTTTATCGTGCACAAATCCGAATTACTTCCCAGTCGTGAGTCGCGATCGAAAACTACGGCAAGAGAGTGATCCAACAGGACTATGAGAGGTTTCATTTCTCCTTGTACCTCAAAGATTTCAAAGGCTCTCCTATATCTGCTGTCACCAAGTTTTTTTTCTGCCGAAATTTTACGGTGCTTTCCTGCAAACTTGGTATTCGATTCATTGTTTAAGCGCTGTGAATTATTTTACTGCATAGTGTGTACGGGTAAAATGACCGGTTTATTTCCTTTAAAAAATAATAAGGATTATGATTAGAACTATGAAATAATGATGGAATATGCATTCTTTCTGGAATTAATGCACAACAAAGCCGAGGTGAAACACTTTAACACAATCGTTCATAAACCATAGTATGGGAATATCTGCAATATTTCCCATTGATTTTCATTCACACTGGATGCGACGGCTGGTCTCTATCACCCCAACGTCAGGCCTTGATGGACTACTAATCCCAAACGATCCCAAACCAGATGAGGATCTTAAATCCGCCGAGGTCGCGTGTAATGACAATGAGTTGAATTCGGATACATAGAGTTTACAGCTGTTCTTGATGACGTCATCGATGACTTCATGTCGAGGCACCATATCGTTGCACCCCCCTTGACACCTACATCTGTCAGGCTAGACCGCCTTATGTTTCTATAAGATATGAGTATTGCCGTTTTTAGTGGTCATCGATGACGTCATGCTCAGTTGACATATCGTTGCACCCTTCCTGACACCTACATGACATCTTCCAAGTTTGGTTGTTTAATGATGTTCATATGAGTCAAAATTATAAGTTCTAACATTTATGGGCGACGTGTTATTACATTTATGGTTAACGTGGTTTATATCATTTATGGGCAACGTGTTCTTACATTTATGGTTGACTGTTTATTAAATTTTTGGGCGATGTGTTCTTACATTTATGGTTGTTATAACATTTATGGGTGACTGTTATTACATTTATGGTTGTTATAACATTTATGGGTGTTATTACATTTATGGGTGATATACCTACCCGTGTAACAGAATATTCTCTTTATACACCTACCCGTGTAACAGAATATTCTCTTTAAAAAGAGAATATTCTGTTACACGGGTAGGTATATCACCCATAAATGTAATAACACCCATAAATGTTATAAAAATGGTTAAAATTGATAACATTTTGTTTAGATCGTTAAATATTTAAAAAGTTAAATACTGAATATGCCAATGTTTAAAGTGTGACCACATAAACCCCCTCCCCTCCACCCCTTAAAATGTTACCTTAAAGGATGGCACTTTGGTCGTGGTTAACAGAAATTCTTCCCTGGTAGGTCCAGGTCTGGTAGAAGGATGTTTTAACACTAAGAGATGGCAGAATCGGAAAAAAATGCCAAACAACCCCTTCGGAATAGCAATTAGTTAAATTTTATACGCTAAGAGGTAACAGAATCGGAAAAATCCTTCAACACCCCCTAAGGGATGGCACTTTTCTACTTTTCTGTTTTCTGGAGTGTGCCCCCTCTCAAAGGAGATCTCTCTTTGTTCTTGTAAGAGACGACTGATCTGGGGCGCATTCTAATCTGTATTTTTACTCAGAACAATAATAATAACAATCATGTTTGTGGAGGGAAAAGTGCCATATATGACGAGGCTGTGTACTGCGAGCCTTCTGACCAATCTTCAAGCTTCCACAAGCGCCGTCTTACTGCATTGGGTGAGCGATAAGTCATTATTACGAACATGCGCAGTAACGCTTTATCCCACACGGAATCGAGGCACCCTATCCAGGCATACAAGTGGTTTTGTTTTATGCACCTATCTATGTTAAGGCGGTGGGGGGAGGTGCGGCAAGGGGTGAAGATTTTACATTTTTGCGATTTTCCTAGTCAAATTCGTTACCCTTGGGCCAAATTGTGGGGCTAAATTTTAAGGAACATCCTTCCCCCGAGCTATATTATTGTGATCAAATATCCTTTGACAAGGGATATAGAGATAGCATGAGCTATATAACATGCGATTTATTTCTATGGATGCGTTGAATAGTGTAAAACAGTGAAATATCAAGTGTGCAAACATTCTCAAAACCGAGAATAACAAATCAAGTTAAGAAGCAACCAAGCATCTGTAGTGAGCACCAAACTTAACGAAAACATGCTAGTCCGTGGGGCACATGAGTGGGCACTAGATCAATAGATCTCTACCCCTGGAAGATGAGTTAACCTCTCCCACGGGATAAACACGAACGTCAAACTCCTTGCCTACTAACCAGTTTAACCGTTCAAACCCCCACCACCCCCTATCTATATTGAAATTTAAGTGTGAATTGTGGCCAAACCTTGTGTTACACTATAAAGCCTCGATCAAACGGAAATGAGAGCTGATGAGAGTCCCACTCTTTCTAGCTCTCACAGGGTTCCGATCAAACGGTCTTGGTGAGAGTTGTTTAACAACCAGCCCGTGCTACTCTATGTTCACATGCGCGCTGCTCATGTAAAAACGAGTTCAATTTTCGGGGGGGGGGGGGGGGGGGGGATGAACATAAGATTGAGTTTTGGAATTTTTAATATATAAATTATATGACTAATTAATATATAATTATTTGACTTCAGGATTAAAAACTGAATCGGGAACTTCACGTTGAATTCACTTTTTGTGAAAATAGCTGACCGGAATACTCTCATACCTCATCATTCACGCGATCAAACGGCGCAAACTTTGATAAACTTTCATGTAGAATTTCAACATCCCAATGTCAAAAAGTGAATGAGAGTTAAGTGAGAGTCGATGGGTGTGAGTGCATAGTCAAACGGACATGAAAGTTGGAACTCTTATCTATTCTTATCAACTCTAATCTCGGTTTGATCGAGGCTTCAATCAATTTATCGGTGTTTTGTTTTGTATAGCTAATCCTGTGTACGACAGAGCTCTCGCAAAACCGCCAGGCAGCAGTCGTCATCTCAAAAACCTGATTGCCGAGAGGAGGGGCTCCTCCAATATCTACGACAACCGTGAAATGCAAAACGAGACGTTGCCATGTCAACAAGGCGTGTGACGTGTACGATGACGTTGTTGAGGTCAAGCCAAGGCTAACCGAAGGGTTGTATGAAGCACTATCAAAAGATCTTATTAACAACCCTTATCTACCATTAATTCACTCGGTATTATTTGTGTATACACTGAAACTTACAGCCTTAAGAACAATTTCAGCCTTAAAATGCTCCAAATTTAAGCCTTAGCCTAAATGATTTTTTTTTTACTAGCAAATAGTGTGCTTTGGTACTCGGCGCGAATGATGCCGTATTTTTCCTAATCTTTTACCGATATTCTTGAACCCTTCCTGCCTGTTCATTCTTATAGCAAAGCATCTGGGCGTATGGGATAATTAGCTCAGCAAGTATATTCCTGTTTAGTCCAGTGGGATCACCATGAAGCTTGAACGGGTGTAAAAATGTGATATTCTTACGAAATTCCTTCCAGAATGTAAGCGCGCTATCTCTGTCAGGAGTGTAACCGGTTTTTTTGGACAAGTAAATCCCTTCTGGAGTGAGGACATTCGGCAGATAGTCCAGAAGACATATCATTGTTGGCACGGCAGCTTCCAAGTGAATTTTATGTTTGAAGAAAACAGAAGATAAGTATCCAAGTTGTTTTGACAGGCGTCCAGGTACATACCATGCATCTGATAGAGAAGTTGGTATCGAGTCAATGCCTCCAGTGTTTTTGTAAAAGATTGAGAAGCTCTGGTTGATCCACAAAAAGGAAGACTTGCGTAGCTCACTGAAAGCAACGGCTGTTCTGTTAAGAATATCATCCTTTTTCCACCCCCAACCTTGGGGAATAGGACCTCCTAGTATTGCATTTGTGAATTTCAATTGGTCAAACTTCCACATCTTGTCTTTGTCTACGCCGAGGACATTCCACCAAAGGAAGAGAGAGTCGTCGTGAATTTGTAAGTATCCCTCGTAGCCCGGATGTAATCGGGCTGCCTTCCCAATGCACTCGTAACCCCAGAAGCCTCTCTCGTGACTGACCTGCAGTACTCTGATCGTTTCGTCCGCTTTTGGACCACACGCGATAATTTTCCGGAAGCCATTTTCGTAAAATGACCGAAGAAGCGGGAAACTATCATAATAAGGGTAGTGGTAAATAATGATTAGCGCGACGTTTTCCAAATAGGAATGACATGAGTTTTTGCTCAAGAATCGATGAATTAATGAGTTGTTCTTTACATTCGATGCTTTAACCAGTTTCGGATCCATTTGGGGATTTCCTAAGAAGGAACAAAGAGAGAATATTAAGCAATACAATAAAATATATTTACGTGTCTGTCTGTTTGTCCGCTTGTCCCTGTTCTGGTCTGAAATTACTTAAAAAAGGATGAAAACAAATACAGAAACAAAACAAAACAAAGACATGCAAAAAGGAATAAGTTGCAAAACGTAACAGTAGGCTAAAAAGTCCTGGTAACGAGTCCCACGCGCAGGGCGCTGCCCTAAGGATAAAATAACTAACTAAATTATATAAATTAAGTTACTTGTACTATGTGACGTATATAGGCAACAAATTATTGAGCAGATAGTTTGTGTAATAGGGTATGACAATTTAATTCGTTCAGCGTAATTTGTTTGTATCCCCGAAAAAAAAAACTATTTTATTGACTTCGCCACAAGTACAACAGCATAGCGCAACAGCATAGCCATTTACTGCGGGCCCTTTAAAAGAAACAAGAAAATGCATTATGATTAATAATAACATGAAAAATTGATGATGTAAAAAATACCTTTGGGCCTAGTTTGAAGGTCGCATTACCGTCGCGCCGTATAAAATTCGAATTTAAGTCGACGTAAATATAGCGGTGGTTTTAGATGCCGTATTAACCCATTGACCCCTGGCTACTTTTTAGCTGAATTTACAAAAAACAGACTGAAAACAGATACCTCCCCTCCTATTCTGAGTTTTATAAAGCCCGTCAAAGTCAAACACAGCTGCAACTAGTCAGCGGTATCCTAGCTTTCCAACAGTGCTTTGCGGTCCCCACTTTTAATCTCTCATCGTTGTGCTGAAGCGAGCACAAGTTGATGGTTGCTTGTATTTTTTATCAAAAATAAAGCTATGAGCATATTAGGAGAGTGTCTCAGGACATCATGAAGTCTATTGGGGCATAATTGAGTGTTTTGCTTATGGATATTTGCAAGCAAAGGTGGATTCATGATGATTTTTTCTTGTTTGGCTTTGCCTGGATGAGAACATCATTTTCTAATGAATCACCACGCTCTCCTAAATGCTTTCTTTTCTGAAACCAAATTGATTCCAAAATTGTTTACACTGCTATTCTGGGTCTGAATGACCTGGGATAGATTTGTTGGCTTCGGGGTGAAAAGAGTTATAAAAAAAACATCTGACTTTGGGGAGAGGAGTGTTGACTGGCCCTCCCCTTGTGAATTTCCCCTGGATCTCCCAGAATGCTTTGCAATCCGTAAAGCCTACTTCGTGGTTTTACAAGCCTTCAAGGAGTGAACATTGTGTTTTGAGGCCATGGAAATGAACCTGGACGATCAGAATAAAGGTATCTATTTGTGTCTTGAGCTGTGTTTGCTGATCTCTCTCCCTTGTGTGGTATTTTGAGCGTTTTATTGAGAGGGGTGATTCTGCTTTTCTTTCGTTGTTCGATTTGGAATTTGTCAAAGAACATGTGCTATTATTTGGCTTAAGAGTGGTTGCTACACCTTGGTTGGATGCATATCTTCAAGACCATTTATCCCTTAGACTGATGCCTGAGTATCTTCATCTTGTTGTGTTTAGTTTGCATTTATGAATTTTTTGGGTTGTGGGTACTTCTCAAAGCCGGTACAGGCCGGTTGAGGGGTCAATGTGTTAAATTAGGCGTAGGTAAATAATTCAGTTCTAGCGGGCTAGCGATTAGTGCCGTCGCTATCACAATGACAGCTGTACATGGCTCGTTTCACGGGTTGAAACTTCATGTAGCCACCAATATAGTGTGTCCTAGTCCAAACCCTAACCACATTGATGGCTACATGTAGTATTGAGCTTTATCGAGTAGAAAAGCAGGCATGCAAATTGACAAAAACGAAATTAGTGTTCTGTGTGCTTGAAAATAAAATTGCTAGTTTATCGAGACGTTGATTTCTGGTACGTCGCCATTTGACTTATGATAAATACAATGTTCAATACGATGTTGTAAAGCGTACAGGCGAAAGGTTTTAGCTAAAAGTCTATTTAAAACCGCAGAATAATACTTCTCGTGACTTCATAATTCAAATGAATATTTGCTACGGCTGGGATCTAATAATTAGGCGTTTAAAACCAAAGCCGTCTTATAGCCGTTTTCTGCCGGTTTAGCTACATTTGCAATCATTACAATAACTTATGCATTCTATACGGCGCATGGATAATACGGCGTCTAAAACTAATCTGACTTAAACACGAAGGCGCGGTATAAAAGGCCGCTTCCCAGGGAAGCATCGGCTCATTTGTCAATCAACCGCCGTGGGGTGAGGATCAAATTCAAGATGGCGGCCCGAGCCAAGTACAAAATGCAGAGGGGAGAGGTTTCAAAGCGCTTCCTGATGTATAAAAATGCCAATTCTACCTTCCAGTCCGATAGAATGTGTAAAAAAGGAATTTCAGTAGAAATAAAGCTACGAAACCATCTTGATTTACGCAAAAAACGAGCAAACGCATGACCAGAAAACAACGATTGCAAACCTCGAAAAAAGGTGAGTTTTTTATGCCTAGAATGTACTTTTCATATCTTTAAAACTCAAAAAACAGGATTTAAATAAGTCATCAAAAGCTTATAGGTACTTAAAGTAGCGGGAAAACTCTGTTTTGCTAGAAAATGCATCTTGACTTTTTCCACATAACTGCCGATAGAAGTAATGCAGGCCTTCTATAGGAAAGATATTGCTTGTAAATCAAATCTTGCTTTACTGTTGTTTGTTTTTATTTTTACATCGCCTCTAGCCCGGACATAAATTGTTTTGTGGTGTGTGAAGTTTTAATTCTATTTACAAGCTACTATAAGTTGGAATTTAAGTATAAAAATGTAGTAAATGGTAGCGTTTTTTATTGTTGAGATCTTTTTATCAATACACATAAATCATCAGAGAAAGCATTCCATTATTTGTAATCTAGTAATGTTAACAAAATAGTTGAGTTAATCTTTCTGAATTGATTGGGGGCCACACTTGAATGTTGAATCTATTATATATAATTTCTAATTAATTATATGATTTCATCCTAGCTATACCCAAGAAGCAAGTCATGGTGACATCTGAATAATCAACAAGATATATTCCTCAAGAAAAAGCAGATACATAGACAAATACAGTATTACATTTTCCCTGTGATTCTAAATCATAAACATTCCTTTATAAAGGAAACATTTTTTGTTGCTATCAAATTGATTTATGTGTTACTGGAAGTGTACAGCTACCAGTCATATTTTATAAACTGCATTATAGATTATACTTTTGAATAAACCAAAATGCCTTGTCTTTTATCCATTCAGTTCAAGACTTCTCATTCTTACAGTAAAAGCAAGTATAGATACAGGGGAGGGTATCCATTGAATCAAAACAGTAAAAGTCATGTCTATTTTGTATAGTTTAACTTAAAGTATAAAACATATGTTTGGGCAACCCCTGTCAAAAACTTAGGATCCAGACCCTTTTTCAACAAAAAGAAACACAAAGCTAATTCTATTGTTATTATTTGTAGTCATCATAGATTGCAAAATAAAAACAAAATAATATACAGGTGCATTCTGATCCAAAAAGTAGAAAGATAGACTCAATTATGGATCCAACTCACTTAGATGGATATCAGTCATTTCTTTAGTAGCCCTTCAGTTGTTTGGTGTACATATATGTGTAAGTTTACGAGCTGAGACATTGTACAAAGGGTTCTGCTGTTTCTGTGAGCCAGCTATGCACTATTAAAACAAATATCGAATCAAATGATTTATTTTATTGTATACCACTTCTTTGTTTTGTACAGACAAATAGTAAGTGTTGCATTTTATTGGGACGTAACTAAGCCCTTCCATTAACCCTGCATCTGATAAATTAGTCTGTTGAGTATACTTATAAATGACAAACAGGGTGAGGGTAAGTTGAAAAATTCCCTTAGCCTTTCTTTATCTTCTGGATCAAGAAGTCTGGTACTAACAGCAGGATGGCACCAGAGAAAGGACCCAAGGTAATGACCACCCTAGAATATATAGATTTAGGCACTGCCTAAAAGCGGAGCCAGCATGACTTTTTTCAGCATAAACTTGTGTAGAACCCCCCTTCCCTGCACTTTCATTATGCATCATGTTCCACCACCCACAAAAACGGCACCATATGTAAAACATATGAAGTGGAAAGCACTCCAACATATTTTAAAAAATTCTGAGTACATTATTTTATTATACTGTTAAGAACCACATATAAAAACCTAGAATGAACCTGTTAACCTAAAATTATCTAATTAGAATCCTTTTTAAAAGCATTTATTTAGCCTATAATTTGAAATAGGTAGAAATAGGAAAATTGATTTCTAAATAATTTTAAATATGATCTTAAGGGATCATATAAGAGACCTGTTTTTGTTTTTTGTGACTAACTTACTACCTCAGTGAGTCATTGTAATAGCAAGAGACTATTTATGAACCTAAATAGCCTAAATGTCACTAACCACACATTATGCAAGAACCTGTCAGGCTAACTTGGAAAAAAACTAGGGTTTTACTTTTATAACTCTGGTTCATTTTTAGAACAATTTTTCCATTAAAATATTATCTTACTTTTTGTTACTTTATATGTTTATTTTTGGTGACCTACATTAAATAACAATGCCTTATATGTACATCCTGCCCTGGGTCATGCCTCTTAGCCAGCAGCTTGTGCCTCAGCTTGATTTCAGAATCTCTGGCTGAGATTAACCTAAAGTAGTTTGGAGAAAAACATCTAAGAAAAAACTGGTAATTTCCTTACGATACAAATATTTTTCCACAAAAACCTAATTTAAAAAACCTAAAACTAGAAAAAGTCCCAACTAAAATTTTCTAAAATGATACCCATAAAAGAAAATGAACATATGAACTTTGCTGTCTCATAAAGCTCTATGATCTGATGAGCCAGAGGTTGAAAAAGCTTTTATAGGAGAAGCTGCAGAGGGAAAAACCATTGCTTTTGAGCAAATTGCTCCTCAACAAAAGAGCCGTCTTGGCTTTCTATGAAACCTGAATTTTACTTTTGGACCACATTATATTGTGACATGAGAAAAAAAAAGTTTTTTAAGGTTTGTAAGAAAACATTGAGGTACCCAGGGTTATTGAATATATTGTAGGTGGTATAAAAACAAGGCATATTTTTTTAGGTAATAACAGATCCTCAAGGTCCTAATATGTATGTGCACCGTTTTTAAAAAAAAATCAAAACAGAATTCCAGAATAGTCGATTTAAATTTCAAGTGTTTATCAAATATATGTTGTTTTTCACAAATTGCTAATACTTAGGGTTTTAGGAGACCAGCTTTCAATTGGTTTAAGGTTTTAGGAAACCAGTTTTCTATTTCTTTCTCCAAAGAAAGATGGAGTTTACCCAAGTAATTCATTTAAGCCTTGCTCATCTTTGTGAGAATTCGACCAATCATTCATTGAAATGAATTAAAAATAACTTTTGGTTTTATTTCTAGTATATCATAGCTGTCAACCCAACTTGGACAGAAATCTTGTGAAATCGGATGAAATAGAGCAAATATGTGAAAAAAGAAAGAAAAAAACAAAACAAGACAAGAGTGCCAATGCGGATGAATACAGAGAATGTATGAACATTCTCACAAAAATTAAGTTTATTATAAGGTCCAAAATCTTTTGACAGAGTTGACAGCTCTGGTAACTTATATTTAATTCATTCATGAAAAGTAGTTTTCCTATGATAGATGGTGAATGGCAGATTTAGAGATCGAATTTGATAAATACAACCTAGAATATTTATTCCCTGGGTTAAGTACTAAAGTATAAATTAAATTCAACAATGAAAAAGGTGTTCAAAGTTTGAAAAGAAAACAACTCCGAAAGATCGTTCAGCTAAGTACTTTAATACAATACGCAAACTTACCTACGTCTGCCAGTGCAAGAACAAATACATAGGAGCACTTGTCGGAGGTGTCTATAAAATTGGCTTGTTTTTTTATCTTATGGCTTACTCTAACATTTCAGCTGACCTTGACTCGAGCACAAGACTTGACTCTTCAAAACTTTCAACCACGCTTTTACACAGTCTTTTGCACATAATTAGACAAGTTCATATCCGTGGTTAGCATTCCCACGAATGATTGTTTTCAAGCCCTCTTTTTTGACAATTCTTGCTTTTCTGCAGTCAGTTTTCGTGTGGTTTTGAGAGGGGCAGAAATACTCATCCGCCATATTGTTTTGCGCGCTCTGGAGGCCTGTGCCGAGGCAGATCGCGGCTGGCTGGCTGGATGAACACAACACAGCGGTCAAACATTGCGCATGCTCAAGATTGAAAACCAAGATGGCGGACGTTCTACCACATGGAAGCATAAACAAGAGAGGAAAATGGGAGAAAAGTGCACTTTAATTTCTTGCCATTGAGTAATGTTTATAATCTAAAGAAAGAGAAAAGGTTCCTTTCGCCCCTGATCATTTATTTTACCGATCTATGCTTCAGCGACTTTTATAAGGGATGCGAAACGAAGCGGAGGTAAGCACAACTCAATTTCCTGTTTTTTTTTTAAATCACTTCCCTTGTTCCGCCTCGCGCTTACTTATCTGTTTTATTTTATCCTTCCCTTTTTCTCTAATTTTATGGATGTGAGACTTATTCATTAGCAGATAGCTTGTATGAAACCTGTAACTTTCATAACACAAAATAATGAGGCCCAATTAATTCTTAATCCTGTCTCGAATTTTTCTTTCTAACATCGCCTTAGAAGTACTTTCCTAATATTTTACTCAAAGGGGCTACGTCACGGTTATGTGCGTAAATTTGTAAATGCAGCTCTGAATTATCCCGAATGAAGTCCAATATTTCATATCAGTCAAATATCGCCTGCTGTTATTCATACAAATTCTCATCGCTGTAAAGTACTCAAAATTCATTCTAATATTAATTTAGTCATGTGCTACCATGAACACTCATCTAAGTTGACAAGATTCTGTTGTGTTTTTGACATCCTTTACAATATGAAATTTACTCAACTTGTGTAACAGACTGTCTAAAACCTGATAGAAACTTGTCAAAAACTTCAAAACGTCGGGTGTTTACTAGCATGTTGCTGACAGCAATAGCAAATAAAGTACTGTAATTCTAAACAAAACTTATAAAAGTAACATTACACATAATTACATTAGGACTTAAGCACTGCTTACATATAGTTAAATATTGCTCAATATCTTGCAGTGCAGCTTTACCAACAAGGGCACCAAAAGTTCCATGCAAATGGCTATCAAGGAGAAGCACTTCATTCCCTCTTCCAAGGAAACATACAGATAAGCCATTGATTATTACGATTGCAGCGATATTGGGTTCTCTCACTAGACGCTGGAGGTAGAACCTAAGTGATGACTGTGGGACTTGTGGATTCTGACACACAAAGTCTACATCAAAGGAGTCTTCTACCGTGATTGTGCCAATTGAAGATAGATGCACAGCAGCATCTTGAACACTGAAATTAATAGCCCGGCCTCCTGTGACTTGTTGGTGAACTCTATTTCCATGAGAAATGCAATTACACATAATCACTCCCCAAACTGGTGACAACTGGGCAATTGGAAATGCAAGTGTTCCTAAATTAGAAATGACTGTTTTGGCTAAAATAATAGCAATAAAAGTGCAGGCATTTGATCCGTTTCGCCCATTTAGGGTAGATTGGGAGATACTGTTCTCAAATTTTACAACCAGACACATTCAATGTTGTAATTTTGAATGTTATATTAATTGCTGCATGCTGCTGGTTTGAGTGACTTTGTTGTCTTGTTGATGCAGAAGTTTGGTTGGGTGTTGAAGATTGTGGTTTCTGAGAAGGTTGGGGGACAGCTATTCCTTCTAAGATGCTGTCAACCTAGTTTGCCCATTGTTCTGAGTCAGAAAAGTCAGGATCCTTTGTGCTTACTACAGGAATTTCATCATCATTGTCATTTGCATTAAGTTCAGCAGTATTCCTGGATGGAGAGGAGTTTGTGGGAGTTATGAGAGTAGTATTGAAAGCAGTTGCTAGTTTTGAAAGATGATCACTGAGTTGCTTGAAGCAGTGGGAACACTTGTTACCAGATTGAACTAAACAAGATTTATGGTCGGCATGGAAGCATGGGAGTCTAACAACTTCATCATCATCTTGTATCTGACATGTCTTGTAATCATAGGGTTTATTTGGATTTGGGAGGCTTTCAGGATATTCATTACTAAATTTGTAGGAAAGAGGTAAGGCCTTGTTCTCTACTGTGGTATCAAATGTCTTGATATAAAACTGAGGCTTTCCTTTTGGAGTCCCCTGCCTGGTTGTTTCTTGAGGAAGTTTTCTTGATTGTCCTAGATTCTGTGCAATGCTAACAAATAGCTTCAGCAGTGTCTCAGCTGACCTCCCAGCAATCAATTTTAAATTTCTTTCTGAATTTGTTCCTCTTAGATATGGTCAAATAAAATTTGCAAAGAATGATTTTGCAGTTTTTGAAGTTGTAAGACCAATTGCTGTATCTCTAATCTGGTTGGCTTTGTAGTAATCACGTATATGGAAACGTAACAGGGAGTGCCAAATCTCCACTTTTTTCTCGGTGATGATTGCAAGCCATTTCTTTTTAAAGTTGTAGTATTCGGGGAAAAAATTTTGTTGGTGGCATAAATCGTTTAACATTGACAGGGTTGACCTGTCATTCCAGATGATGAATAGGATCAGGAATCTGAACATGATTGACTCATAATGTTCTAGGTCACCAGAACGGAAAAGAACTCCATATTGAAAAAAAAAAACTAGAGGGAGAACTTCATCAAGGATATTGAGTATGCATGCAAATTCCACGTCTTTGCACAGTTTAAATTTTCCAAGAACTTTATCTCGGATCAATAGCCAGCCAAGGAGAGTGCCAATCAAGACCAGATTTGATCTGAATGGCTTTGGTTTCACTGGCAGGATACCTCCAAATACATCTGTATATATCCTTGAAAAAAAGAAGTGATAAGTTGTTATAATGTCCTCTACTGCATTCAAACTGACATGAAAGGGTCCTTGCTCAGGAATTAATGATGCATATCTGTTACTTTGCTGAGCAACAAGTTTCTTGAAGTAAAACCAGGTAGGCCAATCTCCAGGGCAGGGAAGTGCATATTCCTTGGTGTAGTTTAATAATGGTTGTCCAGCACTGCTAATTGTGTGGTCAAGTGCAAACTTATAGTTTTCCATGGACTTTAATGGATGTTCGAATTCAGCGACTAGTCGACAACTGTTTAGCTTGCATAGTTCATCATGTGCTAAGTCATGGTAAACACGAAATTCATGGAGTTGACTCTGCACTGACTCTCCATTTAGCTTTCTATAACCTGGAACTGAGCTAAAGAAGGAAGTTTGCCACTCCTTCATCTTTTCAGCAATGGTTAGGAGATTTCCAACTGAGATCCCCCCAACACATTTTTGCATGATTCCATTCATTGAAACAGATGGAGAACAATGAACAGCATCAATACTTTTAGGCATCTTTGGGGCTTTGATAGAAGGGTGGATATCTAACAGTGAAGAGGTCATATGGGTAGCCACTGATAGTTTCATATCACTCCCTGGCAGTCGCACAGTGTGAATATTGCGAAAGTCATCTATAAGCAGCATTATGAAGCCCTTCTCCTACAAGATAAAAAAAATGAAAAATATTTAAACTTGGAAATTGACTATACTTTGACATGTTTATTAGTAGAAATACACCCCCATTCCCACCACTCTAGAATTTTCTAAATCCCTTCCTCAGACATTGTGCAGTGCATGTATATGCTGTATCATGGTTAGGTCTGTATATAACATTAAAATCAAAGTCAGTTGTGACAAAAATAAGCTTCCATCAACTGCATATTTTAGATGTTCCTGCAGCTGATTTGGGTAGTTCCTTTTTTGTGTTTTTTTTTTTGCCTGTCAAGTGTCCTTGGTGCCACACTGTATCCTGAAAAAAAGCAGGATTTTTGAACACAGGTCTTCCAATTCCATGTCACCCACCACAGTTTCAATATCTTGTGGATTTAGATTGTTCAAAGGGATACACTAGATGTCATTTTTAATTATGTTACTTGCACTCACCTAGCACTGGTCCAGTGTTGATTGCAGACCTTGATGCTCCATGGTGGTGAAGAAATGCACCAACGTCCTTATTAAATTGAGAGGTCTTCTGTGATCTACAGACAATAGCAGAAAAAGGATCAAAGTAGTTGTTCAAGTAGGTAGGATAAGTAAAGCATATAGTCTAGTACATGTCAAGTGGATTTTTATGTGATACCACAGGCCTATAGCATATGTTTTTTAGATAGATATGATATATAAGTGGCTTGGAAAGAGTCTTTATTTTGGAAAGGCAGAAAAGGATTGTGTGAATCAAACAAGGGTTTGGTTCATTTTAAAGAAGTCACATTAAAAAAGGGTATTTCATATTATAATTGAATATTACCATTGCGTGTTAGGTATATTGGGATTATATTTGTAAAAGTAATACAATGTATACTTTAATGTTTCCTAATACTAAAAAAAATGTATGATTAAATTCAAAAAATATTTTTAAAATCTTCATTATTTTCATTCATAATAAATGGTTTAGAATAATTTAAGCTTACTTGTCTTGTTGCTGGGGGGACGTATTTTTCGGGGACTTTTTCTTTTAGGGTTGCTTCTCCATTTCTTTTACATGCCGAGCACCACTTAGTTCCAGAACGATATTTTGGAATGTTCTCTTTTCCAAGGGCGTCTACTGCGTCGTAAAGCCTACTTGGAAGGTCCCTGAGCGAGGAAGTGTTTGAGACGGCGAAGAAAGGGGAAACGAGCATCTATTATCTTCTTTGGTCGCTTTGTTCCGATGTGCGAGGCATAGTAGAGACCCCTCCCGGATGCCAGCCGCCCTTGCCAATCGACTATCAGCATAACACGGCATGCCAATACATTTGTCTTCTGTTGACCTCGTTTTTCCACTTTTCTCACACTTTCCACCAAATGAACCACGGAGACAAACACATACAGTCAAAACAAGGACGGCAAGACAAACATTCGCAAACTTCATCACGCCGCCGTGCAAAATATAAACAGAATTGCGGAACTATAAACTCGAAATGGTGTGACAAGTTGCGTGACAGAGCACGTGCTCAGAACAGGACCCTGGACCCTCGTAGATTGTGCAAGACTCATGGCTCGTTTCACCGTTGAATAAACGTCTACAAAACTTCTTATTATCCTCTTCCTACATGGTAGCAGCGGTTAACTATGGCCTCAGGATATGTCTTACCGCCGCCGGCGCCGCTGGAGATACACAATAGCAATGCTGCTGACAAATGGAAGCGATTTGTGCTCGCTTGGAAAAACTACTCGTTGGCGACTGGGTTGAACGAGAAAGCTGAAGCCGTACAAGTAGCTACGTTGCTAACAGTTATCGGTGAAGAGGCGAGAGAAGTCTACTCGACATTTACCCTGACCGAAGGAGAGACAGACAAGATAGAGCCTGTCATAAAGAAATTCGCCGAGTACTGTCAACCAAGAAAGAACGTGCCGGTCGAAAGATTCCGTTTCAACCAGCGAATGCAAGAGCCTGGAGAGTCCTACGAGCACTATAGAACAGCGCTGAGAAAATTGGCCGAGTCCTGCGAGTTTGATACGATTACGCCAGACGAAATACTTCGAGATCGGTTGTTATTTGGAATACATGACACGAAGGTCAGAGAAAGGTTGTTACGCGAGTCCAAATTAACACTAGCGAAAACAGATGAAATTTGCCGAGCGGCTGAGAGTATGCTTGCTCAGATGAAAATAGTCAAAGATACATCTGAGACAGACGTCAATGCCGTGAGTAAATTCGAGTCGAAGAAACCCAACATCAAAAATTATCGGCGAAAGCAACGAGGTCAAGGCAAACAATGTGACAACTGTGGATACCAACATATGGCAAATCAGGAATCGTGTCCCGCACAAGGAAAGGACTGCCGGAAGTGCGGAGCGAAAAATCACTTTGCCAATAGATGCAAACAGGAAGTCAAGGCTACCGAAGTCGAAGAAACAGATATGTATCCTGAGGAGACATATCAAACGGAGGAAGTATTGGCCGTCTGGTTGGATGATTCGCAGCTGGTCACATTTCAATCAGAGTCTGGAAGTTTCATCCGTTTCCAACCTGATACTGGTGCACAATGCAATGTGTTGCCAGTGCACATATACAAGCAGGCGTGTAACGACCACAAGCTAGTAAAAGTGAAACCCGTGCAAACGTCCTTAGTGGCGTATGGGGGATCAAAGATCAAAGTCGTCGGGCATGTCACCATTAGAGTGTGGAGAAACCATGTATCGTGCCAGCTGGATTGTCGCCTTGTTGACAGCCATGAAATCCGCCCGATTCTGGGGCGTAAGGCATGCCTTGGCATGAACATTATACAGTACAATGACAACGACCAGTTTCACAAACCGCAGACAGATGGAGCGACAGTGTTCACCGTTGACCCCAAACCAGGAGCTGCACTAACAAGAGAAGAAATATTGGCTAAGTTCCCAGCAGTGTTCAGTGACGGGGTTGGCAAACTTGATGGAGAATACACCATCAGACTAGACACAAACGCTCAACCAGTACAACACGCACCACGTAGAGTTGCAGTAGCCCTAAGACCCCAGCTCAAGAAAACCTTGAATGATCTAGTGGACAAAGAGATAATAGCACCGGTGACCACACCCACCTCGTGGATCAGCTCTATGGTAGTAGTTCCCAAGAAAGATGGAAAACTGCGAATATGCCTAGACCCAAAGGATCTCAACAAAGCCATCCAGAGGGAAAACTATCCCCTACCCCCTAGAAGAGGTTGCAACACGATTACACGGTGCCAAGGTGTTCACGTTGTTGGATGTCCGCAACGGTTTCTGGCACGTCCAGCTAGAGGAAGAGTCGACCTATCTAACAACTTTCCATACACCGTTTGGCCGATACCGATGGAAGAGAATGCCTTTCGGGATCTCCTCAGCACCAGAAGTGTTTCAAAGAAAGATGCATGAATTTGCCGAAGGTCTGACTGGAACCGAAGTTGTTGCTGATGATTTCCTGGTAGTGGGCTATGGCGAGAGCTACGAGGAGGCAACGGCGGATCACGACAGGAACCTCCTGGCATTCCTAAACCGTTGTGATCAACGGGACATACACCTGAATCCCGACAAGATGAGACTTAGGAAATCAGAGTTACTCTTCATTGGCCACATAGCAACTGACAAGGGACTTAAAGTCGACCCTGCTAAAGTGCGAGCAATTGTGGACATGCCCTCACCGACCGACAAGCTTGGGGTACAGCGTCTGTTAGGCCTAGCCCAATACCTTGCAAAGTTCCTGCCCCAGCTGTCAGACATCACAAAGCCGCTGAGGGATCTCACACAGAGCGACGTGCAGTTCATCTGGGATGATGCGCAACAGTTTGCGTTTGAAAAGCTAAAGGATGCCGTTACAGTCACTCCAGTATTGCGTTACTACAACCTAGACGAGGAGATTACACTTCAGTGCGATGCGTCGCAGAGCGGATTGGGTGCCGCATTACTACAGAATGGCCAACCAGTAGCCTACGCATCACGTGCACTCACGCCCGCTGAGACGCGTTATGCACAGATTGAGAAGGAGCTGCTCGCGATTGTCTTTGCGTGTGACCGTTTCCATACGTACGTCTACGGCCGCGAAGTCGTCAACATCGAGACTGATCACAAGCCTTTGGAACCAATCTTCATCAAACCTCTGGCGACTGCTCCGAAACGCCTACAACGAATGCTGCTGAGTCTGCAGAGTTACAGTCTCAATGTGAAGTACAAGAAAGGCAAAGATCTTTACTTGGCTGACACCCTAAGCAGAGCTTACCTACCCGAAGTCAACGCCTGGGAGTTTACCAGGGAGCTGGAGGAGATTGACCATCGATCATGGATGCCAGTGAGAGAAGAGACTTGGCAGCAACTCAAAAATGCAGCAGTAGATGATGCGGTGCAACAAAACCTTCGAGAGGTTATAAAGAGAGGTTGGCCAGAGAGCAAAACAGACCTGCCGGAGTGCGTGCATCCTTACTTTGATATTCGAGACGAGCTAACTGTCCAAGAAGAACTCATCTTTAAAGGCCAACAGTTGGTGGTTCCTAGAGCCCTGAGGAAGGAGCTTATGGAAAAGACACACTCATCCCACATCGGTATAGAAGGCTGCATAAGACGAGCAAGAGACACGTTTTTCTGGCCGCGGATGACTGTCGAGTTGAAGGAGTACATCACAAAATGCGAAGTATGTTTGACTCATCGCAGTGGCCAACGAAAGGAGCCAATTCTCCAACATGAGTTTGTCGCTCGATCTTGGGGAAAGGTCTCAGCTGACCTCTGTGAGCTCGACAACCGAACACTGTTAGTGGTCAGTGACTACTTCAGCAACTACATAGAAGTGGCCCGGCTTAACACAGTGACGTCACGAGCAATAATAAAGGAGCTGAAGGCAATATTTGCCAGGTTTGGCATCCCAGACACCCTTATAACCGACAATGGACCGCAGTTCGCATCAGCGGAGTTTAGTGTATTTGCCAAGACCTGGATGTTCGAACACAAGACGTCATCCCCAAGATATGCCCAAGCAAATGGGAAAGCGGAAAATGCTGTACAGACAGTAAAGAGGCTGTTTAAAAAATGCAAGACATCCGGGGGGTCAGAATTCCAAGCACTTCTCGACTGGCGGAATACTCCGACTGCTGGAATCGGAACTAGCCCGGCCCAGCGCCTTTTCGGACGTCGATGCAAAACACTTCTCCCTGTGGCTGGTTCCCTACTACAGCCTAGCTACAACACTGAAGAGGACACCAGGAAGTTGATAGGTACCAAGCAACGCCAGAAGTTTTATTACGATAAGCACAGCAAGCCCCTGGAGCCCATCGCTGTCGGCGAAACTGTGCGCATGAAGCTACCAGGACAAGACACGTGGACGCCTGGTACGTGTTTAGGTCAAGCCGGACCTAGGAGCTACAACGTCGAGACTGAAGGTACCACCTACCGACGAAACCGCCGACAGTTGATCAGCACTGGAGAAAAAAACAGCCAAGTACCTGATGTTCTGGAATCACCAGAACCCGATGATGCTCAGCAGCAACCCAGCCAGGTTGCCCTGCCACCAGATTCTTCACAGGCTATAACAAGGCCTCGGCGGGAGGTGAAGCCTCCTGCATGGCTCAAAGACTATGTGCCAAAATAACATTGAAACTGTTAGGACACTGAACATTAGTAATAATCCATCGTATGATTTTAGTTGTAAAATTTCGATTTTTACCCTTTGATTATTATAATGTTGTTTTAACCAACCGTTAGCGTTACTGTTAAAAAGAGGGAAGATGTGACAAGTTGCGTGACAGAGCACGTGCTCAGAACAGGACCCTGGACCCTCGTAGATTGTGCAAGACTCATGGCTCGTTTCACCGTTGAATAAACGTCTACAAAACTTCTTATTATCCTCTTCTTACAAATGGATGGAAAATATCAACAAGAACTAACTGTGAAATTTTGAGCCTTAGCTGTTTAGCGCTGTTCTTAGCTGCTCCAAAAACGTTTCATTGTATTTTCAGCTCGATACATAAAGCTTGTCAAAGCCGTGTTTATCAATGCAAATTAGCCACGCTTGGACTTTGCTCTTACGCATGCGTCGCGATATGACCGCTGTCATGGCTGGATAGATGGCAGCTTGTGACGTCATTGACCACACAATGACGTCATTGGCCACAAAAACCTATGGGGCTCCGCGCGCGGCCTCCGCTATAATGTAATAACAGAGTTTCACTTGCACATTCCCTGGATGCCGCTAAAATATCTTATGAAACTGGGGTCAGTTGCCAAAGCCATGGTAAACATGTATCGATCAACAATTAAATTTGGTAATATATAGATTAAGGCACTGCCTAAAAGCGGAGCCAGCATTTAACACCTTTTTGTGTTGACTGATAGGGGTAGTTTTAGAGGGGATCTTGGTGTCTCTAATATTTTTTAATGAGATTCAAAATATGTCAAATTTTACTACCATGTAATTATCAATTGTATTGGCCCCTCCAAATGGATCAAGCAAGCACTCATTCAATAATATTAAATATGCAGTATGAAAGTTAACAAAATACTAAAACTTGGTGTGAAAAAGGCTGTCAAAGTTCAAGGTGTCACATTAACGATAATGTTTTTTCAAGAGTCTAAAGGTCAATTCTTATTTCCCTTTATAGAAGTTCCACTATGTATATTTTTTATCAAAACACCATTCTAACAAGTTTTGACCTTGTGACGAATATATGAATGATATAGCAGCATTCCAAAGATTTAGATGCCATACTGTAGTTCAGCGTGGTCAGCGTTAGCACGTGGTCAGCGTGCGGCATAACGGGTAGTTGTGTTTTCTTTGGCTCTCCGATTTTTTTCAATTTTTTTCTTCATAGTTTGCTCCCTGTTTTCAAATCTTGACTTAAACAGATCATTTTCCCTAACTACCACTTCGCCCATTCTGTTTTCTACGGGATCACACCATATTACCGAGTTCTCCATTTTCCATCTAAAGGTATTGTGTTTTGCCATCACAATGTTTGCCACATCTCAAATAAGCTTGATGAGATTCGGTTACTTCTTCGTTCTTCATCAAATCGCAAAAACGGGAGATCTAATCTCATCCTCGGCCTCAGTGAGACGTTTTTGGACGAATCATGGACGGATACCGAGTTGGCTGTTGATGGTTACTCGCTGGTTAGAGCTGATCGCACATACAACTCTGGTGGCGGGCTGCTAGTTTCCATACCCAGCCATATTTCCTTCAAAAGGCGTGTGGATCTTGAATTTGAAGGTATTGAAGCCATTTGGCTTGAGCTCTTATTCCCCCGATCTAGCCCGTAATTTGTTTGTTTTATTATTGTTTTTTCTTCTACCTCTGCATACATAGCTCTTTTGGACAAAATATTTTCACATGCTAGCTCAGCAATAAGCCAATAGGTTGTGGTGCTAGGGGATCTTAATTTTGATCTCCTCGAAAAGCCTCTTCCTGCGCCAACCAAGCAGTATTTATTTATCTTTGATTCGCTTGGTTATCAACAGCTTATAACCAAATCAACCAGACCGATTTCCAACTCCTTACTGGACCACATTTTTGTTTCGAGCTCTGATTTTGTTATCGAGGCAGACACTGTTTCTAATACTGCGAGTGATCACCTCCCTATTTTTGTCGCTTGGAAACTCAGAGCAGGTTATTCTAGGCCGACTGGTCATAAGGTTTTACGTTTTCGATCTCGTAAAAACTTCTCTACTGAATCATTTATGCATGACTTGTCAATTGTTCCTTGGAGCACACTTGATATATACGATGATGTAAATGATGCTCTTGATCAATGGTATAAACTATTTAATGACATTTTTACTGTGCACGCGCCTATTTAAGAACATCTCATAAAGCACCATCTTAAATCTGATTGGTTCAATCCCGAAATAAGTGCTGCAATTAAAGCGCGCAACTGCCTCCACCGCATTGCTACTTCGCTGAAAACAACACCTCCTGGAGTAAATATCGCCGTGCGCGAAATCATGTTGTTCAATTAATAAGAAAAGCTAAAAAGACCTTCTATAATGATGCAATTAAGAACCTTGAAAATCCCAAAAATCTTTGGAAAATAATACGTAACATCTCTCCATCAAAACATGTCAATCTCCCTAATCGCTTAACTGTTAATGACACTTTATACGAAGACACTTTTGATATAGCTAATTCTTTCAATGAACATTTTTCCAATATATCTTCTCAAGTTTCTATTGATGCTGTCCCTGAATTTCCGGACTGGTCTGTCCTAACTAATTTTATTAATTCTAAACATCAACCTGGTTCCTACTTTTCAATTCCTCCGATTTCAGAAGACTTTGTCCTTAATAGCCTCTCTCGTTTAGACATTGGTAAGGCTGCCGGGTTGGACGAGTTGAAGTGCACTCCAAAATTATAAGCCGATCGGAATTCAAGTAGATGGTATTTAAGCCAATCAAAACCGGGATAGATGACTTTGATATGACATCTTGACGTCAAACTGGTACGGTGTTTTAGCTTGAGCGATTGGTTTTGGAAAAAAACACACGAATAAACGAGCATTATAAAAGCACAACAATAAAAGAAAAATAACTGTGATATTACCAATACAAACCGTCGTTCAAAACTCACCTTGGCAGTGTTTTTCGTCGCTTTCTGTTTGTCGCTTGTGTGGTTGAGTTCGCTTTTTGTTGTTAAATGTGAACTTGTCGACTTTCTGCTGGCAAGAAACTCGTCGACACAAGTGAATTATTTTTATAGCTGAAAACATACATAAATCGAAGGCCCTTTCTTCTCAGGATCTCCTTATAGATATCCATAGATATAGACGTGAGGGAATGTTATTAGAATGGTTGTGTAGAGCCTCTAAGTAGTCCTCTTTTTGCTGCTGCAACGGACGGGATTCACGAACACTCGGGTAGATTTTACTATCGGCTCGTACTTCAGACAAAACGGTTCCTCAAAGATTTCAGCCTATTTGAATCCGCATATTTTCTCATTAAATACTATTTTCAATCTGCCTTTTTTGCTGTGAACATACGAACTTTGATGGCGGTAAAAAAATAAAATTACGTAAAAACGTAAGACCGAGGGGGCCTGGGAGTTGCACGATTGACTGGATGGATGGATGGATTGTGACACCACAGGATACCTCCACGATGACCTCAAAACCAAGTCGCATAGCTATACCATATTTCTATACCTATGGAGCTCGGCCGCGCTGGCTCCGCTAAAAAGATAATAAAGATAAATCTTGACAAATTGACTTTCTGTCAAAGTAGAAGTCAACTGGGGTTCAACATCCCCTGACCTGCCCACTACACCAAATTTTCTTCCTGCTCAGGAAAATGTCAAAACACTTGAATTTTTGGTAAATTCTTAAACATAGGCACACTTTGCATTTTTGTTTTACACCTGTTGCAGCAACAAGTAGAAATAATTGTTTCACTAGAATACGTTTTACTGAAGTGTCCACTTATACTACAGCTGTAAAGTGACTTACAAAATAATAAAATATATATATGATGTAACTTGACTTTATACCTGATGTTTGCTGCTTATGTTTAGTTCTAATGTCCTACTTTGTTGTGTGCTATTTCAGTACAGAACTTACAAAAACACAGATTATTTTCTGCACTGTCTTTTCTTCCTGTCTTCCTTTCCTCTTTTCCCCATTTTAGGTGCTTCTTTCCAGAGTACAATGCTCTTCATTATTTCGCCGAATGTCAAATTGAAATACGAATGCTACGGGCCAAGAAAAGTGGGAAGAAATGGGGCAAAATCGCTCAACGAAACATGTTTTCTAAACACGCTAAGAATGGCGAAATTTAGCTCTGTTTGTACCCCATTGCACGCATAATCCCTTAGGATAGACTGCTAAGCAATAACTGTGGTCATTGCGGGCCCAAGCTCACCAAATCCTTCCCTAGGAGGGTCGGGAAGGTAAGCGTCGAAGGGAAAGGCGGGAGGTTTGAAATCGCGCAGTAAATGTACGGATTCTAAGACAAATATGCATTTCTCGCTGCCAAGAAAGGCTCGAAGTACAAATCAAACATATATTTTCTTTCATTTGGGAAATAATTTATTCGTTTAATATCAAATCATTAGATTTGGGGGCATTTTTTTTACTGGGCTCGTACGGTAATTACCGCCATATTGGAATTTCTCTCCATTTGGAAAATGGGGGCGGGGCTTAGGCCATTTTATACCAAAAAGCCAAGAATTGTCAAAAAAGAAGTGCTTGAAAACAATCATTCGTGGGAATGCTAACTACGGATATGAACTTGTATAATTATGTGCAAAAGACTGTTTAAAAGCATGGTTGAAAGTTTTGAAAAGTCAAGTCTTGTGCTCGAGTCAAGGTCACCTGAAATGTCAGAGTAAGCCACAAGATAAAACAAGCTAATTTTATGGACACCTTCTCCGACAAGTGCTCCTATGTATTTGTTCTTGCACTGGCAGACGTGGGTAATAGCGTATTGTATTAAAGTACTTAGCGGAACGATCTTTCGGAGTTGTTTTGTTTTCCAAACTTTGAACACCTTTTTCATTGTTGAATTTAATTTACTTTAAGTACTTACCTCAGGGAATAAATATTCTAGGCTGTATTTATCAAATGTGATATCTAAATCTGCCAATCACCATCTATCATAGTAAAATTATAACTACTATTCATGAATGAATTGAATATAAGTTACCAGAACTGTCAACTCTGCCACAAGATTTTGGACCTCATTATAAACCTAATTTTTGTGAGAATGTTCATGTATCTCTGTATACTCTGTATTGTTTTTTTTTTTACATTTTTGCTGTATTTCATCACATTTCACACGATTTCTGTCCAAGTTGGGTTGACAGCTATGATATACTAGAAATAAAACCAATCAATGAATGATTGGTCAAATTCTCACAAAGATGAGCAAGGCTTAAATGAATTACTTGGGTAAACTCCAGCTTTCTTTGGAGAAAGAAATAGAGAACTGGTTTCCTAAAACCTCCAAGAAATTGAGAGCTGGTCTCCTAAAACCCTAAGTATTAGCAATTTGTGAAAAACAACATATATTTGATAAACACTTGAAATTTAAATCGACTATTCTGGAATTCTGTTTTGATTTTAAAAAACATATAAGGACCTTGAGGATCTATTATTACCTAAAAATATGCCTTGTTTTTATACCACCTACAATATTTTAAATAACCCTGGGTACCTCAATGTTTTCTTACAAACCTTAAAAAACTTTTTTTTTCTCATGTCACAATATACTGTGGTCCAACAGTAAAATTCAGGTTTCATAGAAAGCCAAGACAACTTTTTTGTAGAGGAGCAATTTGCTCAAAAGCAATGTTTTTTTCCCTCTGCAGCTTCTCCTATAAAAGCTCTTTCAATCCTCTGGCTCATCAGATCATAGAGCTTTATGAGACAACAAAGTTCATATGTTCATTTTCTGGAATGGGTATCATTTTAGAAAATTTTAGTTGGGACTATTTTTAGTTTTAGGTTTTTTAAATTAGGTTTTTGTGGTATAATATTTGTATCCTTTTTTTTAGTTTTAGGTTTTATGAATTAGGTTTTTGTGGTATAATATTTGTATCGTGAGGAAATTACTAGTTTTTTCTTTAATGCTTTTCTCCAAACTTCTTCAGGTTAATCTCAGCCAGAGATTCTGAAATCAAGCTGAGACACAAGCTGCTGGCTAAGAGGCATGACCCAGGGCAGGATGTACATATAAGGCATTGGTATTTATTGTAAGTCACCAAAAATAAACACATATAAAGCAACAAAAAGTAAGATAATATTTTAATGGAAAAATTGTTCTAAAAAAATGAACCAGAGTTATAAAAGTAAAAAACCTAGTTTTTTTTCCAAGTTAGCCTGACAGGTTCTTGTATAATGTGTGGTTAGTGACATTTAGGCTATTTAGGTTCATAAATAGTCTCTTGCTATTACAATGGATCATGGTAAAGTAATTGAGGTAGTATGTTAATTATAAAAAACAAAAACAGGTATCCTATATGATCCCTTAAGATCACATTTAAAACTATTTAGAAATCAATTTTCCTATTTCAAATTATAGGCTAAATAGATGCTTATAAAAAGAATTCTAATTTGATAATTTTAGGTTAACAGGGTTCATTCTAGTTTCTTATATGTGGTTCTTAACTGTATAATAAAATAATGTACTCAGACTTTTTTCAAATATGTTGGAGTGCTTTTAATCCACCCTTAGCAAAGTTACATTCTAAAGCACAAAAGAGAAGGTTAATAAAGATATATTTCCAATATTTGAATTGCTTACTTTAAAACTTACACAAGAGGAAGAAAATGTTAAAGCCCTATCTTTGCAAGTTAAGTAAAGTAATTTAAAGAAGTAAAAGGAATTGGGACAGTACAGGCAGGGAATGAGTACTTTTACCTCAAATCCACTATGATAGTGTGATTTGTTGATATACTTATTTATGTATAGGAATTTGATATGTATTTGTTTATTGTTTTTAATTTTGAAGAGAATAAAATATGACCTCCCTTCACACCTGAAAGCCTTCCCTGTTAATCAAAGCATAAATTTATTTTGCTAAATTTGCTGTATCAGTTGTCTATCAAGTATAGTTTAGTTACACAAGTTTATGCTGAAAAAAAGCCATGCTGGCTCCGCTCTAAGGCAGTGCCTAAATCTATATATTAAGCTTGTTAAAGCTTTCAACTTGGCCTTGGGCTTTCGGGTGTCTTGGTGTGATTTTCTTATGTCTGAATTCTTCTTCAGCTGCAAACTCTGTGAATTCTGTGGAATTGAACGGTGGTCCGTTGTCGGTTTGTACGACTTTTGGTACACCGTGTGTAGGGTTGATAAGTGCTGTTGTGAGAAACTCTACTTCCGAATATCTTGAATACTAGTCTGTGAGCACTAGTGCATACTCGTTGTTTGTAAAAGGTCCACAGAAGTCCGCCTCCATCGTTTCCCATGGTCTTTCTGGTAAGCTTGTCATTTTAGCTGGCTCGGTGTGATGTGTGTTTGTTGATACCTGGCAGCGTTGATTTCACCGATTACGGGAAGGTCCTCCGTCAGCGTTTCGAGTTTCAGCATTGTTTTCATTAGCTGCACTTCCGGTTGCACTCCACGTGTCGAATCTGTCGGCGTCCTTTTCCTTTGTTTCAACTTCCGAAGTTCCTTGAATGATGTTTCCCGCGTTGGTCTTGCCGTTCTGAGGTTGTTTCATCTTTCGTTTTTGCGCTGCTCCTACACATTCGAGCGTAGTGGTTTCTTTTCCCGCATTTGTGGCATTCTGCTCCATAGGCTCTGCAATTGCCTGTGCTGTGTTTCGCTCCGCATCGGTCGCATTCTTTGTGGTGTTGGTCGCGCGTGTCGCTTTGTGATTTGTTTCACCCTTTGAGATTCCGACTCCTCCTTAAGCTTCCTTTCGATGGCTGCCGCTTGCGAGCTTGATTCTTCATCTATCGCTGCTTCGTCTAGTATTTGTGTAAGAGTTAAGTTCTTTCTTATAGTCTTGAGTCGTAGTTGAGCGCTTCTCATAGTCTTGATTAAATGATTTCGAATCGCCTCGTTCTCATCTGTGAATTCGCATTTCTGCGCTACTTCGCGGATCCTTGTGTAATACTACGCCATGCCCTCTTTGTCGGCTTGGATAAGATTTCCGAACTGGAATGTGGCGTAGTCTTTGTTCTTCCTTGGGAGAAAGTTCTTATCCAGCTTCCTTATAAGTCGTGTGTAGGCATTGTCCCCGGATCATTTAGCTCAGGGAGTGAGTCTTAAAGGTCGGCGATCTGCGGGCCGCCGTAGATTATCAGGCCGTCTTTTTTTGTTTCTGGTTCTGTCATTCCAAAGAAGCGAAACTGTCTTTCGATGTCCTTCTTCCACTTATCCCATCGCATTGCCGTGTCATTGGTGTCGGTGTTGATGTGGAAGGGTTTGATATGAGTCGTCGGTTTACTACGGTGATGTTGTTCGCCGCTACTTGCGCCCGAACTCGTATCTGCCGTGTCATTTGTCATTCTTCTACTTTTCTGCTTTGCTGATAATTCCTATTCCTCGTCGCCAAATGTTGTGACCTTATCGTGGTTCTACCATCAGAAAGCCATGAGTGAAGACGGTACGTGTTTATTGTAGATCCTGATCATACATGTGCTATATGCTAATTACAATATTTGTGATCATGTGATTAATATGACGTAATCATTAAGTTATTAGATTACTACAGACATTAGAACTAAACATAAGCAGCAAACAACAGGTAAGTCAAGCCATACATCACATATATATTTTATTATTTATAAGTCACTTTGCTGTAGTGTAAGAGGACAGTTCAGTAAAACTTATTCTAGTGAAACATTATTTATACTTTCTTGTTGCTGCAAGTTGTAAAACAAAAATGCAAAGTGTGCCTTTATCCTGTTGTACATGTTCAAGAATTAACCAAAAATCCAAAAAAAATTGACATGAGCAGGAAGAAAATTTGGTGTAGTGGGCAGGTCACGGGATGTTGAACCCAGTTGACTTCTACTTTGACAGAAAGTCAATTTGTCAAGATTTATCTTTATTATTTTTTAAACAAATTTAATAGTTGATCAAAACATGTTTACAGTGATCATGATCATGCTTCCGCAAACTAACCCCAGTTTCATTAGATATTTCAGCGGCATCCAGGGAATGTGCAAGTGAAACTCTGATATTACATTATATAGGGTGGTCATTATACCTCGAGTCCTTTCTTAGTGCCATCCTGCTGTTAGTACCAGACTTTTTGAACCAGAGGATAAAGAAAGGCTAAGAGAATTTGTCAACTAACACCCACCCTGTCTGTCATTTATAAGTATACTCAACAGAGTACTAGGTACACCTTTTTGAATAGGGAATATAGTGCACTTGGTCATTAGACCATTGTGCCATTGTGCTAATTTATCAGATGCAGGGTTAAAAGTAGGGCTTAGTACCGTCCCAATAAAATGCAACACTTACTATTTGTCTGTACAAACAAGGGAGTGGTATACAATAAAAGAAAACATTTGTTTCAATATTTGTTTTAAATGTGCATAACTGGCTCACAGAAACAGCAGAAAACCCTTTGTACAATGTCTTGTATACTTTCACATATTTGCCATAATTGAGTCTATCTTTCTACTTTTTGGATCAGAATGCACCTATAGTATTTTGTTTTTATCCTGCAATCTATGATGACTACAAATAATAACAATTGAATTAGCTTTGTGTTTCTATTTGTCGAAAAAGGGTCTGGATCCTTAGTTTTATAAAGGGGTTGTCCATACATATGTTTTATACTTTATAAGTTAAATTATACAAAATAGAGACATGACTTTTACTGTTTTTATTGAATGGATATCCCCACTGTATCTATAGTTGCTTTTTCTGTAAGAATGAGAAGTCTTTTTGGTTTATTCAAAAGTATAATCTATAATGCAGTTTATGCAATTTGGCTGGTAGCTGTACACTTCCAGTAACACATAAATCAATTTGATAGCAACAAAAAAATGTTTCCTTTATAAAGGAATGTTTATGATTTAGAATCACAGGGAAAATGTAATACTGTATTTGTCTATGTATCTGCTTTTTCTTGAGGAATATATCTTGTTGATTATTCAGATGTCACCATGACTTGCTGCTTGGGTATAGCTAGGATAATATCATATAATTATAAATAATATATAATAGGATTCAACATTCACGTTTGGCCCCCATTTTATTCAGACATATTTACTAAACTGTTTAGTTAAAACATTACTAGAATAGAATTAATGGACTGCTTTATCTGATGATTTATGTGTATTGATAGAAAGATCCCAACAATAAAAAAAAACACTACCATTTACTACATATTTATACTTAAATTCCAACTCGTAGTAGCTTGTAAAAATAATTAAAACTTCACACACGACAAAACAATCTTGTCCGAGCTCGAGGAGATGTAAAAATAAAAAGCAACATCTATTCTATTGAAGGCCTGCATTACTTCTATCGGCAGTTATGTGGACAAAGTCAAGATGGATTTTCTAGCAAAACAGAGTTTCCCCGCTACTTTAAGTACCTATAAGCTTTTGGAGACTAATTTAAATCCTGAATTTTCTGAGTTTTAAAGCTATGAAAAGTAAATTTTAGGCATAAAAAAAACTCACCTTTTTGAAATCGTTATTTTCTGATCATGCGTTTGCTCGTTTTTTTTTTGCGTTAATCACGATGGTTTCGTAGCGATATTTCTACTGAGTTTCCTTTTTTACACATTCTATCGGACTAGAAGGTAGAATTGGCACTTTTATACACGAGGAAGCGCTTTGAAAACTCTCCCATCTGCATATTGTACTTGACTAGTGCCGCCATCTTGAATTTGATCTTCACTCCACGAACTCCACGGTGGTTGATTGACAAAGACAGAGTTTCACATTTGATAAGGCTGCAGGAGCCTATTCAATCCTATTCGTGACACGGATACCACAGCATTTGACTTCTTCGGGCAAAGTTTTAAAACTGTATATACGTTCTAGTGTTGAACGTTACCTACGAGTAACGTTCAAAATACAAAAATACAATACAATTTTAATAAGAAAGCCTCTATCGACTAGGGTGAGTAAAAAAGCTTTAGCATTTATTCCTTCAATACATCACAAACCCCTAACGCAACTTCTATAATAAAACTATATATAAACTTATAATTGCTATTATTACTGTCTTAATTTTCCGGATTTGCGTTTTTATGCTTCCGAAATTTTCCGCGCACAGAAAACCATTAACTTACCTACCCTTAAATGAGAACCGTGAAGACAGCACTAGAAGGAAGACAACGCCAGCCATGGTTGTGGCTAAAAGTATGTGAAAGCGGTTTTGCACCATCATGCTATTTCCGGTTGCTTTTACCCGACGAATTTCTGACTTGCGTTAAAGGATCACTGCATGCTAAATGCATGTAGGGCTTCATTCCAGCATCTTGAACATCAAATACGATTGCTGCAACTCGTTTTTTTTGGCCTTGTTTTCCTTTTTTAGAAATTCTCGCTTGAGTACCCGAAAAGCGACGCAGTTTTGAGCAGCGGTATCCATTGTTCCCATGGTTTCTATTGTGATGTCATGGTGGGGATAAATTAAATTGTATTGAGAATTCGGCGGTCAAGCAGGCGCTCTGAGCATATCACTCGTGAAAACACCAACAAAATAAGTTTTTGAGTCCCCAAAAATTAAATGCTCTATGATTAAGATGTCTACAACCAAGCAGTTAATATACTGCACTCGTTAAATTCCCAAAAGATAGAGAAAATGGCGAGAATCATAGACATATGGACCAAACGACAGTGTGCGTGGGAGCTACATCTGTGTTGCTATGATACCGCCGCCATCTTGGATCGGTCAGTACTGGCCCATTTAAAATCACTCTCCCGACCAAAAAAGCACTATTGAACCTTTTTGATCAATTTTGTTCTTGGTCTACATTATTTAGCTTCTAGCCAAGTTGAAAATGGATTTAGATAACTGTTTAAAACAAATTTCTGAGGGAAATTGTGTTACATGACACCCTAATCTCTTCGTAACAAAAACTTAGCTTACTAATCGCTGGACAAAGATGGGTTAGATCTTCAATCGAATTAATTTACTTATCAATACAGGTGCACTCCCATCTCATGACAATGGAAAAAACTGGTAAGTTACTGTATACAGTATTCATATTAGTGTATTTTCGGTGTAATAAAATTACAGGTATCGATCTAGATTGATGTTATGTCAATTTGAAAACTCCTTTTATTCTGGAAATAACTTACTTAAGTACTAATGCCTAGTGCACACTAGCGACTTATCGACATGGGTGCGCGCACTGTTATCTTCGACATAACGACATGGACATAATGACATAAGAGAAAAATCATGTTTGTTTTCTTTTATGTCATTATGTCCATGTCGTTATGTCGGGCTAAACATAGTGCGCGCGCCCATGTCGTTATGTTGTTATGTTGCTATGTGCACTAGGCATAAGTAAGCTTATACATCATTAAAAGGCAAGTAGAGTTTTTTCATCTATATATACTTTTTATAAACTCTTGCCACTCAGCATAAGTTCAACTTCCTGTGACATGAGTTTGACACCTAACTTTTACATTTATTCTTTGACATCCAAAACCCTTATGTGCCAGCATTCAATTAATCCCTTAAAGCTACAAATTTCATAGTTATTAGTGTACAATTTTAGTTTCTCACTAAGATCAGTTACTTACAGCTCAAGCCAACAATTAGTATTATATACCAGGGAAGTGCTTCCCTGTATATACCAATTCTGATCAATAAATACAAAACTTTTTCTATAGGAAACAACAATATTCTGTTTTATTAAATTATCATATATTATACATATCTATAGATATAGTTTTTAATATTTTTATTCAAGCATTGATATTTATACAAAGCTTGAATTAAATGTAGAGTAAACCTGTAAAATTCTCCTGCTCTAACAAAGCATCTTTGTCCAGATTATGATGTGATATAATAAACTAAAATCATTTAATACATAGCATTTAGGTAACAAACTTTGTTATTGTTGGCAGTGCACACCCATTTCATATCAGTATGAATAAAGTTTAAAAAAATGCCAAACATTGCTGTGTTGTTGATTTTAGTTTGTGTAGTTGTGTCTGCATTCTCCTTAATTATAGAGTCAAACAGTTTTTCATCTTTATTGGGTCAACAACAATAATTACTACAACATTCAGAGACAATACAATACAGAAACATACGAAACAGAGTAGTTAACTCAAAAGGGAAACCTAGCATCAACAAACTTAACTTAAATGAATTACAAAATCATTCTGTGACATGCATGTAAGCAAAAATTCAATGTCAAATGTAGGTGAGATAGTTTTGAAATACAAAGCTTAGGGATTAGGAAAAGTGATTGAATCAGCTAGGTTACATATGTGATTCTATAGGGTAACTATTCTATTAAGTAATTGTTGAATACCAAGGATGGAAGCAGTTCATCATATAACAGCATAAGGACTGGCTTATTACATGATTTGTACTTAGTAAACTACAATTTAAGGAAATAAGACTGGAGAAAAGAGGCAAAACCTAATAGCAGTTGACTTTTTTGGTAAAAATCAGATGAGGTTTAGCTGATTATTGACCTGCGAGAAAACCCGGGAGAGTTTATGGTTGATTGAACCATATCTGAACCATATCGAACCATACTTCAAAAGCTCAGAAGATCAATACATAACCACAATTATTTAGCAACCCTTGCATGCATTTGAGTCTTGGACAATGTAGCCATGGAGAACCCATTTGGGCATTGTCTTGCTGGCTAGTTGAAGTAAGGAAGAAAGCTTTCTTCGTTACGAGATTACTTACATTTTTAATAGATACGGGTAAAATCAACAAGAGAGTATTTGAAAGTTTGAAAGGTGCATTTCGCACTAGAGCAAATAAGTAAATGTACTTACAATACAGTATATGTCAGAATGATTTTTAATTAGAACAGTTTTTCATACTAGTTTTAAGGTACTTGCACCGGCAAAAAATGATGATGTGCAATTAAAAAAATCCTACTCAAGTGGTTTTGGATAACCATCTATTTTTCATATATGCCATTTATTTGTCTTTACATCGAAAAGTTCTCTTTTTAGAATCAAGTAAAAACATGCTGTTTTTGTGGATTTGAATCATTTATAGCTTTGCACATCTGTCAATAGATAAGGTCATGCTTATGCAACATCAAAATGTAAGTTTAGTATTAAAGCGAAAAAAGTTGAATGTGGACTGAGTTATATATGCAATAACTCAAAATAGACAAGAAGAATGTAAAAAAAAACTTGGAAGGGTTTTTGTATTTATTTAATTTTGCACTGAAATTATTTGGTAACATGCTGTTCAAAAGGTCAAATTAATTAAGGCTCATGTATCACGCATCCCTAATTTGAATAGGATTGCACACAGAATTTCCCTTCTGGGGAGGGCTAGGAGCAGCTTCTTGAGCAAAAGTCAGCGGTATTTCAAAGAAAATACACTGGAGGTGATGCTAGCTTGTAGTTTTGCTGGAGTTTTAGTGGAATTGTGCAAAATGCATACTTATTCGGCAAAATAATTGAATTATGGTGATTCTTTGCAGTTACTGCTAGGGGCATTGAGGTAATGAGGTAAACAGGGGGGGCTTGGGGGTTTCAGAGGAACTGGTGGGATGACATACGTTTTAAGGACTTTCTGACTCGCACTCTAATGAATAAAGCTGCTACGAAGTATCATGGCTATAATTTTCCAATGATGCAGTTCGAACCCCCAAGAACTTGCAATTAGACATCCGTCTGTCCTGTGGTATACCGAGCGTTCGAAGGATGAGGTGCGGAAAGGATTATTGCGGGTGGCTAAAGGTCGGCCACGCAAACACGTGCGGCCGAAGGTGCATGGACACCTACTGCAAGGTGCACCTCCAAAGGCTACGTAAGGGCATCCCCCTCCCCGTGCCGTGCAGGATCTGCGGCATAGGGACTCGGTCGGAGACGCGGTTGTGCCGCCCCTGTGGAGCGAATCGTGTAGGGCAGAGGATGCGTGGCGTCGAGAGGCGCGCTCGGAAATAGTTCGCACTCGTCCTGTCTGACATCGCAGCCCGCGGTACGGGCAATTAGAGACTGGGTGGCACAGGTCATACCCGAACGCTCGTCCCGCCGGCTGTGGTACGGGCAGTCGCAGACTGGGTGGCACAGGGCATACCCAACGCTCGTCCTGTCCGACACCGCGGCACGCGGTACGGGCGATTAGAGACTAGGTGGCACAAGGCATACCCAAACGCTCGTCCCGCCGGCTGTGTTACGGGCAATTAAAGACTGGGTGGCACAGGTCATACCCGAACACTCGTCCAGCCGGTTGTGATACGGGCAGTCGGAGATTGGGTGGCACAGGGTATACCCAAACATGGACGCTAATATAGAGGAGATTATGGATAGCATGCGTGACAAAGAGGCGCCCGCCGTACTGGCAGGGCTGGTCCAGAACATCCTGGACGAGGACATCCCCGACGATGTCAAACACAGGCTGCTTAAGCCGCTCGTACCGGCGAAGGTGTGGACAGAGGAAGTCTGGCGCGAGTCCGACCCTCTGCTGCTGGAACGGCGGCAGGAGGGCACAGAGGGCTTAGACCCCGAGGAGTACTATTCTCTCTTCGTCGGCGGCACCCATCTTCGGTTCCCAAGCGTGGATGCCACTCTTCGGGGCCAAGACATAAGCGCCGGTGTTTACCAGGAGATACGAGATCTTGGTGGAGCAGGTTTCATTGCTCTAAAGCCGGTTATGCGGGGGCCTGATATTAATGACGATGGCTCGGTGTGGTGGGTCTCGCACGAGCAAGAGTCTCTGCGGGCAAACGCAGTGTTGCCACCAGTGCTTGAGATGGTAGACCCCGACCGGCGTTACAGACTCTTTACGGTCGTTGGTAAGGCCCCGGCAGAGCCACTGGCGCCAGTCACAGAGGAGGAAGGGCGATCGGAGCACAAGATTGGTGGGTCATTAGTCAAAAGAGGGAACCAAATCGCAGTCGGCGCCCTGGAAGGCATCGATGCAGGTATTTGCGAGAAAGGACAAGAGTACCTCGTCTACGTGAGATACGAGCTTCGCCCTTTACCTGAGCAAAATGATGAGCCCGGGCCAATGTTTGAGCGAGGGGGGGGGGGGGGGGTGACACCTTCGCTAACTGTGTTGTGAATTATGTTGCCGACTTCTTGAGGAATCGCGGCACCTCGCGCTCCTTTGGTCTAAACAAGACACGAGGCAAGATCCTCGAGCGATATGACAAAAAGCTGGCCACTACGGGATGCACCAAAGAAGACCTCTTTGAGATGGAAAAGAAGCTCGAGGTAAAGCTAGTGGCCGTGGACGTCCTGGGTAACGTCCTGTGGGACTCGGGGAAGTACAAGACTAAGACGAGGATCACTATCCCTTGCCACAATAACCACGCCTGGGCGGAGCTTCCAACTGAACCACCTGCGATCGCAAGAGTCCACGGCCTAGACTTCGAGGCTGAGAGGGAGCTTCGTTCGTTATGTCAGGAGAAGGCAGCGCCTCGCTCTACCAGTGCCGCCACAAAAACTCGCGAGGCAAAAGTGCGAGAGGTGCTCATTCGCTTTATAAACAGGGCGATCCCCAGAAGCACGAGGATCTGGCTGTGTGGGCGTGTTATATTCACGCACGAAGGCAAACTGTACCGATCGGGACAAGACGGATGGGCTATCGACAGGGCGTTTACAGACGAGACTGGATATGATCCTCAATGGCTCTCTGATGGTCACCCAGCCTACCAAGAGTACACCGAAGCTACGCACTCGATGGGTGGTGCAGTAGGGTATCGCTTCAAGAAGTGGACCCAAAGAGAGAACATCAGGCCAACGCCTCTTAAATACAGGGACGTCTGGCGAGCGGTGCAGGTTGAGTCCAAAGTGTAGAATAGCAAGGAAAACTTAGGGGCGCAGCCTCATGCGCACATCGACATGCGTGCGGCGTACCTAGGATGCGAGGACAGTCTCTCCGGCGGCGCCTCGGACGCCATTGATCTGGTACGGAAATACGGCTTCCCTACAAACGTGTATCGTATCGCGGATGTTGTGGGACGGCCATTGTGCGAGGTTCTTCAACTAACCGGGGCCATTCCGCTGCCCGAGGCAGGGAAAAGGGGTGAGAAGGTCGACGCATACAAAGGCACGGTAGTCGAGGTTCCTCTCGACGCGGTCCTTAACGGGCTTCCCCTCAAGTGAAAATACGCGGGCTGGGGAACAGTCCACCGGGTGCAGGGCAAGACTATCTAGACTCCAAGACGTCTGTTTATCATAGACTACAGCTTAGAGAGCTGGATCACGAATGCTGTATACACCGGCATCTCCCGCGTGCGGCTCGCCGACCAGATAGTCCGCGTGATCACCCCCGATAACACCCCCGGTGCCTTGGTTTCCACAGGACTGCAGGCTACGCCCAGTGAAGAGCTCATTATAGCGCGAATCAAGCGATAGACGACAGGCAAAAGGGTCGCCCAAAATACACGGGATCGCACCACGTTCTGACGGTAGACCACGTACTCGGCATGATTGCTGACGCGGAAAAGAAGTGCAAGGTCTGTGGCACTCAGCTTCTGCTTCAGGGGTACACCAAGAGTCATCCCCAATGCTTCATTATCGACCGGCTAGACGACAGTCAGGGTCATTACAAGTGGAACGTCAGACTCACGTGCCTTAGCTGCAATAGAAGGCACAAGCGCTGATCACGCAACACGCAACTGCGAACGCGTGAAGCCGCGCTTAGAGTACGCCGTGTAATACAACACTGGCTGTCCGGGCTCCATATGACTCTTTAGTATTGGGTATGCCTTGCTTGTCCCCCACGGGTCCGTCGCTCGCCGTCGGCCCTTGTCCTGGAGGTCTTCCTCGTTTACGGCGATGTACACCTCCTTTCCGACCTCTAAGGGGACCTCTAAGGGGGGCTTTTCGGCTTTGAGAGGCACGCGCCTCAGCTTCATGGCGTCTTTAGGCGCAAAGCCAGTCATGCGAGTCTTTGTTGCGTTTATGTCCGAGATGACAATTGGCAAAGCGGTAACCCACTCGCGGTTTGTTTCGCCGGATGCAATCTCCTTCGAGTACTGCGCACGAAATAGGCGCTGTGCCAGCCAGCGATGGAAAGACTCGGCGAAAGCTTGGCTCCTGTGGTGCCATGGCTCAGCCCGTCGGACCTCCACCCCGTGGTCTGTTAGGAGCTTTGTGGTAACACCCTTGAACTCCGTGCCGTCATCAACCATGAGGACTTTAGGCCATGTAAGAGCTCCCTCTGCATAGATGTCAGCGATTTCGCGGGAGACGACTGCCGCGCTCTTAGTCCTCAGTAGGCGGGCGGCTTTATATCGTGAAGCAACGTCAACGACAGTCAGGGCATACCTGTACCCGCGGTCGGTTGGCAAGAATAGCAGGTCCGACTGGTCGATACGGTTTGGTATCTGCTCCGAGAAGTGGGCGTAGGTAGTCGGAGGAGGGGGTGTCTGTCTGTAGCTCCCGACGGGCTGCGAGCTTACCCACTTGCGCACTCGATCTATGGAGGCTGAGCCCTTGGGAAGTTTGGCATGCAGAGCGGTCACTCCCTGAAAGCCACCTCTGGCGTAGTATATAGGACGAAAAAACGTATCGAGTTCTTCGTCGGACATGCGCTTCGCCGCCATTACGTGTCGGCAATGTACTGCAACAGGTGCTCGGGTAGTGCCGAGGCGGTCTTTCTGAGGTCGGTAGGCCCTCGGAGAACGACATTGGCGAATCTCTTAACGCACTCCCTGTCTGCGCGCCACAACTCGAGGCTTCGGTTAGCAATGTCACCAAAGATACATAATCTACCCATCGACGGCACCTTCGGTTTCACTCGCTTAGCAGCGGCTGCTACCTCGTGCATAGCACTCCACAACTGGTCTGCAATCATCTTATACGTTTACGCGCAGTATGGAAAAAGGCTGCCTAGATGCAGCGCCGGAACGGCAGCTGCATCACAGCAAGCGGCTAGCTGTGTAGCCGATGGCGAGAGCGCCGGCGCCAATGTATGCCAACTCGGCGTTTTTCTGCGTTTTGCTGGGGATGTAGTAGTCGGACATCTCAGGAGCCGCATCGACTCCAGGGATTGTTTTGGTCGAGTCTGGTTGTAGAGTTTTGTCGGTGAAGTTTTGCTTTGCGAGGGCCCCTCTCTCGCGACTTTGAGCTTGCCAATCGAGGATTTGTTGACGCCGCTGTTGGTAGCGTCCATAGTCTTGTTGGTATTTCTCTAGGGCCTTGTCGTGCCTCTCCTTCTCAGTTAAGGCAGGGCTCTCATCGTTCGACAGGAACTTTGCGAGGTAGTTGCCACCAACGAATGCAGTCGCGTTTAGGACGGCGCCACCAACCAAAATCGCGATAGAGGCCATCGAGTAGTGTGTGTGCTTCGCACACTTCACGTGCTGTGTGTACGTGTACATACATGAACACGAGTCTAATACGTGGCCTACACATGTAGTAGTGTGCCACAGTACACTACTACATGGGCAGGATCTTCTGGTCCTCAAGGTAACCCTTCAAAGTGACAGCACCTGCAACGGCGGCAGTCATTTTTGCGTAGTTCATGGCGTTCGCGGAGGGGTCTTTGGTGAAGTCTTCGGTGATGGTCTTTGTAATCTTGCTCTGCTGCGTCGTCGACATATATATCCGTACACGCGTATGATGCACGGACGTGCGGATATGGGTGGGGCACTTGTGTTTAAATGTCTGCTTACTCCATTGCTAACAGTCGAGATTTGCACTGTCCGGGAGCGCAAAGCGTTGTCGCCGGAACGGCAAGCGGTCGATCCTTGATCTGATGTGCGGCCGCCAGCGGCGGCCTTGCGGGCGGAGTCACGTCGTCGGTACCTTCGGTAGCTCGCTGATTAACATCTGGTGTACGAGTGAATGCGGCAGCTAGCTCCCGCCTACGTGTGTAGAGGCCGATCAATGACACTAGAAGACCAGCGACCCCGATAACCGAGCTAGCCGACCAAGCAGAGTTGCTTTCCGGGACTGGTGTGTGTACGATGCCAAAGGCATATTCGGCGCGCGCGCACAAGCCCTCGCGTCCCTGCGCCTCGCTAGCGACCGGCGACTCAACGTGTTGCACAGCTTTTTTCTTCGCTCTGTTAAGTCGGTTCCACTTTGCCAAGCGCCTTCCAGCTTCGACTCGTCCAGGGTGTTTAGGTCGGGTTGCGGGTGGTTCGGGGCTCCTGATCCTCTCCACTAACGGCGAAGGCGTACGTGCAGGTTCATGAGCAGTTTGTTGATGATGCTCATCAGCAGCTTGTTTGTCAGCTTCCGCTGACCCGTTTGCCGTTCCGGCAGGATGGGCACTAGTTTTTCGGAGCGAAGCTTGCGCATGTTTTCTGGCTGTATGCCCTGCTCCAGGCGGTCTTCTCCCTCGACCTTGGACAGGTAAAGCTTCTCATACGTTATGAAGACATCGAAGCGGTTGGTGTCCTGGAGCGTTTCTCCTGCAAACGTGATTTTCAGGCGGCTCACGAGATTTCGGCCGACGTTGTTCACGACGGTATTATTTGCTTGGCCTGAGATGGAGAGATTGAAACCGACCCTCAAGGAGCCAGGCACAAGCGTGACGCCTTCCGCTTTGGGACCGCCACATATAGCGTCTCGCCGGGGGAAGCCGTCGACGGGTTGAGAGTGACCCGGTGAACATTTCTCTCGGCGTTCAACCCCAGAGGTGTTCTGGGTGTTCGTTGGGGGTCAAGTTTACCGCTGACTGACATTCCTATTACGTTTTATGTATATTATGGTGCGGACTGTTAGACATGTCTAATATAGCGTAGCACGAGCTATGCGCACGCATCATGGATGATGTTGACGTTGACATTGACGATACCTTGCCGGGCGCGTCCGCCGATCGCGGAGCGGGGGACGACGAGACGACGCCCCTTATCCCGTTTGATCCCGACGATGGGGAGTCGATCCCAATGACGAGCACGTCATCGCGTATGCGCGGCATGACCCGGACGCAAACGACCGCCGAAACCTCGTTCACCACAGAGGGTGCAGCGACAAGACTCGGTCTCCAGTCCCTCAGGGAGAAATACACAGACCTTAACGAGAATCTGATACGGTTCCAGTCAGACCGGAGAGGAAAGACGCTAATACAGCTTCGCAACCTCGACATAGGAGGTTGGACTAAACCAAGACAGCTGTTCAATGAGAACGGGGGCGTTCGCCAGGACGTTGCAAAGCTGAAAGGCTTCAAGCTGGCAATGAGGTTCGTGGCAGAGATAGACGCGGTAATTCAGGAGAACACAGAACGAGTCCAAGAGCTGAAAGGGGTGGTAGCCACAGACAGGGAGAGATCCCAATGACGAGCACGTCATCGCGTATGCGCGGCATGACCCGGACGCAAACGACCGCCGAAACCTCGTTCACCACAGAGGGTGCAGCGACAAGACTCGGTCTCCAGTCCCTCAGGGAGAAATACACAGACCTTAACGAGAATCTGATACGGTTTCAGTCAGACCGGAGAGGAAAGACGCTAATACAGCTTCGCAACCTCGACATAGGAGGTTGGACTAAACCAAGACAGCTGTTCAATGAGAACGGGGGCGTTCGCCAGGACGTTGCAAAGCTGAAAGGCTTCAAGCTGGCAATGAGGTTCGTGGCAGAGATAGACGCGGTAATTCAGGAGAACACAGAACGAGTCCAAGAGCTGAAAGGGGTGGTAGCCACAGACAGGGAGACCATCGACGTCCCTAACACGTCAGAGAGTCGCCGCCAAGAGGCCCGTGAGCGCAACGAGGAAAGGCTATCCGAGATCGACGAACTAGAACGCGAAAACCAAGAGCTCGAAAACCGAAAGCCGCTCAGAGAGCGCATCATAGCCATCTTCAAAAAGTACGGCTTTACCGTCACCGCTATCGGGTTGGCCGTAGCGGCGACGATCGCAGTCATTGTGACGTCGCTCGGCAAGTCGCTCTCCTCCGTGGCCAGAGAGGTCGGTAACGGGCTTAAGGCTATCGGGACGAAGCTAGACGAGCTTCTCCCTGGGCTAGTAGGCAGCATCGCAAACTTCGTGTTTAAGGCTGCAGGAGAAGCGGTAAAATTCCTTGGCGAAAATGCGTGGCTGCTCATTCGAGCCGTAGCCGCGTTCTTGGTTCGTCGAATGCAAAACAATCATCGGAACAAGTAATACGCCACGGCCACTGCGAGTGCCGACAACCCCGCCTTGAGGGTGGTGTGGTCACTCTTTTCGCCCGGTCCGGGTGCGCCTGCCGTCCCGGCGGCAGTCATGCTATGCGCAGCATGTAAACGTAGAGAGGGGGCAGGCGCCGCGCCCTCTGCGTGCACTTTCGCAGGTGCGAAAGCCTTGCTTTGCCGCCGGAACGGCACGCGGTCGATCCCTGAATCAGTCACGTGTTGCACCCTAGGATGCCCACCGGCCATGTTATGGGCACCGACTAACTTTGTCTCGGTGTTGGTCGCGTTTGCGCCGAGCGTCATGGAGTATGTGGCTTTCTGCAGTTTATTGTTGTAACCCACGACGCTTTGCGTGTTTATCACCAGATCGCTCGGCATCGGCCACACTCCTGGTGCGACCGCAAGACTCAGTCTCACCTTGGCCTCCTGCACGGCTAACTGGTACCTTTGCATGCTTTGAGCGATGTCGTTTTCTATTATCGCGTCTTCAAGCAGCTTTTTGAACTCCGCCTGCGCCTCCATGGCCGGCCCACCGGCCCCCGCGATTGAGGAACGGACGTTTACCTGCGCGCCAAGCACTGTTTAGACGAAGGCCTCGACCGAGCGATCGAGTCTTCCTAGCCCTGCCTTTGTCAGCCCCTCACCTTTGGGAGGCGCAAACCAGCTATATTGCACGCCCCCGTGGTCGTCGTTGCGTATGAAACCCACCTGCTTCCCACTATTGTGCGTCCCACCTTCGTCGCTAAACAGATTGAGGTGGCTCGGGTACTCGTCCGCCGCCGTGTCGTAGCCACGGATCACGTGCACGTTGCGATACCCCTCCCCCGGGTAGAACACAAACACATCGCCTAGCCCGTGGTTACGCCCACCTTTCCATCGGAAGTCCGGCTTACGCGGCAAACCGAACTCTATACATAGACGCTCGAAAGCTGCCTTCTTGTATGGGTTACCTTTTTGCGTGAACGGGCTGTCGCCAGGCAGGGGGCGCCGAGCTCGTAGAGTATCCTCCGCGTGGTAAAGTAGACGTGAAACCTTAGAAACCCCCTGATGACAGAGGGGAGCGTGACAAAAGCGGGGTAGGTTAGGGACACCCCGCATCCGGCGGTTACGCACCAGACCGCAAAGTTGAGTTGCTGTGGCCAGTACCCATAGGAAGGCCCCCATAGCCACCGGCGAGACTCCTTGGCGGACTTGTGCGTGTATACTGTCTCTTTGAATATGTCTCGGACCCTAGTCGTGAATGATTTGTCCTCAGCCACGTGTATCTCTAGCTGCGTGAGTAGTGGGGTGATGTCTGAGGCCGTGCTCTCCACGGGGGTCCCGGGCACGGCGTAGAGCAGCTTTTGCGCGAGGGTCAGAGACCTAGGGAAACCGGGTTTTGCGTGTTTGACTTGTTCAGCTATAGCGTGTTTGATATGTTCGGCTATAGAGGCTCCCGCCGCAGTTGCCGCCTTCTTTGTCTCTTCCACCGGGGAATTCCCTTCGGGGAATCGCCTCCTCGTTCAGCATACGCCAGCCTTCCCAATCCATGCTCATCCATGGTCCTACATACTGTGCTCACCAAAGGCGAACAGACGCTCTTCTTCGAGCGGCCGATAAGGCGCCCACGCTTCGTGGCGCTCAGGCAGTGCTCGCTGTTTAACAGCTGGTATAATCTCGAGCGGGAGCATCAGATAACGGCTATAGCCGCCCTCCCGCCCGTCGCTACTCTGCCAGCCGGGCACCACACGGCCGAGTCCATCGTGAAAACGATCAACCGCGCTGAAAGCAAGATTCTGACCGCGAAGCTGGATCCCCTCACCGGGAAGATCGCGCTTATGTCCAGTGGTGTTGCGTTCCTGAATGCCGAGCTTTGCGCACTGTTTGGCCTAGAGGCTAAAGACGATCAGTTGGGGGGAGCGGGGCCTCGCACGTCCCTTGGGGGAGGGGGCACTTAAGGTGGCTTTGCCGAAAATAGAGGCCCTCTACTTCTGCTGCGATATCGTAGACCGCACGCAATGCCTCTCCTTAGGCGAGCCTTCAAAAGTTCTCGCTTGCCTAGAAAACCAGCGGGAGGCCGCACGAGAAAGTCGTCTATGGACCCGACATCCCCGTTTGTGCCGCAGCATCTTCTTCTGAGTTTGTCTCGAGTATCCAAATATGGATCAGGGATGACCGCGGTAGACGGGTGGACTTTAAGGGCAAGCCTGTTTGCCTTGTATTAGAGCTAACCTAGGTCCGACATAACAAGCATAGCAAACAGCGACGTTAGCAGTGTTGCCATATACCCCTCGCTTCCCAGTGTTTGCCCCCGAAAGGTACGCACATGACGCCTGCCGCTCCGGCAAGCATCGGCGGCGACGTGCAAAGCTTCCGACTCCAGAAAATATATGACACTCAGGCGGTTCTAGACAACGAGATAACGCATCATCGACAGGTGCGGAAGAAGTATAAGCGCGCCTTTGCCGTTACCCATGCTGGTTCTGTGGCATCCGGCATCGCTGCAGGGGCGTTTTCCAGCGCCGGGGTAGGGGTCTCTTTGAGTGGGATAGGGGTTCTGGTCGGCGGTCCGCTGGCAGGGGTCGCTGGGCTGGTCGGTGTCGTGGGCGCGGGCGCGGGGGTAGTCTCTAGGGGTCTTACGAGCAAGGTGGCTAAACACGAAGACACGACGGTTTTAGCGGAGAGTAAGAAAAACTCGATCAGCGAGCTGGTCTCTAAGGCTCTGCAAGACGGGCATATTTCAGACGAAGAGTTTCGGCTAATACTTCGGGAACAAGAGAGATACTACGCGCTCAAGGCCGCTATCAGAGCTCGACGCGGCCCTGCATCGCGTGAGAAAAAAGCAGGAAAAAGCCCTCCCTGATGACACGCAAAAAGATGAAAAAGAGGCTGCGAGAAATTCGCGAGGAGTTCGGGAGCGAGGTGTTCGAGTAAAACTCAGGTTTAAACGCCACGCTAGCGGCTTTGAATTTACGGCCGAAAAACGGTTATTCCGCGCTCCGTAGGTTGGCGGTCCAATCCACGTTTCTCGTTTTCACGGCCCTCAGGCCCTAGCACAAGGTGATTAGATTACCGGCTTGTTTATGTTTTTTAAAACATTAAAATAAGCACGCTGTTTTTGCTCTCTCACTGTCCCGAAAAATATCGCGAAGCTCTTTCACCCAAGAGGGGGTTAGGAGGTCGTATATAGTGTATGCTTCACCCAAGAGGGGGTTAGGAGGTCGTATATAGTGTATGCTAGGAAATGCGACAACACTATCATGTTTGAGTGGTTTTATTCTACGACTCTACATACAGAACGTTCTCGAAACGTTTAGATTGTGATTACGCAAGGCCACCAGATGACTTCGGCGCCGTATTGTCTACGGAATGTTTGCACAAAGCATGTGATTGACAGACCGGTGTTTTTCTACCTAAAACGGGCCATTACGTCAGCGAATTCACTGCTGCAACAAGCGGTTTCGCCGTTCAAAGTCGAGCAGTGCCTATCGTTTCACCATGGACGACGAGTTTGAGAACGCTATAGACGACATTGTTCGCCGAAGCAACAGTGAGTACGACGAAGAATTACACGTCCCAGCGCCTTCACATCATGGAATGGCAGTCTCTACTCGAAAGAATCATCGGAGAGGCCGCGAAACTTGGTAGCTTCAGCCGAGGCAGAGATAAGCAGGCTCTCAGCCATCAATATTATGCAGGAGTCTTAAGGACCTCCAAAGCTGCCTAAGCCGAGACCCATGTAGCGTCAGACCGTGGGGCCTATATAGCTACTGAAAACCTACAAAGCTACATTGCTTCACACTTTGCTCGTGTTTTTTTGTGCTCATTGGTTTTGTCCCAACCGTGGAACATTTTTGGGATCCCTTGAGTCATTGCGGGCTTAGCGACTTCGTGCCACGCTTGGCACGATTTTGCGATCCCTTGAGTCACTGCGGGCTTAGCGATTTCGTGCCAAGCGTGGCACGATTCTGCGATCCCTTGAGCCATTGCAGGCTTAGCGGTTCCGTGCCACACTTGGCACGATTTTGCGATCCCTTGAGTCACTGCGGGCTTAGCGATTTCGTGCCAACCGTGGCACGATTCTGCGATCCCTTGAGTCACTGCGGGCTTAGCGATTTCGTGCCAAGCGTGGCACGATTCTGCGATCCCTTGAGTCACTGCGGGCTTAGCGATTTCGTGCCAAGCTTGGGACGATTTTGCGATCCCTTGAGCCTCTAGTGCCGTCCACATCTGTACTTTCTGTGTGCTAGGTGTGCTGATGAGCCCTGATATTAAGCGAAACGGCGTTGCTAGGGATCACTGTGTTTGTAGATAAAGGCGTTTTGCGTTTATTGTGCTTGTGTCTTGTGCCTTGGTGCCCACCTGCTACCGCGCGAAGCGCTGGGGGGGGGGGGGGTGGCAGCCACCCTGTCATCGTCTTAGGCTCCCCCCTTGGCGCGCTCTCGCCCGACCTTCCTACCCGGACCCCACCCGACGCAGGTTAGCAATTGCTAACTATTTATCTACCAGAGCCCCGCCCGACGTAGATTGATTTGGCAATTATTAATCTACGCGAAGTGGTCCCGACGTAGATTAGTAATTGCCAATTATTAATCTACGCGAAACGCGTTTCGGTGTCTATGAAATTCCCACGGGGCTGGGGGGCTCGGATGGGCGCGGCGCGCCTACCAAGCCTGAAATGGGGCTGGGGGGGGGGGGGGGGGGGGGGGGGCTCGGAGGGGCCCAGCGCACCTCCCAAGCCTAAAATGGGGCTGGGAGGCCCGAAGGGGCGCGGCACGGATCCAAGCGATGGTGATCCATCTCGTTTCGCGATAGGGAAAATATCCAACTTTAAATTGGTACACAAATTAATTGCTGACATGTTATGAATTTTGCCGGTTTTTCACGATATTGCTACAAATGTAAATTCGCTATTTTGATGACGAGTGTCTCCAGTTCAAGTGCTTCATTCTCCATAATTCCAACTTGTCGTCCCTCCATCGCTTGTCAGATTGATCTCTAGTTATCTCTATAAGTACATATTGAACAAAAGCGACACGTAAACTTACCGATTAAAACACAAATCTGCTTCAAAGTGAAGTTGTCCGAGAGCTCTTTACCCGAAAACTTTTAAACAAAAAATTATTTTTTTAGCGCGTTCTGATTGGCCAAGCCGGTTTACGTGACCCATGTCCACCCTCCTCTGCTTCGGAATGCCAGTGCTGAAAAACGCAAGACTAGATGCAGTACCGCGCGGTTAAACCAGCCTTTTTGATTTGAAATGGCGGCTTTTTACCGGCGAACTGTCACATTTTGGAGATTGCTAAGAAAACTATACCAAACCTAAGGCTATAATTTTCTTTATGACTCCCTCATTATCACACAAATCTGTCATCTTTTGTACAGTATGGTTTTAATGCTGTACAGTAAGTCAAAACAGCGACCGAAGTCAGCCTTTCGTACCTATACTCGAACCATTCAACACTGAGATTTTGTTTGTTTTTGCCAGAACACGCGCATGCGCATACGTTATTCAGCACTGTCGCATACATTAAAATCGAGTCTGACCGCGCGAGCCCGGATTCTAGTGCTCGCCCTGAGCTCGCTGTAGGCGCCCTCTATCGCAGGAGTTTGTTTTGCCTTCTTCTCTATTTACCTCGGGTTTTTAACGGCAATATGCTTTCGCCAGAAGACAGCACCAGCTCGAACGCCCCTTTGTCATTCACACAACTCATAAGAGAGGAGATTCAGAGAGCGATGGCCAGCCTGGATAATGAGAGCCATCACCAGACCGGACGGCAGAGTGAGAAGCCGCCATCTTCCCAATCGAAAACTCCGGGGGATATGTCAGCCTCACTGCCAGCGACACCACTCGAACCGCTACCAACGACCTCAACAACAATCTCCGTAGGTCACTGAATATCCAATCCGGCGCTCCAACTTTTCTTTCAACCTATTTTTGGCGAACTCGCCGCCATCGTATTCGGGTAGCTTGCTGTCCTCTTCGGCCCCAGGTGCCCCTTTCTCAACCGCTGCCGGTGTGTCCATTCCTGCTGTGTCCCCAGTGTCTGCCCCCCAAACTGCCCTACTCCAGCCCCTTGTGGTAGGGACGGGATACCCCCCGGTCCCGGCAAAAAATGGTCACCCAAATTGTCACTGGCAAATATGTTGACTTGAGGGACTGCACACCAATTTCTCCCCAACTACCGAAGCGGGGCCGCTATTAATGCTGGATGGGCGGCTCATCTTGACCGCTACACAATCCCGGAAGCCCAAGCAAGCTATAGAGGACATCGTGTCCTGGGTGGAGGCATTCTCTATATACATGGCCGTAGCGACTCACTACCATCCCCAATGCTTCAAAGACCTTCACCAGTACTTACTATTGATCATCCGCACCTATCGCCAGTTTGCTGGGCGAGCCTGGCAGAACTATGATGTCGCATTCCGCCAACAGGCGGCCGTTTTTTGTTGCGAAGACTCGTCGGCAATCGACACGCAGCTGTTTATTTTTCATACCGCGGGCTCGGCTCCTCTTCCCCTTCCGCAGCCAAGGTCCCGCAGTACAACCTATTGTATCTCCTGGAACAGGAGAAGCTGTGTCGTCCCCAACCCCTCAGCCTGTCGCTTCACCCACTCGTGTTTAGCCTGCCACGGCAACCACCAAGTACGGCACTGTCCCAACCGTCCAACAGGTCTTCTGAGCCATCGCAATAGGCCTCGCTCCCCACCGCCAGCCGCACCCAAACGTTTCAAGCGTAATTAAGTTTACATAGCCTGCGTTACACCCCGCTTTCGCTGGGCTCAGGGTCGGCGCCTGGTTTATTTCACTATTCGTTACACCTTAGCACCGATGGCCTTGTTCTGTGCACGCTAGTAGAGCACTACACCTTGTAACCGCTATTTTCGGCCTTTAGCCTAGTAGCGCACCGGCTCTTGTTGTCTTTGTATTGCTTATTATCCCTATAATAAATAACCCTAGCAGCACCTGGGGATACATGGGGCGTTAGTCATGGCTGTTAATGCATCTGCATACGAGTCGTACCCCCATCCTGCATCGCAGCAGTGCTCCCCTCCCCCGACACTTGGGAAAAAGGAAGCGAACCCCCCCCCCCCCCCTCCTAGCCCGCGTTTGTAGCGTTCACCCTAAATAAACACTGTTGCCTCCGCTTTTGCGGCCCATGCGGCCGTTGCATCCCCCCCCCTGCCTATGCGGCCTTTTGCCTTTGCGGCCCTTGCTATTGCTTTCGTTATTATCATTTGGTGCTTGCTATTGTTAGTGCTTTGCCTTTATTACTGCTATCGCCAACCTATGTTAGCGCTTACATTTTTGCTATAAGGAGGGTTGAACCACATAAAGTCCAATCCTTTTTGCTTGTCGATGGAGCTCTGCGCTGGACAGAATCATATTTAGTAATCGTTAGTAATCGTTACGTTGAAATGTTCATATGGCACTATAGGATGTCTTGCTTCTAGATGAAAACAAGGCGAAAGCGAACGCTCGGTGTGATAAATTGGGTCTTTTTTAAGGTTGAGTACGATTTCACTTGTCTGGTAATAGATTGGAAGGGTCTCTGCTATGTTGTTAACAAAATCCCTCCAAACAGAATTTATATCCGGGTCATATCTAGGGTATGGCCGATGTTGGGCACCTTGCACTAGAACGGGCGAATAAATCCAAACATGTCCTCGGAACGCTAGTTCGGCCGCCACTATCATGTATCTTTGACTATGCCACCAGCTCCTGTGGTCGTACTTGCTAGAGTAAGGAAGCAAGTAGTTAAGAGCGTCTCGGTGGAATGCGTTGAAAATTGCATCGAAGTGTGTCACAGGGACATGTTCACAAGTGTCATTGATACTTGGGCAACGCTTCCTACGGTATTCTAGAAGCTCTTCCCCTGTATTATGAGCTTCAACATTAGGGACACCAACAGCTGGCTCATAGCGAAGAAGAAACCGCTCAAAAGCTCTTAGAGGAGGCATGTTTCTAACATCATCCGGTACGCATTGTTTGTTATACCAGAATTCCACATCATCATCCAAGAAGATATAATATAAATAATGCTTGTCCAGCGCCTGGGACAGCCTATATAGAATATTCCTGCCAACGGTCCACGAGATACTCTTGTTGTGAGTGTAAGAAATATGTCCAGATGAATTACGGTTGCATCGTTGCTTGTAGCTCAGAACCAGAACTTCACAGTTACAGGAGGTTGTGTTGCCCATATAACTATTTTCTAAGAGCTTCTGCGGTAGGCACTGTTCCGTCTGAACCAGATATAGAAAGTTTGCTTTTCTAGACATGTTACGAAATTCAGACATGTAGGCTGGGTGTTGGTATTCACTAGTAGAACCAGACAGGATTTCAAGCTCAATTATCAACATGATAATACATAAGGAAAATATGAAAAGCGAATAAATGTAATATTTCGACATCTTTAGGGATTCGCTGACGTTTTTAGAACGCTCAAACGCATTGACAGGAACAGGAATATTTAGGCGAGAAGAGACCCCCGGGGTTCTGGATCTATGCACAAAGCGATTCGAACACGCAAATGAAATATGCTCCCGTATCTGACTTGCAAATTACATTACCTCAAACTATGTGTATAACTTGATGAGAACCCTGTGGTGTAGAGCTTTGTGCGATCCCATATTGCTATGGCAATATCAACCAGAGGGAACCGCTCAAATGTAGCCTGTGTTGCCAAAATAACCTTTACGCTTTTCTGTCTGAACTAAGTATAGAAAGCTTGTGATTTTTGTCTTGTAGGCTGGTTATTGAGTCCCATGTTCCAGTTTCGTGGTTCCATGGATTTCTAGATCATCCACCTTGTAAACATGGAGAAAGATATTCTAACACAAAGTAAGGTTTGTATTTCTGAAATCCTTCTTTACTTTGCATACAACATAAGAGCTTTTCTCTTAGGGGACCAGGTAGGTTTTAATTTCTTTTTTCCCACTTGATGAGGTAAGTGTAAACAAAAACACTGATAAATTATTTAGTAAGCTGTATATCAATATTTTGGTGTAAATGAACCCAATTCACTTTGATACTATGAAAGAAATATGGCTAAATGATTTCAGTCAGGTCTTATTTATCTGACACATTTATGGTTTTTCCCCCTCAGTTCTCAAAGATGTTTTTCAAGGTTTTTGTGTGTCAATTAAAGCATAAAATAAAAACAAATCGCATATTTACATGGCCCATTAATTAATTGATACGTTACCCATGAACCTATGCCTGTATGATACATAGATTCTAGATGGTGTTTATTGGTGTATTTTAGGTGAGCCCTAAACGTTTGGAAAATATATAATTTCATACTTCTTTCATCCTTTTTTATAGAGAACAACAACAACAAGATAAAAAGAGGTGATGCAGCTGTCTTCCACATATATTGATTTCCATATTTAGGGGGTTGCTTTTGGTGCCTCCTCTAAATATGGAAATTAATTGTTACGTGGTAGACAAACTGTTGTCTCTTTATTAATACATGTTTTAACATTTATTATTTTATATAATGCACCTATTTCAAATGAGGTTACAATACCAATGTCACAAGCTGCAGTGCTTCAAAGATATCAAATGAGCCAACAAATAAGCATAGATCAAAGCCTACCCATGTTTCTTTTTGTGTGTCTTTTGAATGAACCAATCAGTGTTACCACACATTGATCCTCCAATGCAATACCTTGTTTGAAATAGGTGTATAATATATATTTCAAAAATATTCTAACCCGTTATATTTCATTATTCTTGATCTAAATAACCGGTTCTAATGACAATACAATATTTTATTTGGTTGTGCATGATTTTTCACAGCCAAATTATCAATGATAAGACACGAGCATAATTTTATACACGAATACTTTTTCAATGAACCATTTTATTTGTTCATGTCAATGCAATATTTATATTGTGGTATGCATGATTTTTCATAGCCAGATTATAAAGGATAGTACACAAGCCTAACTTTAGAAATGAATAATTTTGAATGAACCATTTTAATTTCCTGTGTCAATACAATATTATTTCTATTATGGCTTGCACAATTTCTCACAACCAAATTAACATGTGATAAGACACCAGTCTAAATAAATGCTTTTAAATTAAAAACCATGATTTCTTAATAATTCAGAATAACACCTTTTTTAACATCATGCACTTTCCTACTAAAAGCAATCCCATACTGCTGGATCTCAGCTTTGACTTTTTCATGTCAAATAATGGTGCATTTGTACAATGATAATAAAAACAAGCATTCTATAAAAGGCACCAATTTCTTAATAAAAGTATTTATTGTCATTCTCGTTCTCAATTCAATCCATTCATCCATCATAATCCTGGCTAGTCTTCCTGGGGGAGTGGAGGGAGGTAAATATATCGGTTGTTATTGAATACAAAAATGCATTAATTTGATACTCCTAAAGGATAGCAGTATCAGAATAACCATAAAACACCCCCTGAGGGATAGTAGTTGGGTGAAGTTTATACCCTAAAAGATAGAATGATTATCTACACCCCATCTACTTTTTTGGAGAGTCAAACCTCAGGGGGTGGGGGTCATGGCAGAAATTAGTAATGTACCCAAGTCACCAGGATTTACTTGGAAATGGATATAAAATATAAAAACTATTCCAAAGCTAGTTTGAATCCCCTATATCCTGAAATTTGCTACAAGTATTGCTAAAAAAAGTGCATCCACGCAGGCTCCGCTTTTAGGCAGTGCCTAAATCTATATATTAGCTTTTAATGTTCCGTTGTAGTTATGTAACTATTTATTTTCATAATCTTTCAATAAATCACATGTTTCCTTGATGACTCCATTGTCTCTGAATGGCAATGAAACATCTTCCTAAAGCAGCTGTTCACAAACCAAACCAACATTTCCCTACTGTAATATGCTACCTTTTAATCCCCCCTATATAATATGTCCCCCCCCCTCAATGATCTGCCCTCCCTCTCTGCCAACCCTCTTTAATCAGCCATCTTTAAAAAACATAGCTCTCGAATAAGCTGCCCCTCTGATAAGCAATCCCTTTCTAGCAAGCCACGACTCTATTAACCCACCCCTTGGCAAAATTTCTAGTATTACATTATTTACATACCAGTGTGCACCTTCTGTTAGGCTGCATTGAGAGCATTACTTAATAAGCCACCCTCTCTATTAAGCCAACCCTATGAAACAAGCCAGTCCTCTCCAATAAGTCACCACTATCCAATAAGCCATCACTATCTAACAAGTCACCCCTCTAATAAGCCAGCCCTCTCTAATAAATCACCCATCTCTAATAAGCCAGCCCTCTCTAATAAATCACCCATCTCTAATAAGCCAGCCCTCTCTGATAAGCCATCCCTTTCTAATAAGCCACCCCTCTCTTATAAGCCACCCCTCTCTGATGAGCCATCCCTCTCTAATGAGCCAAATCTGTCTAATAAGGGAGGGGGGGGGGGGTGAATAGGGGTCTTCCTAGCAGGATTCTATCCTACGTGTGGCCAATATAAGTTTTGACACCTATGCGGCAGAGAAAGGGCGTGGTCCCTAAACTCTAAGGGATAGCAGTTAGAAAAATCAGACGAACTATCAGTTTTCTTAATGTTATCAACTGCCTTCTACGAGAACTAATTACCTAGTCTATGAAAAGGTGTATTCTCTCCTGGCCTCAGCATGGAATAATGTGGCACAGTTCTGTAGTTACCATACTATTCAATATTCAATATTATTTAGGTAGAATGAGCAGTATTTTGGACGCTTGTGGCCATAAAAAATACGGGAATATCGTTTTTGTAAACCATAAGCACGTACTGGGAATATTGAGCTCATGCTTTGAAAAAAAAGTCAGTTTTATACCATCGAATCCTTTACTATAAGCACGTTTAAAGATTTCGGCAGCGTAATATGATATGTGATCAGGAAAGACAAACTCGTTCCAAAATCACAATGGATTAGGCGTGTGGAGTATGGCTATGTCTATTTTCATGTAACAAATATCAGCAAATGTAACAAATGTCAGCAAACGTAACAAATGTCAGCAAGTTTTGAGATCTTCACTAGTGCAATATTTCACTATGAAATACCTGTTCAAGCAAAGCACAAGGCTTGGAAGATCTTTAAAAGGTCATATCTTATGTTATAGATAAGACGAGGGAAGTTACAAAATGCTTACTAAGAAAAAGCATCTATGGCGTGTCATCTATGTCGGCTATTTTTATTTTCGACTTTATTGCCGAAGCCTGAACAGTTTGAAAACGACAGTTTATAATGTGACGGTGATTTGTTTTATCTAAAATCTTGGGAACGTAATGGTCTTTTTCTCATTTATATGACATTTCGTTTGGCTGCCCAAGTTTTACATTGCTGTCTTTACAGCCACAAAAAATTCCGATTATTCCTTAAAAATTCAATCCAATTGTATCTAATTTTACACGTGCAAAATTAGATATCAACTACAAACATATCACTTGGGAACTATAGTGATTTATATAGTGGCTTATTAGAGAGGGGCGACTTATAAGAGAGGGGTGGCTTATCAGAAAGGGGTGACTTATTAGAGAGGGATGGCTTATTAAAGAGGGGTGGCTTATCAAAAAGGGGTGACTTATTAGAGAGGGATGGCTTATTAGAGAGGGCTGCCTTATTAGAGAGGGGTGGCTTTTAGAGAGGGCTGGCTTATTAGAGAGGTGTGGCTTATTAGAGAGGTGTGGCTTTTTAGAAATGAGTGACTTATTAGAGAGGGATGGCTTATCAGAAAGGGGTGACTTATTAGAGAGGTGTGGCTTATTAGAGAGGGGTGGCTTATCAGAGAGTGCTTGCTTATTAGTAAGGGATGGGGATATTAGAGAGGGGTGGCTTATTAGATAGGTGTGGCTTATTAGAGAGGGGTGGCATATTAGAGAAGGGTGGCTTACTAGAGATGGGTGATTTATTAGAGAGGGCTGGCTTATCAGAGAGGGCTGGCTTATTAGAGATGGCTGGCTTATTAGAGATGTGTGACTTATTAGAGAGGGTTTACTTTTATTAGTGAGGGGTGACTTTTTACAGATGGGTGGCTTATTAGAGATGTGTGACTTATTAGAGAGAGGTTACTTTTATTAGTAAGGGGTGACTTATTACAGATGGGTGGCTTACTAGAGAGGGGTGACTTATTAAAGAGGGGTGGCTTATTAGAGAGTGGTGATTTATAAGAGAGGGCTGGCTTAAAAGATGTGTGACTTATTAGAGAGGGGTTACTTTTATTAGTGAGGGGTGACTTTTTACAGATGGGTGGCTTATTAGAGATGTGTGACTTATTAGAGAGAGGTTACTTTTATTAGTGAGGGGTGACTTATTACAGATGGGTGGCTTGTTAGAGAGGGGTGACTTATTAGAGAGGGGTGGCTTATTAGAGAGGGCTTGCTTATTAGAGAGGGGTGGCTTTTAGAGAGGGATGGCTTATCAGAAAGGGGTGACTTATTAGAGAGGTGTGGCTTATTAGAGAGGGGTGGCTTATCAGAGAGGGCTGGCTTATTAGTAAGGGATGGGGATATTAGAGAGGGGTGGCTTATTAGATAGGTGTGGCTTATTAGAGAGGGGTGGCATATTAGAGAAGGGTGGCTTACTAGAGATTGGTGATTTATTAGAGAGGGCTGGCTTATCAGAGAGGGCTGGCTTATTAGAGAGGGCTGGCTTATTAGAGATGTGTGACTTATTAGAGAGGGTTTACTTTTATTAGTGAGGGGTGACTTTTAACAGATGGGTGGCTTATTAGAGATGTGTGACTTATTAGAGAGAGGTTACTTTTATTGGTAAGGGGTGACTTATTACAGATGGGTGGCTTACTAGAGAGGGGTGACTTATTAGAGAGGGGTGGCTTATTAGAGAGTGGTGATTTATAAGAGAGGGCTGGCTTATTAAATATGTGTGACTTATTAGAGAGGGGTTACTTTTATTAGTGAGGGGTGACTTATTACAGATGGGTGGCTTATTAGAGATGTGTGACTTATTAGAGAGAGGTTACTTTTATTAGTGAGGGGTGACTTATTACAGATCGGTGGCTTATTAGAGAGGGGTGACTTATTAGAGAGGGGTGGCTTATTAGAGAGGGGTGGCTTATTAGAGAGGGCTTGCTTATTAGAGAGGGGTGGCTGGATGGATGGATGGATGGATGGATGGATGGATGGATGGGTGGGTGGGTGGGTGGGTGGGTGGGTGGGTGGGTGGGTGGGTGGATGGATGGATGGATGGATGGATGGAAGGATGGATGGATGGATGGATGGATAGGGTTTTATTCAGTTGCCATGAATATGTTTGTAGGTATTCATACTGCCGGATCTTAGTGAGTATCCATGCTCGTTATTAATTACACCTTCAGTAATTACAGATCGAAAGGGTTCTAGCTCCTTAGCGGAGGTCATGAGACTGATACAAAGCTCGCGCCTGCGTTCAGCAAGACTTTGGAGCCCGCTGGCGTCCAAGGCCTCCTTGTATCGTAGATGGGGTAAAACGATACGGAGGGCCCTCTTTTGGATGCCCTCAACAATGGCTTATTAGAGAGGGGTGACTTATTAAAGAGGGCTGGCTTATTAGGGAGGGCCGGCTTATTAGAGAGGGATGGCGTTTTAGAGAGGGCTGGTTTATTAGAGATGTGTTACTTATTAGAGAGGTGTTACTTTTATTAGTGAGGGGTGACTTATTACAGATGGGTGGCTTATTAGAGAGGGCTAGTTTATCAGAGAGGGCTGGCTTATTAGAGAGAGGTGACTTATTAGAGAGGGTTGGCTTAGAAGAGAGGGCTAATGTAGCAATAGTGCCTCTGATTGAATGAATCATTTTTCTCTACGTGAAATCTAGATTTTATTATTAGAAATAAATAAACAAATTAAACAAAATAAATAAAAATCACCCGCCCGCGTGCTCTCGAGGTAGAAATCGCGACCAGAAATGAAATATTTTTTTGGACTAATCGTTCCCTATTTCATGTGCACTGTTTTAAGAGGGATTTTTTTCGCCTGGGGACCTCAACTCCTGCATTTTTAGCAAGCTTGATAAACGAACCGCGAGAATGTTTATGGGGCATGCACCCCAGAAATCTAATTAAAGTATCTGGAAGCCCTCCGACTCAACCGGCAGTCCGCTATTATACAAATTAAGTACCACTGCGAGCTGGGACGAAATATCCAAGAGCAAATGGTTATCTAAATGGGTAAACTAATCCAGGCTCAAAGTTATGGCTACATGCCTGTAACCGCGTATGTTCTTCCTGTATGTTAGTACAAAAAGAAAATCCTATGGGCGGGAAATTATGATCCGTCGCAAAATGTGAATATGTTAGACAGAATTGAGAATTTTGAAATTGAAATCCTGCATCACTATCGGCTTTCTAAACAAAATATGCATACATTATGTTATTTTACCGTAGAATCTAATCGTTCTACAGTTTTTCTTAAGCAACACACTGATCAAACAAATAGACAAAGTCACTAAACAGTAGTCAGAGAGAGAAAGGGAGGGAGAGAGGAGAGAGAGAGAGAAGGGGGGGGCGCAACAATGCGCAAAAATAATAGTTGTTAATCGGTAAAGCAAACCGCGAAAAGCATACACAGGAGGAAAGCAAGGCATTTTGAAAATATATATATATAAGCGTTAAAATTGAAAAAAAAAAAACGCGCACAGGACCATTTCCATTTATTACGTTAGACAATGATATAATGACCGAGACTATATTTAAAAATAAAAAAAATATGTACAAATTATTGAACCTTTTCTGAATTATGATTGAGAAAGGGGCTTTGTTCACTTCATTACTAGTTTTGCTGTTTTTATTGTGGCTCAGAACAGTTCACAGTTTTATTTTGCCAGTATTTTTTATAGAGTTACAATTCATACAATTAAGTAGGCAAGGAAGTCCAGAGAAGCCAAAGGCTTATAAAATAGGGCTCCCTTCTAACATATCCATAAATACATAAAATCAAAAAGCCCAAACTGTCGCGATCTCGTACCAGAACAATGAATACAATACACCAAAAACTGGAAATCGACTCTGCCAAATTTTCGTCTTTAATAAGACTTTTTTAATAAGACTTCTTCTTCTTCTTTTGCCCTGAAGAAGTCCTATTAAAGACGAAAATTTGGCAGAGTCGATTTCCAGTTTTTGGTGTATCATAAATACATAGAAGTGGACCTTTTGCTCTCGTGGGCGGTGCTGCCCCTCTCTGGGTACGGGCCTGACTTGTTGAATTGTGTATCGAAACAGTTGCCCTATAATGAAAGAGAATCTCTGATTTAGGCATATTATTTCCTATGACTACGCTTATTTTACTATTTCTAAGGCGTTGTAGGGGATAAACTATGACATGACTCACCGAATTTTATTCTTATTTAAGAATTGTTTTTTTTTTCGAATAGTAATGTTGGGTCTGTTTTCCACATCCATAAATCCGGTCGAATGGTGTTTAAGTCGGATAAATTTCAAAGAAGTTTGATTTCTTATTCAATAGCCATTCAGCACTTCTATTGTTCTAAAAATATCGCATAGAAGGTCGGGTCAGTTTAGCCGGGTCATTCGATTTTTAAACGCGTGCAGGCGCAGTACTCCCTCCTATCAAACCAACATTTTGTGGGTAAAAATGCTAAATTACCCACAGTGATATATCTGTGGTTATAGATATATCTGATCTTACTTCGGTAAAATACTCAAGATTCGAATTAAAGTTTTCCGGGATAATCGAAATATTGTTTTTGATAGCGGTACCGACCACACAGATTCATTGTTTTTAGTCAAGTTTCTAATTTTCCGCACACTTCGTTAGAAAACACCTATACATTCTTTTGTTTTATAAGGACGTCTTATTTTCTGTTGAGGCTGGGCCGTTCTTATTTTTGGAGCATTTTAAGGCTGAAAATGTTTTTAACTATGTTCTAAAATTTTTAGTGTATATAAAAATATAATACCCAATGAATTATTAGGAAGAGAATTACATAAATGATCAATATCAATAATATTTACGGTTATTATTATAGACATATTTGATTCTGCATTCATAATAAAAAAGCAATATTTTGCTGCTATCTGAGCCTCGGTATGTTCTGAGCAAAAAATCGAAACCATCATGAAAATCGCCAACATAAAACATCAAATCGAACGGAAGTTGACTGGCTTGTTGAACCGTTTGCTAGGGGCTTCTGGGTTAGAGCTCGCCGAAATCGCTAAAGATGCATGTTACATATGATCGCACTATAACTTCAGAGAACAAAACAAAACACGCAACACAATAGAAAAACGAAAAAAAGGATGAGGTATTTCCGCCTCTGTAGATGAAACAAACTCCGTTCCTGATGTGTGAAATGTCGGAAGCAAATCCTACAACTATTTAATTTGTCAGATGTGCTAAACCACACCCCGCGCTTGTTCCAATAATTAAAGTATACTTATTCCCTAAGAGTGCTCTTTCATTTGAAGAACGAAGATGTGTGTGAATCGTTGATAATATTGCCAAAGGATTGTTTTTTGAAAATGTTCAGTTATCTAGGGTTAAGGGAATTGCGTTCGATAAGTGGCACATGCAGAGCTCTGTATAATTTGGTCAACCAGAAATGCCTCTTTCAACATGTTGACTCGTTCCAGACGTTGCGGAACTTCAAGTTCAAGATTCCTAATCAAGGCATTTGGACCAATATAAAGTATGTACAACGGCTAAATCTGAGGTACTGTCGTGGAGTAGACTTGAAGCCTCTCACAGCGATGGAGCATTTGAGACGTGTGGATTTGTTTGGTACCGATGCCATAGATATTGCTTCAATACCAAGCACAGTCACCCACCTCGACCTTGGGTATTGCACCACCGCATCATGCCAAGGATTATACTCAGTCATTCTGCGATGCATTAACTTGACCGCTGTGGGGCTCGCTGCCGTTGATGCAGTAAACGATGAGGTAAACGGAAAACCAGAAAACTCAACCAGGTTCATAAATCCAAAACACCAAGTTCATGAATCCATGCGAGCTGATGCGTTTTAGAACGCAATGTAAAAAAGGAGCTACATAAGTACTTTGAGTCAATACAATTATAATTTTCGTCTATTACATTTGTTGCCTAATAAGCCATTAGTAACAACCAACGAAGTTAAAAACCATTTTTTTTTAATTTGCAGATATTGGAATTACTAATTCAGCGTAAAGTACGGTGGGCCGATTTGAGTGAGTGCCAGGCATTGACTGTGCAAGGTCTGACAAGCTTTCTCGAAGCTCAAAAGTCAACCCTAGTTCACCTTTCTATTCAAGGAGCTACGAGCAACATCGCTGCTGCTACGTTCTCGGCACTACCCCATCTCAGGTATATAATAGCACGAATCCTAACATTGTATTTTTTTCGGATTATACCTCGACCACTTTCACTTTACATTATCATGTCACTAACACTAACTTTTCAACTATGCACCAACACTAGAAATGGTATAAATGCTGGTAACTACTTGCGTTTGGTGTTAAGGTCAGAGCAAATGTCCCGCGAAAATCCCAGGAAACAACCAACCTCACAAACGTATCATTGTCATCTGTAAACTTTTTTGCACCACAGAATATTGTTTATCTTCCGCCACAAGTCTGGCGTCGGAATCATCTAAATTCTTTATAGCCCTATTTCCCAAATCGAGTAGTCAGAAAACCAAAGTCTGGCGCTGTTCATAGTTTTGCTGAAATTTAGATATTACAATTATGTCACTTGATCACGCGAGTTAATTAAAAAAATATCACTGTCAATTTATACCTTTTATTCTTTCTCCAATTAGAATTCTTATATTCATAGTACGCCATAAAACAAGTAAAGGAGTAGAAATCAATATATTATAAGCAAAGATAAGGGTAACATTTCTTAACAAAAACGTATTAGGTGTTTCGAGGTAAAGTGACCACCGGAAATGTAACTTGTGACAATAACCAAAAGCTATCTGTCGGCATGTCATCTTTTGCATTGAGTGATTCCGAGACTAATAAATATGAATTTTCTATCTCCCCTTAAACTCACTTCCGTTAAACTTTAACACTTATTCTCAGCTAGGATCTATTATTATCCTACGTCGGGCGTCGCCGGTCGTACAAAACGGCTGGTAATGGAGCCTAAAGCCCCGTGCAAACGAGCGCCAGCATCAGCCAGCATTGCTGGCGAATTTTCGCTTAACTGACTTTGCGCTATTGGTATTTATCGGGTTTAGAACTTGGTGTTCAAGTTACAAATCAATTGACAATGTTCGCGGCTCTACCACACGCTCCAAATTCCATAGATGACATTGAGACTATAGTTTTCCGAAAGCCTTTTGTCACCCCTGCAAGCTCATGATTCAAGATTTGGGGAAATCGACCTGTGCATATGCCTTTTTTACTTTTCACTTTTGGTATTTATCGGATTTAGAACAGGATGCTTACGTTACACATCAATACCCTACGTTCAAGGCTCTACCACACGCTCCGAATTCTATAGATGGCATTGAGACTATAGTTTTCCTAAAGCCTTTGGTCACCCCTGCAGGCTCATGATTCCAGATTTAGGGAAATCGACCTGTGGATATGCCTTTTTTACTTTTCACTTTTGGTATTTATCGGATTTAGAACAATGTGCTCAAGTTACACATCAATACCCTACGTTCGAGGCTCTACCACACGCTCCGAATTCTATAGATGGCATTGAGACTATAGTTTTCCGATAGAGTTTGGTCACCCCTGCAGGCTCATAATTCCAGATTTGGGGAAATCGACCTGTGGATATGCCCTTTTTTTACTTTGCACTTTTGGTATTTATCGGGTTTAGAACAATGTGCTCTAGTTTCCCATCAATACCCCATTTTCGCAGCTCTACCACACGTTCCGAATTCTATAGATGACATTGAGACTATAGTTTTCCGATAGGCTTTGGTCACCCCTGCAGGCTCATGATTCCAGATTTGGGGAAATCGACCTGTGGGTATGTCTTTTTTACTTTGCACTATTGGTATTTTTCGGGTTTAGAACAAGGTGCTCAAGTTACACATCAATACCCCATGTTTGCGGCTCTACCACACGCTCCGAATTCTATATATGGCATTGAGACTATAGTTTTCCGATAGCCTTTTGTCACCCCTGCAGGCCTATAATTCGAGATTTGGGGAAATCGACCTGTGGGTATGTCTTTTTTACTTTGCACTATTGGTATTTTTCGGGTTTAGAACAAGGTGCTCAAGTTACACATCAATACCCCATGGTCGCGGCTCTACCACTCGCTATGAATTCTATAGATGGCATTGAGACTATAGTTTTCTAATAGCCCTTAGTCACCCCTGCAGGCTCAAGATTCCAGGTTTGGGGGAATCGACCTGTGGATATGTATTTTTTTAATTTGCGCTATTGGTATTTATTGGGTTTAGAACTTGGTGCTCAAGTTACAAATCAATTGACAATGTTCGCGGCTCTACCACACGCTCCAAATTCTATAGATGTCATTGAGACAATAGTTCTCCGAAAGCCTTTGGTCACCCCTGAAAGCTCATGATTCCAGATTTGGGGAAATCGACCTGTGGATATGCTTTTTTTTACTTTGCGCTTTTGATATTTTTCGGGTTTAGAACAAGGTGCTCAAGTTACACATCAATACCCCATGTTCGCGGCTCTACCACACGCTCCGAATTCTATAGATGACATTGAGACTATAGTTTTCCAATAGCCTTTTGTCACCCCTGCAGGCTTATAATTTGAGATTTGGGGAAATCGACCTTTGGATATGCCTTTTTTACTTTGCGCTTTTGGTATTTATCGGGTTTAGAACAAGGTTCTCAAGTTACAAATCCCTACCCCATGGTCGCGGCTCTACCACACGCTCCGAATTCTATAGATGGCATTGAGACTATAGTTTTCTAATAGCCCTTAGTCACCCCTGCAGGCTCAAGATTCCAGATTTGGGGAAATCGACCTGAGGATATGTCTTTTTTTACTTGCGCTATTGGTATTATCGGGTTTAGAACAAGGTGCTCAAGTTACAAATCAATTGACAATGTCCGCGGCTCTACCACTCGCTCCGAATTCTATAGATGGCATTGAGACTATAGTTTTCCGATAGCCCTTAGTCACCCCTTCAGGCTCAAGATTCCAGATTTGGGGAAATCGACCTGTGGATATGCCCTTTTTTACTTTGCGCTTTTGTTATTTATCGGGTTTAGAAGAATGTGCTAAGTTACACATCAATACCCCATGTTCGCGGCTCTACCACACGCTCCGAATTCTATAGATGGCATTGAAGCTATATTTTTCCGATAGGCTTTGTTCACCCCTGCAGGCTCATGATTCCAGATTTGGGGAAATCGACCTGAGGATATGCCTTTTTTTATTTTGCGCTATTGGTATTTATCGGGTTTAGAACAATGTGCTCTAATTTTCCACCAATACCCCATTTTCGCAGCTCTACCACACGCTCCGAATTCTATAGATGGCATTTAGACTATAGTTTTACGATAGCCTTTTGTCACCCCTGCAGGCTTATAATTCGAGATTTGGGGAAATCGACCTGTGGATATGCCTTTTTTACTTTGTGCTTCTGGTATTTATCGGGTTTAGAACAATGTGCTCAGGTTACACATCAATACCCCATGTTCGCGGCTCTACCACACGTTTCGAATTCTATAGATTGCATTGAGACTAAAGTTTTCCGATGGCTTTGGTCACTCCTGCAGGCTTATTATTCCAGTTTTGGGGAAATCGACCTGTGGATATGTCTTTTTTTACTTTGAGTTGTTGGTATTATCGGGTTTAGAACAAGGTGCTCAAGTTACAAATCAATTGACAACGTTCGCGGCTCTACCACACGCTCCGAATTCTATAGATGGCATTGAGACTATAGTTTTCCGATAGCATTTGGTCACCCCTGCAGGCTTATTATTCTAAATTTGGGGAAATCGACCTGTGGATATGTCTTATTTTACTTTGCGCAATTGGTATTTATCAAGTTTAGAACAAGGTGCTCAATTTTCACATCAATACCCTATGGTCGCGGCTCTACCACACGCTCCGAATTCTATAGATGGCATTGAGACTATAGTTTTCAAATAGCCCTTAGTCACCCCTGCAAGTTCAAGATTGCAGATTTGGGGAAATCGACCTGTGGATATGTTTTTTTTTTTACTTTGCTTCATTGGTATTTATCGGATTTAGAACAAAATGCTCAAGTTACACATCAATACCCCATGTTTTACCACATTATTAAAGTTTTGTTTTTCAGCCGCAGAGACTCATGAGAATCATAAGTTTCTTGCGTATCGAATTACCCTGTCTGTCGTGTGACCTCGAGGTCAATAATAGCAGAGTGGATGATTAAACTCTTTCTGTATTATTATATTATTATTATTCTAAATTATTGGAAAACAGCTGGGAGCGAAGCTTGAAAACATTTTTTACCCATTTATGTCTACTTACAGGAAACTTTATAGTTGCGAAACAACTCTCATACGTCTTGTTGAGGACTGGAGAAAAGCAAGGGACAACCGTCACACGACAGCTATTCTCAGTACGGACATGAGTAAAGCGTTTGATTCGTTACATCCTACGCTGATGATCGCCAAGCTAGAAGCCTATGAATTGAGCGAGCAAGCCTTCGGACTGATGAGATCGTATTTCACTGAACGTAAAAACAGGACAAAAATAGGCAACGTTACCAGTGGATGGGAGGAGGTAACGAGGGGCTGCCCGCAGGATCGTCGCTCGGTCCTTTACTTTGGAACATCTACCAAAATGACCTATTTTTTATAACTAGGTAAAGTCAGCTGTCTGTTTATGCAGATGATCATCAGCTATACTACAATCACCACAAGCCTGATAAAGCTCTGGAAGCATTAAAAGTTGATGGCGAGAGAACCTCTCATTGGTACAAGGGCAATTTCCTAGCCGGAAATCCCAAGAAATATCAAACTATGATAATCTCCAGAAAAGCAACAAGACCGTCGGATGGAGACATTGTGAAGATTGATGGAGTTAACATCAAAACTACGGACACCATGACACTTCTAGGCGTTACAATCGACCAAGAACTGACCTTCTCAGAGCATATCTCTATGGCTTGTAAGAAAGCCAGCTCACGCGTGGTTCTCATGTGTCTCCGCAAGCTAATCCCAGTTACAGCCAAGCTAAGAATATATAAAGCTGCAATCTTGCAACACTTCAGTTACTGTGGACTAACCTGGCATTTTTGCCGAAAGTCTAACAGCAATAAATTGGAGAGAGTGAACGAGAGAGGGTTGAGGGCAGTATATAACGACTGGAATTCACCATATCTAGAATTACTCGCTAGAGCTAAAATGACTACATTAGCTAACCGTAGAACGCAAGACATAGCGATTTTAATGGGTTTCCTTTGATGAACCAAGACGGGATTTGCAATCTTGTTGTTGATCCTTTATTCTCTTAAGTCGACATTCGTCTCCTGTAGAAAGCTCTATGTTGAACAGGGTGCTTCGGTCTCAAAAAGGATTTCGCCACCATTGCAAATGGCCGTTGCACTGCTTCTACATTGACTGAAAGACCGGACTTCTGGCTTTGGTCTCTATATTTGGGGGTCGTTTTGCGGCTGTTCTTTTGGTTGAATCTGCTATCCACAATAACAAACTGAGGGAGGCTCGGAGGAAGGAAAAGAGTGAGACTGGAGCAAAAGGACTGATTGACACTGGGAAAATGGCGTGAATTTCAAAAACAGCCTCCATTCACAACAAAAAAAACGGAAAATACCGTAATTATACAGCCTGTCGAAGACAAAAAATACTATACATGCAACAAAAACCACAATTATTAAATTAGAGCTTTATTGACTAATAAAGTTTTTTTCATTATGCTTTATTCGAGCTTTGATTCCCTCCTTTGATAACGCTACCAGACGCCATGTTGGATACTGATTAGTATGCAAAAAGGGGGCGGAGCGATCCCTTTTATACCGCGCGTTCGTGTTTAAAGCCATGATGGGATGTTGATGTTTTTATTATACCTAGTTCCTAACTAGTAATTCAGCTAGTTTGTTCATACATTATCCCATAAAAAGGATAGAAATTGTACGGTTGATTGTTCGTAAACAAACGTCGGGGGGGGACTGGGGGCTTTCAGTGAAACGAGTGGGGGGCGCGAATCGCCCCTCCGGGCCTCCCAGCCCCATCTTAGGCTTGGGAGGGGCGCTGGGCCCCTCCGACCCCCCCAACCCCCGGGCCAGGCTTGGGGCTTTCAGTGGCACCGAAACGCCTTTCGCGTAGATTAATAATTGCTAATTATTAATCTGCGTCGGGACCACTTCGCGTAGATGGGTAATTAGCAAAAGTAAGTCTAGGCAAAACACACTCCGCGTAGATGAATAATTAGCAATGGTTAGCAATCATTAATCCGCTGTCTATCGACAGCAGCGGGACTGGGCCCTCATAGAAACGAGTGGGAACCTTGCAATTAGACCCCCGTCTGTCCTGTGGTATACCGAGCGTTCGAAGGATGAAGTGCGGAAAAGATTACTGCGGGTGGCTAAAGGTCGGCCATGCAAACACGTGCGGCCAGGGGTCCATGGACACCTACTGCAAGGTGCACCTCCAAAGGCTCCGTAAGGGCAGCCCCCTCCCCGTGCCGTGCAGGATCTGCGGCATAGGGACGCAGTCGGGGACACGGTTGTGCCGCCCCTGAGGAGCGAATCGTGAAGGGCAGAGGATGTGCGGCATCGAGAGGCGCGCTAGGAAATGGTTCGCACTCGTCCTGTCTGACATCGCAGCCCGCGATACGGGCAATTAGAGATTGGGTGGCACAAGACGTACCCAAACACTCGTCCTGTCTGACGTCGCAGCCCGCGGTACGGGCAATTAGAGACTGGGTGGCACAAGACATACCCAAACACTCGTCCTGTCTGACATCGCAGCCCGCGATACGGGCAATTAGAGATTGGGTGGCACAAGACGTACCCAAACACTCGCCCTGTCTGACGTCGCAGCCCGCGATACGGGCAGTTAGAGACTGGGTGGCACAAGACATACCCAAACACTCGTCCTGTCTGACATCGCAGCCCGCGATACGGGCAATTAGAGACTGGGTGGCACAAGGCATACCCAAACACTCGTCCCGCCGGCTTTGATACGGGCAATTAGAGACTGGGTGGCACAAGGCATACTCAAACACTCGTCCCGCCGGCTGTGATGCGGGCAATTAGAGACTGGGTGGCACAAGGCATACCCAAACACTTGCCCCGCCGGCTGTGATACGGGCAATTAGAGACTGGGTGGCACAAGGCATACCCAAACACTCGTCCCGCCGGCTTTGATACGGGCAATTAGAGACTGGGTGCCACAAGGCATACCCAAACACTCGTCCCGCCGGCTGTGATACGGGCAATTAGAGACTGGGTGGCACAAGGCATACCCAAACACTCGCCCCGCCGGCTGTGATACGGGCAATTAGAGACTGGGTGGCACAAGGCATACCCAAACACTCGTCCCGCCGGTTGTGATACGGGCAATTAGAGACTGGGTGGCACAAGGTATACCCAAACATGGACGCTTATATAGAGGAGATTCTTATTACCATGCCTGACAAGGAGGCGCCTGCCGTACTGACAGGGCTGGTCCAGCGCAAGCTGCTTAAGCCGCTCATGCCGGCGAGCTCGCGGCCAGAGGAAGTCTGGCGCGAGTTCGACCCATTGCTGCTGGAACGGCGGCAAGAGGGCCCAGAGGGCTTAGACCCCGATGAGTACTATTCTCTCTTCGTCGGCGGCGCCAATCTTCGGTTCCCAAGCGTGGATGCAACTCTTCGGGGCCAAGACATAAGCGCCGGTGTTTACCAGGAGATACGAGATCTTGGTGGAGCAGGTGTCATTGCTCTAAAGCCGGTTATGCGGGGGCCTGATATTAATGACGACGGCTCGGTGTGGTGGGTCTCGCACGAGCGAGAGTCTCTGAGGGCAAACGCAGTGCTGCCGCTGGTGCTCGAGATGGTAGACCCCGACCGGCGTTACGGACTCTTCACGGTCGTTGGTAAGGCCCCCGCAGAGCCATTGGCGCCAATCACGGAGGAGGGAGGGCGCTCGGAGCACAAGAATGGTGGGTCGTTAGTCAAAAGAGGGGACCAAATCGCAGTCGGCGTCCTGGAGGGCATCGATGCGGGTATTTGGGAGAAAGGACGAGAGTACCTCGTCTACGTGAGATACGAGCTTCGCCCTTTAGCTGAGCAAAATGGGGAGCCTGGGCCAATGTTTGAGCGAAAGGGGAGTTACGCCTTCGCTAACTGTGTTGTGAGCTATGTTGCCGACTTCTTGAGTAATCTCGGCACCTCGCGCTCCCTTGGTCTAACCAAGACACGAGGCAAGATCCTCGAGCGATATGACAAGAAGCTGGCCACTACGGGATGCACCAAAGAAGACCTCTTTGAGATGGAAAAGAAGCTCGAGATAAAGCTGGTAGCCGTGGACGCCCAGGGCAACGTTATGTGGGACTCGGGGAAGTACAAGAGAGGGTACACACAAATCCGCATCCCTTGCCACAATAACCACGCCTGGGCGGAGCTTCCGACTGAGCCACCTGCGATCGCGAGCGTCCACGGCCTAGACTTCGAGGCTGAGGGGGAGCTTCGTTCGTTATGTCAGGAGAAGGCTCTAACCAGTGCCGCCACAAAAACGCGCGAAGCAAAAGTGCTAGAAGTGCTCATTTGCTTTATAAACAGGGCGATCCCCAGATGCACGAGGATCTGGCTGTGTGGGGGTGTTATAGTCACGCAAGAAGGCAAACTGTACCGATCGGGACAGGACGGAGGAGCTATCGACAGGGCGTTTACAGACGAGACAGGATATGATCCTCAATGGCTCCCTGATGACCACCCAGCCTACCAAGAGTACACCGAAGCTACGCACTCGATGGGCGGTGCAATAGGGTATCGCTTCAAGAAGTGGACCCAAAGAGAGAACATCAGGCCAACGCCTCTTAAATACAGGGACGTCTGGCGAGCGGCGCAGGTTGAGTCCAAAGTGTGGAACAGCAAGGAAAACTTAGGGGCGCAGCCTCATGCGCACATCGACATGCGTGCGGCGTACCTAGGATGCGGGGACAGTGTCTTCGGCGGCGCCTCGGACGCCATTGATTTGGTACGGAAATACGGCTTCCCTACGAACGTGTATCGTATCGCGGATGTTGTGGGACGGCCATTGAGCGAGGTTCTTCAACTAACCGGGGCCATTCAGCTGACCGAGTGCGAGTTCTTTGAGGCCTGCCTCCCCTACACTTCCGGGAGGGTGGGGCAGCACTTGGAGCAAAACGAGGGCTGGATCACCACGCCAGAGCTCAAGGACCTGTTAGACTCGGGTGACCTCGTCATGGCCACGGCGAGGGAGGTGTTGTATAGCGTCGGATAAAAGGACTCCATCAAGTTCCCCCACTCCATCGCGTGCCGCCCCGGCGGTGAAGACTCGCAGTACCCTGAGGGTCGAGATCTCGCTGTCCGTTTCGTAGGCAAGTGCGCTCGCCATGGCGACGAGTCCTCGATCGTAGTCCGCGACCGTGAAGAAGCCGCGTATCTGACAAACCTCCTTGCGGGCACCGACCACTAACTTAACTTCGAGCATGCCGACGGGGCTCATCTGATCCAATACAAAGACGGTGTCCGGCGTTCACAATGGTACCATATCAGGGCCTTCGTAAATACATGTACATGTACATGTACTTCGTACATGCGACTGCGGCTCTGCCGCGCCCTCCTCCAGGCTCCACGACATAAAGGGCCGGATTTGGTGTCAGCTAGATCCCCAACAGCTTGAGGTGTTTAGAGAGGAGTGGGATGGGGTGGCGTTCGACGCGGCGATCGAGCAGGCCTACCCAAGCGATATGTGGGTGTGCTCGACCAACAAGATGGGGGCTCTTGTTCAGCAACGATTGGTAGAGCACCACAGGAAAAACTACCCCCGATTGCCAGCAACCATCCGCTTTGACCCCGATCCTAGCGTCGCGCATCGTTATCGCAAGCAAGGGCGGCCGGTGCCCGTGCCAGGCAAAAGGGGTGAGAAGGTCTACTCGTACAAAGGCACGGTAGTCGAGGTTCCTCTCGACGCGGTCCTTAACGGGCTTCCCCTCGAGTGGAAATACGCGGGCTGGGAGACAGTCCACCGGGTGCAGGGCAAGACTATCCAGACTCCAAGACGTCTGTTTATCATAGACCACAGCTTAGAGGGCTGGATCACGAATGCTGTATACACCGGCATCTCCCGCGTGCGGCGCGCCTACCAGATAGTCCGCGTGATCCCCTCCGATAACACCCCCGGTGCCTTGGTTCCCACAGGACTGCAGGCTACACCCAGTAAAGAACTCATTATAGCGCGACTCGCTATAGACGACAGGCAAAAGGTTCGCACAAAGTACACGGGAGCGCACCACGTTCTGACGGTAGACCACGTATTCGGCATGATTGCTGACGCGTAAAAGAAGTACACGGTCTGTGGCACTCAGCTTCTTCTTCAGGGGTACACCAAGAGTCATCCCCAATGCTTAAGTATCGACCGGCTGGACGACAGTCAGGGTCACTACAAGTGGAATGTCAGAGTCACGTGCCTTAGCTGCAATAGAAGGTACAAGCGCTGATCACGCTAGCGTGACGCTACGCAAATGCGAACGCGTGAAGCCGTGCTTAGAGTACGCCGTGTGATACAACACTGGCTGTCCGGGCTCCATGACTCTCTTTAGTATCGGGTATGCCTTGCTTGTCCACCACGGGTCCTCGCTCGCCGTCGGCCCTTGTCCTGAAGGTCTTCCTCGTTTACGGCGATGTACACCTCCGTTCCGACCTCTAAGGGGGGCTTTTCGGCTTTGAGAGGCACGCGCCTCAGCTTTATGGCGTCTTCGTTGTGTTTATGTCCGAGATGACGATTGGCAAAGCAGTAACCCACTCGCGGTTTGTCTCGCCGGATGCAAGCTCCTTCGAGTACTGCGCACGAAATAGGCGCTGGGCCAGCCAGCGATGGAAAGACTCGGCGAAAGCTTGGCTCCTGTGGTGCCTTGGCTCAGCCCGTCTGACCTCCACCCCGTGGTCTGTTAGGAGCTTTGTAATAGCAGCCTTGAACTCCGTGCCGTCATCAACCATGAGGACGTTAGGCCATGTGAGAGGTCCCTCTGCATAGATGTCAGCGAGTTCGCGGGAGACGACGGCCGCGCTTTAAGTCCTCAGTGGGCGGGCGGCTTTATATCGTGAAGCAACGTCAACGACAGTCAGGGCATACTTGTACCCGCGGTCGGTTGACAAGAATAGCATGTCCGACTGGTGGATACGGTTTGGTATCTGCTTTGAGAAATGGGCGTAGGTAGTCGAAGGAGGGGGTGTCTGTGTGTAGCCCCCGACGGGCTGCGAGCTTACCCACTTGCGCACTCGGTCTATGGAGGCTGAGCCCTTGGGAAGTTTGGCATGCCGAGCGGTCACTCCCTGGAAGCCACCTCTGGTGTAGTATATAGGACGAAGGAACGCATCGAGTTCTTCGTCGGACATGCGCTTCGTCGCAATTATGTGTCGGCAATGTATTGCAATACATTGCAACAGGTGTGTCAGCCTCCAACAGGCGGTTGCCGTCTGCTCGGGCGTGCATACGCACTGCCGCCTCCGGAGAACGACATTGGTGAATCTCTCAACGCACTCGCTGTCTGTGTGCGCGCGCGCACAAAACAACTCAAGGCTTCGGTCAGCAATGTCACCAAAGCTACGACACCTTCGGTGTCATCGACGACACCTTCGGTGTCATTCGCTTAGCAGCGGCTGCTACGCCTTCGGCGTGCGTGCATAGCACTCCACAACCGGTCTGCAATCATCTTATACGTATACGTATACGTATGGAAAAGGGCCGCCTAGCAAGCGGCTAGCTGTGAGCGCCGGCGCCGATGTACGCCAACTCGGCGTTTTTCTGCGTTCTGCTGGGGACGTAGTAGTCGGACACCTCAGGAGCCCGCATTGACTCCAGAGATCGGGTCTGGTTGTAAAGTTTGAGCGCGTAGTCAGTGTCGGTGAAGTTTTGCTTTGCGAGGGCCCCTCTCTCGCGACTTTGCGCTTGCCAATCGAGGATTTTTTGTCGCCGCTGTTGGTAGCGTCCATAGTCTTGTTGGTGTTTCTCGAGGGCCTTATCGTGCCTCTCCTTCTCAGCTAAGGCAGGGCTCTCATCGTTCGACAGGAACTTTGCGAGGTAGTTGCCACCAACGAATGCAGTCGCGTTTAGGACGGCGCCACCAACCACAATTGCGATGGAGGCCATCGAGTAGTGTGTGTGTGTTTCGCACACTGTGTACGTGTACGTACGTACATGAACACGAGTCTAATACATGGCCTACACATGTAGTGTAGTACACTACTACATGGGCAGGATCTTCTGGTCCTCAAGGTAACCCTTCAAAGCGACAGCACCTGCAACGGCGGCAGCCATTTTTGCGTAGTTCATGGCGTTCGCGGAGGGGTCTTTGGTGAAGTCTTCGCGCAAGACCTTGCGCCCAACCCAGCCGATACCGACGACGAGGCCGGTTATGACTGCGGCGTCGGTGATGGTCTTTGTAATATTGCTTTTCTGCGTCGTCGAAATTGCGATGCACGGACGTGCGGATATGGGTGGCGCCCCCCTCAAGAAGACTGACGAAGTATTCGTCGCTCATCATGGTACACGTGTGTTCCGCCTTGAGGGCGGTGTAATCAATTCGTTATGCCGCGCGAAGTGCTGGCGGCATACGTGGGCGGTAACCTACAGCGCTTATTGCTCAACTAGGGCGATGGTATAAGGATTGCGCAAGCGAAACTCTAACTTCGAGAACTTCTTCGTCTTGAGGGCCTTCATGTACTCTTTCATCTTCTCTTCTTAGAGCTCCGCGCCGTAGTCATGCAGGATAGCTTTCATTTCCGCCTTGCTCGGGGTATAGAAGACCACCAAGGCCGCGATGTTCTCACGGAACGGCTTCGTGACGCTGGTGAGCTGCTGCGTGATCACCCACAAGCTAATACCCACGTGGCGCACTGAACGCCAAGTTGACGAGCTGGTCAGAGCGCCTCTTTACGTCTTTTGAGGCCGCACAGTCGTCGAGTATGATTAGCGTATTAGTGCCTTCGAAGACGGAGGAGACAAACCTCAGCAGTATGTCGATCTGACCCGCCTCAGGTGTGACGACAAACAGACGATCGTCGCCCTCGCCGAAGCCTTCGTATGTTTTGTTGTAGACAAAGGTAGGGCACACGAGTACGATGTAGTCAAACTTGCCCCGGAAAGGGCCGCGCAGCCGGTCCACTATGAATCGGGTCTTCCCGCATGACGTCGGGCCCACGATGAGAGCGTTAAATGGGATGTTTTTCGGGTCCATACCGCGCTGCCGCTGACACTTCGTGTCTGTGCTCAGTATTGTATGGACTCTAGCTGTCTGTTTATAAGGTTCATTTGGGCGTCGGCCACCACAAACACGTGACAGTTTACTGTACCCTTGCCGCTTGCCGTGCGTTTTATCTCGAGATGCACACTGTCGCGGGTGTTGACCAATTTGAGACCGCACCCATGGATAGCACTGTCGTCCGTCGTTCGAAGTTCGATCCACAGAGCAAACTTGTTATCGCCATAGAACGACTCGGGGCTGACACTAGGCGCTCCGCTACCACCGACGAACCGCCTTTTCGCCTCCCTCCAGAAATCCGTGGGGCGTAGTCCCTGGCTGAAGACCTTGTTTGGCATGCCGTCGATTGTAACGCGAACGCTTTTGATGTCGGGGTACACGAACTTCTTAGAGTCGCGAGCCCCTGCCGTGTATGGCTCCACAAAGAGGAGTAACAGACCACTCATAGACCTTCGCGGCAGGTTGACACTCTCGTTGATTATGCTGTCCGTCCCTTTGCTAATCATGAAGGTCTTGTGGAGGTTCACTTGCTCGTAGAAGAACGTTGTGCCGTTCTCTCCGTCAGCAGAGAATGGTCTGGCGGGATGGTGTACTTCGCCCCGTGGGCGGCGTTTAGAGCGTTCTCCTTGGAGTTACTAGTCGCTTTATCGCCAGCCTTGGAGCAAAGCTTGCGCATGTTTTTTGACTGTATGCCCTGCTCCAAGCGGTCCTCTCTCTCGACCTTTGACAGGTAAAGCTCCTCATACGTCTTGAAGACATCGTAGCGGTTGGTGTCCTGGAGCGTTTTTCCTGCAAACGTGATTTTCAGTCGGCTCACGAGACTTCGGCCGACGCTGTTCACGACGGTATTATTTGCTTGGCCTGAGATGGAGAGATCGAAACCGACCCTCAAGGAGCCGGGGACGAGCGTGACGCCTTCCGATAGCTTTGGGACCGCCACATATAGCGTCTCGCCTGGGGAAGCCGTCGACGGGTTGAGAGTGACCCGGTGAACAGTTCTCTCAGCTTTCAACCCCAGAGGAGTTCTGGGAGTTCGTTGGGGTCAAGTTTATCGCTGACTGACATTCCTAGTAGTACGAAGTCACGTGACTATGGTGCGGTCTGTTAGACATGTCTAATATAGCGTAGCATGCGCTATGCGTATGCATCATGGATGATGTTGACGTTGACATTGACGATACCCTGCCGGGTGCGTCCGCCGAAGACAGGGACGACGAGACGCCCCTCATCCCGTTTGACCCCGACGCTGGGAATGACGAGCACGTCATCGCGGGGGGCCCGGACGCAGACGATCGCTGAAACCTCGTTCGCCACAGAGGGTGCAGCGGCAAGACTCGGTCTCCACTCTCTCAGGGAGAAATACCCAGACCTTAACGAGAATTTAATCAGACCGGAAGGGAAAAACGCTAATACAGCTTCGTAACCTCGACAAAGGAGGTTGGACTAAAACAAGACAGCTGTTCAATGAGAACGGAGGCGTTCGACAGGACGCTGCGAAGCTGAAAGGCTTCAAGCTGGCGATGGGGTCTGTGGCAGAGATAGACGCGGTCATCCAGGAGAACACAGAACGAATCCAAGAGCTGCAAGGGGTGGTAACCACAGACAGGGAGACCATCGGCGACCCTAACACGTCAGAGAGTTGCCACCAAGAGGCGCGTGAGCGCAACAAGGCTATCCGAGATCGACGAACAAGAACGCGAAAACCGAGAGCTCGAGAACCAAAAGCCGCTCAGAGAGCGCATCAAAGCCATCTTCAAAAAGTACGGCTTTACCGTCACCGCTATCGGGTTGGCCGTAGCGACGACGATCGCGGCCATTGTGACGTCGCTCGGCAGGTCGCTCTCCTCCGTGGCCAGAGGGGTCGGTAACGGGCCTAAGGCTATCGGGAAAAAGCTAGGCGAGCCGCGTTCTTGGTTCGTCGAATGCAAAGCAATCATCGAAACAAGTAATACGCCGCGGCCACCGCGAGTGCTGACAACCCCGCCTTGAGGGCGGTGTGGTCATTCTTTTCGCCCGGTCTGGGCGATGTCATGCTGCGCATACGTGGAGAGGGGGCAGGCGCCGCGCCCTCTGCGTGCACTTTCCTGGGTGCGAAAGCCTTGCTTCGCACCTCGCGGTCGATCCTCGGATCAGTCACGTGTTGCAACCTAGGATGCCCACCGGCCATGTTATGAGCACCAACTGGCTTTGTCTCGGTGTTGGTCGCGTTTTCGCCGAGCGTCATGGAGTCTGTGGCTTTCTGCAGTTTATTGTTGTAGTCCACGACGCTTTGCGTGTTTATCACAAAATCGCTCGGCATCAGCCACACTCCTGGTGCGACCGCAAGACTCAGTCTCACTCTGGCCTCCTGCACGGCTAACTGTTACCTTTGCACGCTTTGAGCGATGTCGTTTTCTATGATCGCGTCTTCACGCAGCTTTGTGGACTCCGCCTGCGCCTCCATTGCCGGCCAACCGGCTCCCGCGATGAAGGAACGGAAGTTCACCTGCGCTCCAAGCACTGCGTAGACGAACGCCTCGAACGAGCGATCGAGTCTTCCTAGCCCTGCTTTTGTCATCCCCTCACCTTTGGGAGGCGCAAACGAGCTATACTGCACGCCCCCGTGGTCGTCGTTGCGTATAAAACCCACCTGCGTCCCACTATTGTACGTCCAACCTTCGTCGCTAAACAGATTGAGGTGGCTCGGGTACTTGGCCGCCGCCGTGTCATAGCCACGGATCACGTGCACGTTGCGATACCCCTCCCACGGGTAGAACACAAACACATCGCCTAGCCCGTGGTTCCGCCCGCCTTTCCATCAGAAGTCCGGCTTACGCGGCAGACCGAACTCTATGCATAGACGCTCGAAAGCGGCTTTCTTGTAGGGGTTATCTTTTTGCGTGAACGGGCTGTCGCCAGGCAGGGGGGCGCCGAGCTCGTAGAGTATCCTGCGCGTGGTAAAGTAGACGCGAAACCTTAGAAATCCCCTGATGACAGAGGGGAGCGTGGCGAAAGCGGGGTCGGTTAGGGACACCCCGCATCCGGCGGTCGCGCACCAGATCGCAAAGTTGAGTTGCTGTGGCCAGTACCCATAGGAAGGCTTCGATAGCCACCGGCGAGACTCCTTGGCGGACTTGTGCGTGACTACTGTCTCTTTGAATATGTCTCGGACCCTAGTATGAAATGATTTGTCCTCACGCACGTGTATCTCTAGCTGCGTGAGTAGTGGGGTGATGTCTGAGGCCGTGCTCTCCACGGGGGTCGCGGGCACGGCGTAGAGCAGCTTTTGCGCGAGGGTCAGAGACCTAGGGAAACCGGATTTTGCGTGTTTGATTTCTTCGGCTATAGCGTGTTTGATATGTTCGGCTATAGAGGCTCCCGCCGCAGTTGCCGCCTTTTTCGTCTCTTCCGCCTCTTTCGCCTCCTCGTTCAGCATCCGCCAGCCTTCCCAATCCATGCTCAGTCCTATTAAACACGAAGGCGGGCTGTGTTCAACACAATGGTGGTCCTACATACTGTGCTCACCAAAGGCGAACAGACGCTCTTCTTCGAGCGGCCGATGAGGCGCCCACGCTTCGTGGCGCTCCGGCAGTGCTCGCTGTTTAACAGCTGGTATAATCTCGAGCGGGAGCATCAGATAACGACTATAGCCGCCCTCCCGCCCATCGCTACTCTGCCAGTCGGGCACCACACGGCCGAGTTCATCGTGGAAACGATCAACCGCGCTGGAGGCGAGATTCTGACCGCGGAGCTGGACCCCCTCACCGGGAAGATCGCGCTTATGTCCAATGGCGTTGCGTTCCTGAATGCCGAGCTTTGCGCACTATTTGGCCTAGAGGCTAAAGACAATCAGTTAAGGGAGCGGGGCCTCGCACTGCCCTTGGGGGGCCCCACTTAAGGTCGTTTTGCCGAAAATCGAGGCCCTCTACATCTGCTGCGATATCCTAGATCGCACGCAATGCCTCTCCTTAGGCGGGCCTTCAAACGTTCTCGCTTGCCAAGAAACCCGCGGGAGACTGCACGAAAAAGTCGTCTATGGACCCGACATCCCCGTTTGCGTTGCAACAACTTCCTCTGAGTTCGCCTCGAGTATCCAAATATGGGTAAGGGATAACTACGGTAGACGGGTGGACTTTAAGGGCAAGCCTGTTCGCCTTGTATTAGAGCTAACCTAGCTCCGACGTAACAAACATGGCAAACAGCGACGTTAGCGGTGGTGCCATATACCCCTCGCTTCCCAGTGTTTGCACATGACGCAGGGCGTCGGCGGCGACGTGCAAAGCTTCCGACTCCAGAAAATATGTGACACTCAGGCGGTTCTAGACAACGAGACAACGCATCATCGACAGGTGCGAAAAAAGTATAAGCGCGCCTTTGCTGTTACCCATGCTCTGTCTGTGGCATCCGGCATCGCTGCTGGGGCGCTTTCCAGCGCCGGGGTATGGGTCTCCTTGAGTGGGATAGGGGTTCTGGTCGGCGGTCCGCTGGCAGGGGTCGCTGGGCTGGTCGGTGTCGTGGGCGTAGGCGCAGGGATAGTCTCTAGGGGTCTTACGAGCAAGGTGGCTAAACACGAAGACACGATGGTTTTAGCGGAGAGTAAGAAAAACTCGATCAGCGAGCTGGTCTCTAACGCTTTGCAAGACGGGCATGTCTCAGACGAAGAGTTTTTTTTTTTTTTTTTTTTTATTGACTTTGCCCACGGAGAAAAAAAATACACATACATAATACGTTATACATGAGAAACAGAACATAAATACATACAATAACGAAAGGGCAGGGTATCCGCCACAGCTAGGCCAATTACGGCGGACCCGAGTTTAAAATGTGTAAAAGTTACAAGGTCACAAAAACTAAATTAGAAACAACATGAAATTTGGTGCGTTAGCACCCTGGCCCGATTGCAGGTGAGGCAGACAGATTTCCATGAGCGCGGATCCTCTGGATCGTAAGTTATCGAAAGAGCATTTAAGTAGTAATTTAATAAAGCGCGCTTGAAAGAAGCATGGTCAGAGTAGCTAGAGTAGTAGTAGTAGGCAGTCTTCGGACAGTCAGTGTCCATGACATCAGCGCGATGAACGTTGGCATTTCTTTCCATGACTAAAAAGCCCGATGCGCGAAGCACATGTGCGACCACATGAACGACAAACGAGGACAGACGTCTGAGATGGGTTTGATCCAGTTCGAATTTCGGATGCCTTTCTCCTCTGCCTTCTCTCTTCGGCCTCTCTTTTCAGCTCTAACTCCCCTGAGTTGAGTGCGGCAGCACATTCAGACCTCCATCTGCTGCGATCCTCGGCAAGCTTCTCCCAGTTGTCCACGTCGAGGCCGATTGCGAGCATATCACGCTTGCATGAGTCCTTGAAGCGGAGCTTCGGGCGTCCTACAGGTCTTGATCCGTGTGCAAGTTCGCCGTAAAGAAGATCTTTGGGAATACGGCCATTTTCCATTCGACAAACGTGGCCTAGCCACCTCAACCTGCGTTGACGAAGTAGGGTAAAAAGCGTCGGTAAACCTGATCTTTCGAGGACCTCGTTATTCGTAACTTTATCCGACCAATGGATACCGAGGATGCGGCGAAGACATCGCATATGGAAGGTATTTAATCGCTTCTCCTGCCGCGCGTAAAAATATGATTTAAATATGATTTTTGAAAAGCAGAAGTTTTGCATTTGCGAGCGAAGAATTGTGGTGCGCTTGAGTTTGTAGATGATCTAGTAGGACGGACTGAGCGAACTTTGGGAACAATTGATGGATTAATATTGACAAGCCCATTTATGATTTTATAAAAGTATGACATGTCCAAATATTCGTGCCAATACGATAGTGGCAATAATTTAAGTTGAATAAGTCTTTCTTTGTATGTTTGGCTGCATCTAAATGGGAGTCCTAACATGTACTTGCTAGCTCGTCTTTGGATTCTTTCAACTCGTCTAATCAGGTCCTTTGTCTGCGGTGCCCACAGTTGTGTTGCGTATCCTAGGTGAGGACGTACTAGGGCGAGATACATCGATCTTCTTATGTTGGTTTTCTTTATGGATCTTGAGTGTCTTCTAACGAACCCCAGCGTCCTGTTGGCCTTACTACATGCCTCGTCAACTTGCTTAGTCCAAGAGAGGTCGTCTGACATCCAGACGCCGAGATCCTTCTCCGTCTCAGTGCAGGCTAAAGGCAAACCGCCAAGCGAATATGTTTTGAGAACTGGTTTACGCTTTCGCGAAACCCGCATGACTTTGCTCTTTGTTTGATTAAATGTCATGCCTGTCGATGCCGCCCAGCCATTTAGACTGTTCAGGTCAGATTGTAACACATCCGTGTCGTCCGCCGAGTTGATAACATTAAAGAGTTTCGGCTAATACTTCGGGAACAAGAGAGATACTACGCGCTCAAGGCCGCTATCAAAGCTCGACACGGCCTCGCATCGCGTGAGAAAAAAAGCAAGAAAGGGCCACCCTTGAGACACGCAAAAAGATGAAAAAGAGACTGCGAGAAATTCGCGAGGAGTTCGGGAGCGAGGTGTTCGAGTAAAGCTCAGGTTTAAACGCTACGCCAGCGGCTTTGACTTTACGGCCGGAAAACGGTCATTCCACGCTCCGTAGGGTGGCTGCCCAACCCAATGCTCGGTATACTACAGGACAGACGGGGGTCTAATTGCAAGGTTTCCACATGTTGTGTGTGTGAACACACAAGGGGGGCCAGCCACCCCCAGCGCTTTGCGCGGCTCGCCTAAAGCGAGGCGCTTTTTTAGAGAGCTAAAAAGCAAACCCTCTCCCACGAGGCCCCCAGACGGTATACCGCGCGAAGCGCTGGCGTTGGGCATGCCGCGCGAAGTGCTGGGTAAACGGAGAATGGGCTGGGGGGCGCGGCGGGGCATGGGTTATCTCCATTTCTATGCGCGCGCGCAAGCCCCCGCCCGACGTTGCCGATATCTTTTGCGCGGAGCGCACCCGGACCCCGCCCGGCCATGGGGAACGGGCTGGGGGGCGCGGCGGGGCGCGGGTTATTCCCATTTCTATGCGCGAGCGCAAGTCCCCTACCCGACCTCGGCTCCGCCGACCCAGACCCCGCCCGACGCGCGCTAGGCGCTGGCAATCGCCGCGGGAAGCGCACCCGGACCCCGCCCGGCCATGGAAAACGGGCTGGGGGGCGCGGCGCGGTTCCCCCTCGTTTCTATGCGCGCGCGCAGGCCCCAGTCCCGCTGCTGTCTATAGACAGCAGACTAATGATTGCCAATTGTTTATCTACCCGAACCCCGCCCGACGTAGATTAACAATTGGAAATTGTTTATCTACGCGAAGCGTTTCTATAAACGGCCAAAGTCGGTATACCCCAGACCACGGAAAACGGGCTGGGAGGCGCGAATCGTTTCTATGAACGTCCCAGCCCCCCCCGTTTTGCTTCGGAAAATACATTATTGTTGTGCTTCTGTGAAATCTTGAAAATGGCGCCTTCGAGTGTGATTTTCTCGCTTACAAAAACGCATGAATTAGAACTTTTCTATCCGGTTTAATCTTATGAAATAAAAACCATTTTGCACACCTCTTCTCTGGAAATGGCGTGGTTTCGGAGTTTTCTAGCTCAGTCGTTTTTTCGTAAGAGGTGGACAACAGTCCATTCCTTAGCGTATTATATATAAATAGTATAGATTGTCATAATTTTTTTTAAAAATAGAGTCGCATTTTTTCAAATAGAGTCACATTTCTCCCTTTTCCACTCCCCATTGACTTTTTGTTTATTTGTATATTTATTCCTCTCTACCCCCAACATAGGTGAATGATCATGGTTTGGTTTGAAATTAGAATTAAGCACTTTCAGTAATTTAGGGTGTGCCTTCATTGCATTCATTTTTGAGTAGCCTGTATGGGTGGATCCAGGGTTTCTAAAAAAGGCCAAAGGGTGGGTGCACCAATATGTAATGCATGTCATAGAGGTTTATTTGTAGAGTTTAATTTAAACACATTCTTTTGAATAATATCAGTTGCATTACAAGAAAACTACAGTATGGCATCTAAATCGATGGAATGCTGTTACATCCTTGATATATTCTTCACAAGGTCAAAGCTTGTTAGAATGCTGTTTGGGACGAAACAATTTTGACGGTTGCCAAATTCATTCTTGGCAAGCATGTTACGACGACAAAAAGACGAATATTCTGCCGGATTCCTCTGCAATGGAAAATAGTGTGGCGCTGAGGTTTGGGCTGGTTGGGCTCCAACTATCTGTGAGGGTCTCGCCGTGATTTGAGCGCGATTGAGCGGGAGGAGGTGCGTTTTTGAGGACGGAACGTGAGGTCGAGTGAGGTATGTGCAAAATTACTTTCCTACCTTTCCCTTCGTTCTGGTAAAAGTTCAAATCGTGAATATCGAATCTTGAAAAAGGCGCTTTAATACGGCGAAAGAACACGCAAAAATTTAACATAAACACAACATTTTATTTTTTATTTTCCACTTATTTTGTTTTTTTGCCCTATGTTTATCGTAAATATCATTTGGGACAAATAAAGAGCTTGGGCTACCTGTGGAACAATTTTGCAATTGCAGAAAATAAGATCAATGCCCGCTTAACGGCCAGAGCCCCACAAAAAGCGTTGAATACCAAGCTAAATTAACTAGCGAAGGTAACATCGCCACGTATGTGGGACTCACCGCTGTTAGTTTTAAAACCCGGGAACAACAACCACACCGCGTCTTTCAACAACGAAGGAAATAAACACGCAACGGCAGTTAAAAAAATCTACTCAATCAACTGGAGCGTCCTGGAACGTGCCCCGCGTACGACAATAGATCCAAAAAGTGCAACCTTTGCATAACAGATAAATATTTTATATTATGCCGTTCAAGTGAATGCTCATTAAACAAACGTAATGAGCTCGCAAGCGCAAGCTGCCATGTACGAAAATTCTTGTAAAGCCAACATAAATAGGCGAGCTCTCCTTGTACAATTACACCTGAAGAGAGACAAATAAAGCTGTCTCGAAACAGGCCTGTCGTGCCTGGTGAAAATGTGAGGTTTCTTCATACACCAATTCTCGATAATTAGCTTTCCATCCGGGTTCAGCACTGTCAGGCAAGTACAGAATACACAGAACCATAGTCCAATATATTAATTTATTTACACAATGCGAAAAAACTGGTGTGGTGACCACTATCTTTGGAAAGTGGAATAAAGTACCACTAGAGGACTACGAATCTTTTGAAAATACAGTGGCTTTTTGACAGTGCAGTAACAGCTGTGATTTTTTGCAGTTTTAGACGTCGTTTCTAAACAGCTAAACTGAGCCAACCACCGTTTTTTTTTTTCAGGAACCGGATAAAGAATAAAAAAAGCACAGAAATTTAATTGACGCGAACTTTAATATCCGGAAATTTAACACACACACATATTTTGAAACAGTTTGATGTGTGATAGCATTCAAGATATTAAAAATATTATCTAGTTTACAGTAAATAAACGACCGGTTTAACAGTCAAATGTTTTCTGGAACCTTGTCAACCTCGTTTAAAAAGGAAAAATATCCGCTGTAACCTGTACAGGGATTTCGACTTCTCCTCCTTACACAAGATGAGAGGAAAGCCAGAATTATGTGGCCTCTTTGATGGAAGAGCAATTCTCGCTCCAGAAGATCCCTCCACTGATATCCAGCGAAATATAGTTTCAATAAGGTTTATAGAAAAAATCAAACTGCTTTCCAGAGTGTACGAAGAATCCAAAACTTGAAATAAGCACGCATAGGGGACGCATTTAGTACAACTAGTAATAAATACAGCCCGATTAAACTCTAAAGGCTTGTGCAAAAGCGCAAATATCGGGTACCGTTACTAGTAATAGATAGCTATCTCCACCCAACTTGAAGCTCAGGTTAGCAAATATCGGGTAGCGTTAATAGTAATAAATAGCTATCATCACGTGATCTTCAGCACGGGAAATATCGGCCTGGATCGCTTGAACTCCTCAATATTCGTAATAGAAATGAAATCCTTTCCCTCCACAGGTACAGGCCTCAGTACCCATTCCTCCTTCTCTCCCAGGCCATTGTCGACCTCCATGGTAGAGTCGGGACTGGGAAGAGTGTTCTCAGACTCTCCTGAGCCAACGATCTGTTGATATAGATAGAAAATGCTCAGTACAAGTGAGAAGATTACCCTATCCCTACGGTTCTCCTGACCCCTCACCGTCAACGTCCATCACCGTCTATACTATTCCTTTACCTTTCACATCATCATTTTACCCCACCCCTACCTACACTACACTCTCTTCCCCTAAAGTTAAAAATATCATGTTAATCACAAACAATTTCCTTCGACCCACCCCTACCGTTTACAACAGCCCGTCACAATACCCCTAGTTATCCCGACCCCCCCCCACTACCTTTTACAACAGCACGTCACAATACCCCTAGATGTCCCGACCCCTCCCCTACCGTTTACAACAGCACGTCACCACACCCCTAGTTGTCCCGACCCCTAACCTACCGTTTACAAAAGCACGTCACCATACCCCTAGTTGTCCCGACCCCTCCTCTACCGTTTACAAAAGCACCTCGCCATACCCCTACAGTTGCCCCGACCCTACCGTTTAAACCAGCACTGATCTGGTAAGCGAACTAAAGGTGCTTGGCTAGATATTAACCTGGACGCTAAGCTTAGAGTAATGATCTCCACCAGAAACGTAGCTGACGAAACAGTTGAGCAGTTCACTCTTGGTCACTTTGGATAGGGCTTCCACCTAAAAACACAATCAACACGGTATGTCAGTAACGCAATACAGCATACGCCACAAAATGTCTACCCTTGCGCTGGTCTTTCTGTGTCGCCCGTTTATTTTGCTTCACATCAACCTCTGCTAAAACGAGCCGAATTTCGCGTCCCAATGTTTCAGAATAGAGGTTCAGTAGCCAATCAGAAAACGTTTTAGAAACAGACTAAATAAGAGTTTTTCCCAAAGGAGGAGAAAGAAGTCAGATCACCGCTACGTTGAGATTTGCCATGTTTGTTGCAGCACTCTTCCATGGCTCTAGCAAATATTTTTTAGCAAAGCAAACCATGTTTACACTGAAAGTATGTTGTGAGTTTTCATTCGAAGAACAGCTTTATTTCTCCGCGGACTTTTCACAAATATTACGAGTCAAGTGATGCAAAATGTGATGCAAAATACACGCCACGATATGCTAGTAATGCAATACATGTTATGATATGCAAGTAATGCAATACATGTCACGATATAAAAGGAATGCAATACATGTCACGATATGCAAGTAATGCAATACACGTCACATTATGCTAGTAATGCAATACATGTTACTATATGCAAGTAATGCAATACACGTCATGATATGCAAGTAATGCAATACATGTCACGATATAAAAGGAATGCAATACATGTCACGATATAAAAGGAATGCAATACATGTCATGATATACAAGTAATGCAATACACGTCATGATATGCAAGTAATGCAATACACGTTACGATATGCAAGTAATGCAATACACGTCATGATATGCAAGTAATGCAATACACGTCATGATATGCAAGTAATGCAATACACGCCATGATATGCAAGTAATGCAATACATGTCACGATATGAAAGGAATGCAATACATATTACGATATGCAAGTAATGCAATACATGTCACGATATAAAAGGAATGCAATACATGTCACGATATGCAAGTAATGCAATACACGTCACATTATGCTAGTAATGCAATACATGTTACTATATGCAAGTAATGCAATACACGTCATGATATGCAAGTAATGCAATACACGTCATGATATGCAAGTAATGCAATACACGCCATGATATGCAAGTAATGCAATACATGTCACGATATGAAAGGAATGCAATACATATTACGATATGCAAGTAATGCAATACATGTTATGATATGCAAGTAATGCAATATATGTCATGATATGCAAGGAAATTGAATACACGTCACGATATGCATGTAATGCAATACATGTCACGATATGTAAGTAATGCAATACATGTCACGATATAAAAGGAATGCAATACATGTCACGATATGCAAGCAACGCAATACATGTCACGATATGCAAGTAATGCAATACATGTCACGATATAAAAGGAATGCAATACACGTCATGATATGCTAGTAATGCAATACATGTCATGATATGCAAGTAATGCAATACATGTCACGATATAAAAGGAATGCAACACATGTCATGATATGCAAGTAATGCAATACACGTAATGATATGCAAGTAATGCAATAAACGTCACGATATGCAAGTAATGAAATACACGTCATGATATGCAAGTAATGCACTATACGTCATGATATAAAAGGAATGCAATACACGTCACTATATGCAAGTAATGCAATACATGTCACCATATAAAAGAAATGCGATACATGTCACGATATGCAAGTAATGCAATACATGTCACGATATGCAAGTTATGCAATACATGTCACGATATGCAAGTAATGCAATACATGTCACTATATGCAAGGAATGCAATACACTTCATGATATGCAAGTAATGCAATACATGTCACGATATGTAAAAAATGCAATACACGTCACGATATGTAATTAATGCAATTCACGTCACGTTATCCAAGTACCGCAATACAAGTCACGTTTCTTCTCATAGCCAGTGTAGCACCACCCCTAAGATCCTTTTTTACAAAGAGAAAACCATACCTCTTTAGTTCTCCTGTCGAATAAGTAGGTCTGATCCAGCACCTCGTACCAGTTCCTATCAGCCTCGTCCGCGAGGCACAGGTCATCATGACGCTTGATCTCGATCAGTGAGTCCACCTTGGCAACGACGTAACATGGAAATGAGGTAACATGGGGACAAAATAGCAAGGAAATAAGATGACATAGAAACGAGGTAACATGGAAATAAAGTAACATGGGAACGAGATAACGTGAAAATGGCGTAACATGGGAACGAGGTAGCACGGAAACAAGGTAACATGGAAATGAGGTAACTTGGGAACGAGGTAACATGGAGATAAGGTAACGTAGAAACGAGGTAACTGGGAATGAGGTAACATGGAAATGACGTAACATGGGAACGAGACAACATGAATATAAGATAAATGGGATTGAGGTAACATGGGAACGAGGTAACATGGAAATAAGATAAGAGTTAACATAAACTAGACGCTGCACCAGCGTTAACTCGGGCTACAAAAGGAATCACCGAAAAATGTAGTCTGCATTTTGTACCTGCGGGTGAGCTGTTTTCTCGGGGGCTCGTACACTTAAAAGCCCCGTGCAAACTGCAATTTCCGCTTGATTGACTATAGGACAAAGGAAATGTCAAAATGGGAAATTGACATTTCATTTGTCTTGTGGTCGGTCGAGCAAGAATTCGCCAGCAATGCTGGCTTGTGCTGGCGCAGTTTACACGGGGCTGTACGCCGTAATACGGTGCTACACATACTAAAGTGTATGAGATGTAGCATAACGAGACGGGCATTCTTGTAATAAATTTGACTCTTTACTGGGATAAGACACGCTCGCTACTGATAGCGAGTGATTAACGAGCGGTAAAAAGCTTGAGACACTGTTCAAAATTGTATACAAAACAATAAACACAAAACTTATCCAAACTTATCTTCGCTGTTATTGATTCTCTTCTTCTTTCGGAATCACATGTGTCCTTTGAAGTTGTTAGAACTAAGAAATATTTGCACTACGAGCTGCAGAGAAAGAAGGCCGAGGCGGAGCGAGTCTCTTTATAGCAAAACAATTCAAATTTCATCAAATATCTGGTTATAGAACGTGCTAGACAGTCCTTGAAACAACCCAGGCCAAAATATACGGTTATACACATCTTTTAGTGTGGGTCTATCGCAGACGGCGTGTGCATTTGTGTGAGTATTGAGCGTCCCTCCGAATTTCGCGAACGAAAAGAGTCTTCCACAAAAACTGCCTCGCTTTCAGGTAGAGTATACCGCAGACCTCTGAGCATCTCAGGCTTACACGTTTTCTACATGGATAGATAGACTTATATAAAAGGTAAACCTAGACTCGTGCTACCACAGGTAGCTCGAGTAATTAGTTAGAGGTAACATATGAACGAGGTAACATGGAAATGAGTTAACATGGGAACGAGGTAACATGGAAACGAGGTAACATGGGAAGGTGGTAAAATGGAAATTAGATAACATAGGAACGAGGTAACATGTGGAAATAAGATGACATTGAGGTAACATGGGACAAGGTAATATGGGAACGAGGTAGCATGAAAATGAGAACTACACGCATACAAACATATTGTGCACTACGCATTTAATGTGTCAAAACGATAACCAAGTTAATATGCTTGTAATAGTGGACGGCCATGCCCATTAGCGTATAGCAACGGCGGAACTTAAGAAAATGGCACGGAGAATTGCCATAAGCGTAATAAGACAGTACGGGGGTGTTAAATCACCTGGCTTTTAAAGTCTTCTTCTGAAGTCTTCTCCAGTATTTCTCTGAATTCGTCAATGAAAGCGTTAATCCTGGACGCGACATGCTCCACACTATGTCAACAAAAACAAAAACAAAATTATGGCCAGAGCTCAGGGAGCTAAGATTGGAATTCTAAGTTTCATTCCATGTAATATCAAAAATAATTACGAGAGATCTGAGAAACAACTGTAAATACACAGCGGCTCTCCCAGATTTTGTGGCTTACGAGAAAGCTTACAGGCTTCCAGCCCCCCCCCCCACCACCACCACCACCACTCACAGCCCTCACGCGGCGATATTCTCGAACAGCTCCCAAACTACGATTTTCCGGATCGATAGCTACAAAGACTAAAGTATATAAAGAAGAAATAATTATATGATCAAGTGTTGTGATAAGCGTCACACCTGAACTTTTCAGCTTGTGTCTGGACCGATACAGAGAAGCCAAGAACACCAAAAGTGTTGCGGCAAGTACAGGACACAGAATACCTGAAGAAAAAGAATCCCAATTGTAACGACACTTTGGGTAATGGCAGACGTAAAGGTAAGCGATGGAACATCATGGAAAACGATAAAAAAAAATGCAATAAACATAAAATTTAATAAGTCGAGAATAAATAAATATATACTTCATGGATTCATATTTAAACCTAAAAGAACATACAAGCAATTTCTTTCTTTATCAGCATCATGGACGGCAGACCCGCGGAGCATCGGATTTCAAATTTTGTTGCGGGAGCCTACTCTTTCCCTTGGTGTAAAACGAGCATTGTGTTCCCCTGCAATCCTGATTTCGCCGTGTTTACGCTACATATTCCTAACATACCCTAATTGTTCTCGAGTACGGAGAATGTCGAAACAGGGTTCTTCCATCATCATCTGTTGGGAAAAAAACATCAACCTCATGCTTAAACAACCACACCACTAGCACATCAACATAAACTCGTGATGAAACAACCACACCACTGGCACATCAACATAACTTCGTGCTGAAGCAACCACAACACTGGCACATCAACATAACCTCGTGATGAAACAACCACAACACTAGCACATCAACATAACTTCGTGCTGAAGCAACCACAACACTGGCACATCAACATAACCTCGAGCTGAAACAACCACAACACTAGCACATCAACATAATCTCGTGATGAAACAACCACAACACTAGCACATCAACATAACCACGTGATGAAACAACCACAACACTGGCACATCAACATAACCTCGTGCTGAAACAACCACGACACTGGCACATCAACATAACCTCGTGCTGAAACAACCACACCACTGGCACATCAACATAACCTCGTGATGAAACAACCACAACACTGGCACATCAACATAACCTCGTGCTGAAACAACCACAACACTAGCACATCAACATAAACTCGTGATGAAACAACCACACCACTAGCACATCAACATAACCTCGTGATGAAACAACCACAGCACTGGCACATCAACATATACTCGTGCTGAAACAACCACAACCTTGGCACATCAACATATACTCGTGCTGAAACAACCACAACACTAGCACATCAACATAATCTCGTGATGAAACAACCACAACACTGGCACATCAACATGACCTCGTGATGAAACAACCACACCACTGGCACATCAACATGACCTCGTGATGAAACAACCACACCACTGGCACATCAACATGACCTCGTGCTGAAACAACCACAACACTAGCACATCAACATAATCTCGTGATGAAACAACCACAGCACTGGCACATCAACATGACCTCGTGATGAAACAACCACACCACTGGCACATCAACATATACTCGTGATGAAACAACCACAACACTGGCACATCAACATGACCTCGTGATGAAACAACCACACCACTGGCACATCAACATATACTCGTGATGAAACAACCACAACACTGGCACATCAACATAATCTCGTGATGAAACAACCACAACACTGGCACATCAACATATACTCGTGATGAAACAACCACAACACTGGCACATCAACATAATCTCGTGATGAAACAAACACACCACTGGCACATCAACATAACTTCGTGATGAAACAACCACAGCACTGGCACATCAACATGACCTCGTGATGAAACAACCACAACACTAGCACATCAACATAATCTCGTGATGAAACAACCACACCACTAGCACATCAACATAATCTCGTGATGAAACAACCACACCACTAGCACATCAACATGACCTCGTGATGAAACAACCACACCACTGGCACATCAACATGACCTCGTGATGAAACAACCACCACACTAGCACATCAACATAACCTCGAGCTGAAACAACCACAACACTGGCACATCAACATGACCTCGTGCTGAAACAACCACAACACTAGCACATCAACATAACCTCGTGATGAAACAACCACACCACTGGCACATCAACATGACCTCGTGATGAAACAACCACACCACTGGCACATCAACATGACCTCGTGATGAAACAACCACACCACTGGCACATCAATATGACCTCGTGATGAAACAACCACACCACTAGCACATCAACATATACTCGTGATGAAACAACCACACCACTGGCACATCAACATGACCTCGTGATGAAACAACCACACCACTGGCACATCAACATGACCTCGTGATGAAACAACCACACCACTGGCACATCAACATAACCTCGTGATGAAACAACCACAGCACTGGCACATCAACATGACCTCGTGATGAAACAACCACAACACTGGCACATCAACATAACCTCGTGATGAAACAACCACAACACTGGCACATCAACATGACCTCGTGATGAAACAACCACAACACTGGCACATCAACATAACCTCGTGATGAAACAACCACACCACTGGCACATCAACATGACCTCGTGATGAAACAACCACAACACTGGCACATCAACATGACCTCGTGCTGAAACAACCACACCACTGGCACATCAACATATACTCGTGCTGAAACAACCACAACACTAGCACATCAACATAACCTCGTGATGAAACAACCACAGCACTGGCACATCAACATAGACTCGTGCTGAAACAACCACACCACTGGCACATCAACATTACCACGTGCTGAAACAACCACAACACTGGCACATCAACATGACCTCGTGCTGAAACAACCACAACACTAGCACATCAACATAACCTCGTGATGAAACAACCACAACACTGGCACATCAACATAACCTCGTGATGAAACAACCACAACACTGGCACATCAACATAACCACGTGATGAAACAACCACACCACTGGCACATCAACATGACCTCGTGATGAAACAACCACAGCACTGGCACATCAACATATACTCGTGCTGAAACAACCACAACACTAGCACATCAACATGACCACGTGATGAAACAACCATAACACTGACACTGAGGGTGTATATTGAAATCTCTGGTTACTTTAGAAAAATATAATCTTCATTATTTTATATTATAACAATAGAACAAAGCTACTTATTTTGGATTTGCATATTTTTATGCGCATTAAAAGATCCTTCACAAAAGGATCAAGTTCTTTAAAACACAATTTCAAAAAAAGGCTTGTATAGAGGAAAAATAGAAGGCTTTTTAAACGGTTTATCGTAAGATTTCGTTTGATTCTGTGTTTTTTTCTTACCATGAGCAATTCAAGTCTGGCAAAATCCTCAACAGTAGCCGCGCCGTACTGCAAAGAAATTCGCAACTAATCAGTATATTAAACGGCCATGATACACAATATTATATTACCATAATCAATATAGTCATGGTATTGGACTTGACACAGCCCTTTTAAAGCTGCATTGTCGGGAAGGCCGATGGAAACCTCAACCAGCAAAAGATAAAATTATATATTAGAATACGCTTCCAATAAACACACGCGCTTTCAAAATTTTGAAATATTTTTCGCATTTTTTGTTAAACTTTATCGGAGATTGTTATGTAATCAACCGGGGAAAAAACTAGTTACAATGTGGCTTTAAACTACCAGCGTATGCAGCGCACCTGGTAGTAGTGGATTACGACAGAGTTACTGTCCTCCTTGTTCATGCCAGGGATACGGCATATACACTCGCCACGTGGTAACTGGACAACTCGGATCTGCACAACACCAGATAATGAACCGATCAACACGTTGTAACATAGGTATTTTCTAGCACTTGTATAATAACACCATGTAACAAGCAACAGGACAACTCGGATCTGCACAACACCAGAAAATGCACCGATTAACACGTTGTAACATAGGTATTTTCTAGCACTTGTATAATAACACCATGTAAAAAGCAACAGGACAACTCGGATCTGCACAACACCACAAAATGCGCCGATTAACACGGTGTAACAAAGGTATTTTCTAGCACTTGTATAATAACACCATGTAAAAAGCAACTGGACAACTCGGATCTGCACAACACCAGAAAATGCACCGATTAACACGGTGTATTTTCTAGCACTTGTATAATAACACCATGTAACAAGCAACTCGACAACTCGGATCTGCACAACACCACAAAATGCGCCGATTAACACGGTGTAACAAAGGTATTTTCTAGCACTTGTATAATAACACCATGTAACAAGCAACTGGACAACTCGGATCTGCACAACACCAGAAAATACACCGTGTTAATCGGTGAATAATGGAGGATTTGGTTGGGAAAAAAAGGGATGTGATGTATGGTTTTGGTTAGGTTAGGGGGCTATGAAGGGTTGTGACAGGAGTATGAAAAACTAAAGAAATTAATCAGAACACCAGGTACCTCGGGGAGAGAGCTGAGAGGAATCATCTGCAATTTGCTGTTGATGAAAATTGAAAAAAAAAAACTATGAATACAAAAGTATTGTGCTGTCCATAAAACAACATTTCGCATGACATGTTGAAGAGACATTTGATTATCAGGTAGGGAGCTAGTGGTTGTTTAAGAACTAGAAAATTTCAGTCGGAAAACTATTAAAAAGAGTTTCATGTTCCTAATATGGTGTTAGTGTTTGAAATAGGTTGTTACACTAGATCGTTTCATTTGTTACTCCCTGATGTATATGTAACAATAATCAACCCAAGTTACCTGTAAATGACTTCTTGTAAGGCAATGGCCTCCTCTGACGTCACATTGCCTTGGATAAGACTCTCGATGTAAAGTTTGGACTGAAACATCCGCACAAAACTCTGTCGATCAAAAAGAAAACAATTAGCTTAAAATCTACCCTCAGTTTACATGTTTACAACTCTTCTATCACAACAAAGTATGCTTGCAAACCTCTGCTTGCAATTAACACACTGTCAACATGAAACAAGATGCTTGCAAGACATAGCAAGCAAAACACAAAATGCTTAGAATGCGCTGTTAACGAGAAACAACTGACTCACAACACATTCCATACACGACGTACTCCGTGATAAAATTCACAGAAGCATGTTTCAAGGGGAACTCGCACGCTTGTTCTAGGAAAGTTTCATAAAAAATGTGGAACAAACCAGGATCTAGTTGGTGTATTTATCAATTTCAAGCGTTGGAGTAAAGGTACAGCCTGTTCCGAAAAATAAAATAAATAATTAATTATTAAATTATTATTATAACATTTATTCAATTATTCCGCATGATTTTGACTGTTTTTAAATTTCGTTGATCTTATTATCATGATTCAAAAATGCTTTCCTAAAATACTCTTTGAACTTAACCAGTATACTGTTAATGATAGCAAAAGCAGTACCAGCACCATCAGATTGGCTTAGAAATACGGTACCATGACTAAAGGTTTTTGTAACTTGAAGCCCTTGTGAGCCTGCAATCACCTCGAGTGTTTCCATAGTGATATCCGGTATGGCAGCACGTTTGTCGACAGTGGTCCACTTAATGTGCTGAAGTATGGCCAACCGCACAGACCTGGGAACGAAAAAGAGATCACAGCTGGGGACGACAGTGCTGAATAACGTATGCGCATGCGCGTGTTCTGGCGAAAACAAACAAATCTCAGTGTTGAATCCTTCGAGTAAAGGTACAAAATTCTGACTTCGGTCGCTGTTTTGACTTACTGTACAGCATTAAAACCATACTGTACATAAGATGACAGATTTGTTTGATAATGAGGGAGTAATTTTAGCCTGAAGTTTATCTAGTTTTCTTAGCATTAGCCAAAATGTGACAGTTCGCCGGTAAAACGCCGCCATTTCAAAACAAAAAGGCTGGTTTAACCGCGCGGTACTGGAACTAGTCTCTTGCGTTTTTTAGCACTGTCGCTGTGGACAGAGATACACCTTATTCAATCAGGATGCAGTACGAGAAGCAATGTATTACATGTTACACTGAATAGCAAATATATGTCAAAATCTCGGCCTCTGCAAACCATGGAAATGTTTAGAAGACAAGCAATATAAATATCACGGTTCCAAAACCTTTATTTGCTCATTTATTGGATACAAATAAATAATACACATTGAAGAAATTTGTTCTATAAAAACGTCGTTTTAGGACACTACATAACATTTATTCAAAATTCAAGACATTTTTATCGTAATTGTTTTATATTAGGCCCGACCTTATCACCAAACTGTGTTCTGTTTCATCGTGCCCAGTAAAGCCTTGTGCAACATAACGCGCGAGGGACATATTTACATAAAATAATGACATCAGAAAAAAACGTCTTTTGTCGTTATGTTATTGACGTTGGTGAAATAATAAGCTTATAACGTTATAGGGCTAACCAAGGAAGCGTCTCCGGATTAAGGCTGATGAGGTAATGGGGCTAACAAGGCAAGCTAAACATTGTTGAGGGTAAAGGGGTTATGGGGCTAACCAGGCAAGCTTGTCAGTGTGGAGGGTGAGGGGGTTATGGGGCTAACCAGGCAAGCTTATCAGTGTTGAGGATAAGGGGGTTATGGGGCTAACCAGGCAAGATTATAAGTGTTAAGAGTAAGGGGGTTATGGGGCTAACCAGGCAAGCTTATCAGTGTTGAGGATAAGGGGGTTATGGGGCTAACCAGGCAAGCTTATCAGTGTTGAGAGTAAGGGGGTTATGGGGCTAACCAGGCAAGCTTGTCAGTGTGGAGAGTAAGGGGGTTATGGGGCTAACCAGGCAAGCTTGTCAGTGTAGAGGATAAGGGGGTTATGGGGCCAACCAGGCAAGCTTATCAGTGTTGAGAGTAAGGAGGTTATGGGGCTAACCAGGCAAGCTTGTCAGTGTGGAGGATAAGGGGGTTATGGGGCCAACCAGGCAATCTTATCAGTGTTGAGAGTAAGGGGGTTATGGGGCTAACCAGGCAAGCTTGTCAGTGTGGAGGATAAGGGGGTTATGGGGCCAACCAGGCAAGCTTATCAGTGTTGAGAGTAAGGGGGTTATGGGGCTAACCAGGCAAGCTTATCAGTGTTAAGAGTAAGGGGGTTATGGGGCTAACCAGGCAAGCTTATCAGTGTTAAGAGTAAGGGGGTTATGGGGCTAACCAGGCAAGCTTATCAGTGTTGAGGATAAGGGGGTTATGGCGCTAACCAGGCAAACTTATCAGTGTTGAGAGTAAGGGGGTTATGGGGCTAACCAGGCAAGCTTATCAGTGTTGAGGATAAGGGGGTTATGGGGCTAACCAGGCAAACTTATCAGTGTTGAGAGTAAGGGGGTTATGGGGCTAACCAGGCAAGCTTATCAGTGTTGAGGATAAGGGGGTTATGGCGCTAACCAGGCAAGCTTATCAGTGTTGAGAGTAAGGGGGTTATGGGGCTAACCAGGCAAGCTTATCAGTGTTGAGGGTGAGGGGTTATGGGGCTAACCAGGCAAGCTTATCAGTGTTGAGCGTAAGGGGGTTATGGGGCTAACAGGCAAGCTTATCAGTGTTAAGAGTAAGGGGGTTATGGGGCCAACCAGGCAAGCTTATCAGTGTTGAGAGTAAGGGGGTTATGGGGCTAACCAGGCAAGCTTATCAGTGTTGAGGGTGAGGGGTTATGGGGCTAACCAGGCAAGCTTATCAGTGTTGAGCGTAAGGGGGTTATGGGGCTAACAGGCAAGCTTATCAGTGTTGAGAGTAAGGGGGTTATGAGGCCAACCAAGCAAGCTTATCAGTGTTGAGGGTGAGGGGTTATGGGGCTAACCAGGCAAGCTTGTCAGTGTTGAGGGTGAGGGGTTATGGGGCTAACCTGGCAAGCTTATCAGTGTTGAGCGTAAGGGGGTTATGGGGCTAACCAGGCAAGCTTATCAGTGTTAAGAGTAAGGGGGTTATGGGGCCAACCAGGCAAGCTTATCAGTGTTGAGAGTAAGGGGGTTATGAGGCCAACCAGGCAAGCTTATCAGTCTTGAGAGTAAGGGGGTTATGGGGCTAACCAGGCAAGCTTATCAGTGTTGAGGGTGAGGGGTTATGGGGCTAACAGGCAAGCTTATCAGTGTTAAGAGTAAGGGGGTTATGGGGCTAACCAGGCAAGCTTGTCAGTGTTGAGGGTGAGGGGTTATGGGGCCAACCAGGCAAGCTTATCAGTGTTGAGAGTAAGGGGGTTATGGGGCTAACCAGGCAAACTTATCAGTGTTGAGAGTAAGGGGGTTATGGGGCTAACCAGGCAAGCTTATCAGTGTTGAGGATAAGGGGGTTATGGCGCTAACCAGGCAAACTTATCAGTGTTGAGGGTGAGGGAGTTATGGGGCTAACCAGGCAAGCTTATCAGTGTTGAGGATAAGGGGGTTATGGGGCTAACCAGGCAAACTTATCAGTGTTGAGAGTAAGGGGGTCATGAGGCTAACCAGACGAGCTTATCAGTGTTGAGGGTGAGGGGTTATGGGGCTAACCTGGCAAGCTTATCAGTGTTGAGAGTAAGGGGGTTATGGGGCTAACCAGGCAAGCTTCTCAGTGTTGACAGTAAGTGGGTTATGGGGCTAACCAGGCAAGCTTATCAGTGTTGAGGGTAAGGGGGTTACGGGGCTAACCAGGCAAGCTTATCAGTGTTGAGAGTAAGGGGGTTATGGGGCTAACCAGGCAAGCTTATCAGTGTTGAGAGTAAGGGGGTTATGGGGCTAACCAGGCAAGCTTATCAGTGTTGAGGATAAGGGGGTTATGGGGCTAACCAGGCAAGCTTATCAGTGTTGAGAGTGAGGGGGTTATGGGGCTAACCAGGCAAGCCTATCAGTGTTGAGGGTGAGGGGTTATGGGGCTAACCTGGCAAGCTTATCAGTGTTGAGGGTGAGGGGGTTATGGGGCTAACCAGGCAAGCTTATCAGTGTTGAGCAGGTGGTGGTCACACCGTGCCCCTGATGCATCATGGGGCGAAGCCGATAGGCAGAACAGGGCAAATCATTTGTTGAGCGCACTCGTCCAAGCAAGGTCTCCTCCGCGGAATCACGTGCACTTTGTGCAATGGAGATCAATGATTTGCTGCCCCAAAATTAATATCAAAGAATAAAAAGGGCAAACTGCGGCAATTGATGCCTCATGCTGGCTACACAGTGCAAACAAAGTAGATTAAACTTTAAACAAGGACCCGTGGTATAAAAGGCGCTGACCTGGTCCAAGTCGTCAAATGCAGAGCTCCGTAAATATCGAAAAAACAGAGCCGTAGATTAACTTTAATCATTTCGAAGTTGAAACTTATGTCCTGGGTAAACAAAGCAATGACGGCGAGCTTCTTGGGAGTGTATTTTTACGGCAACAACGGCAAAAATTTTGATTGAAAATAAAATTCAAAAACAGCACACGCTCGTTTGAAATGACGCTATTCTTTAGCACGCGTAAAAATAACGAAACCTTTGCCTCGAAAGCGCTTCCTCATATCGTAGTACAGTTAAATAAATGGGAAAAAAGCCAAAATTGAGTCGCAATATTCGTACAAATACAACGGGGAACAGCGGGGTTTTCTTCGAAAAATATAATCGTTTAAGACTCAAGGTGACTTCTAAACCTTTTATTAAAGCAAATAAGGGTTTAAACAAGAATAATTGGGATTTCTATGAAGCCAATTTTGCGATTTTATAGTATGCCGAGAAACATGAAGGTAAATTGTAACAAGAGAGTTGCGATAAATGTGTTTGTGGCCAAATAAAAGAATTATCCTGGTCTAGACCTTCAAGGATATTGCATTAGTGAAATTTTATCTTTTGAAGAGTATTTTCGCTGCTCATATGGGAAAAAATTCGGGTAATAACACACCTGGTCATTCTTAAAAATTAAACCGATATCATTCGCATAAAAAAACCACTCCCATGATGCATCGGGGTCACGGTGCGACCACCACCTGAGTGTTGAGGGTAAGGGGGCTATGGGGCTAACCAAGCAAGCTTCTCTGGCTTGAGGCTGAGGGGTAATGTGCCTTACCTGATGAGCTTGTTGGGTTTGATTGCCGTGTTACTGTAAGTTCTCATAAGCTCACGCTAAAAAAAGGAACAAAGAAAGCATTACCACACAAGTTTATGCGCTGAGTATCAAATTTCTTTAAAACGCCAAGAAACATCACAATTCCTTGGAATAATCATTGGGTACACAAAAATGTTTCTGATATAGGGCAGAAACATGCGCGCACGAGAAATAGTCTAGCAGAAAAAGTCTAGCAGACTAGATAACAAGAACTCATTTACAAAAATGATTTGAAATTCGTTCATTTCCTGGAAAAATAGAATCGTTCATCTGCACTCTCGATACTCCCTTCTCGAGCTGTTACTTGATTCATGATTAATGTAACGGCAATGATTCTTCTAGTGAAATCAAGATAGCTATTGCAATGGCATTGGCTATGGCTATAAATAGAATACCGATCTTAGACTATCACTAATTTGCAAGAGAGCGAAAAGATCAACAATAAGTTGATCAGGTTTCTAGTTTAGTTGTGATGTGTATGAAGATGCTTTGAAACAAGTTTACATTTCTTAGTACCATCAAAATCTACAGTCACCAGCGAAATTTGATCAAAGCCCAGATTTTTTCAAATTAGGTAAAACGTTATTTTTCATCGGGATATTTTGTGTATATCGCTAAAGATGTATTGTAGAAATGTCTAGAAACAACATCAAAAAAGTACAGTGATATCTCCCTCTTTATTTTCTCACTATTAGAAAAGCTCAGATACTTCAGCTTGCTGGCATTGATCATCACAAAAATGCATTCCCTCGCTACAAGGATAGTTTTATGAAATGTATTTTCTTGGATTCCTTCTCAATTCACAAGAATATTCACAAAAATCAATATCATATCTGATGTTTGACCAACAAAGATAATGAATGTTGAAAAACCACGAAGAAGCAGCAAGTTAGAAAGGAAGCGGTGTTTGAAGCACGAGGTTTTCCGCTCTTGGTTTTGAATGAAGTATTTTTTTTAAACGTTTACGAAATCTTGCAATCCTCGAAGTGCTACATCCCATAATATATCGCAACTGCCTGTATCCTTGATGCTAGAATGAAATCGATGGTATTTGTGCAAATAGGGTGCTTTTTTATTCGGTTTAAAGTAAAAAAACAGCGGCAAACAACAAGATAAAAATGCCAAAGCGCGGGGGTAGGGTGAGTAAAAATGCTCAGGCGCAGTGGTGGGGTGGTGGTTACTAAAAATAGCCAGATTCGGAATCGACATGGCGCGCGGGTAATACCAAAGTGTCCCTCTATTATCTTATGCTGTATTGACCGTATTCAAGTTTATTTTGTCTACCGTAATTTGATGAAGTAAGCTGGGATATTCAACTTAAGGTTCACATGAAATAAAAAATAACTAAGTAACAATCTGGAGCACGCATGCTCTAGTGGACACAGAGAAGGCGATTCATACAGTAATTTAGTCAATTTTTCAATATCTACTACCAAAATACTGCGAGCTCAAGTGTTTAAGGGGCAAGAATTGCCAAATCAAGAATCAGCGAATAGGCCGAAAACGAAAAAGTTAAAAGCTACACTTTTTGTGAAGGGATTTCAGCATGTGACAGGACAAAAGTTGTTTTCCCAATTTACTGGTCTATCCGCAGCTGCAAATAAGAATTCACGACACAGAAAGCCGCTAATATCATCTAGCTGACTGTTCATAAATCTGCAGTTGCCTGTTTGAGTTGAGCAGTTAATTAACATCCGTGGTAACTACAACTTGGGCGGAGACGCCAGACGCGGGTTTTCCAAGTGAGTGTTTATCTCAACATAGTAACTCTTTTTTCTTCAGCACGCTTTAGTGTATGCACTTTTCAATTCTATATTTTACTTTACCCATCAGCTTGGTTTAGATCAACAAATCACCTGAAGTGAAAGGGAAAACCGAGGCGTAGACGGACAAGAAAACTTGTGGAAAGGTGTGGTCATATGTACATCCTTAATTTACCAACTCTTCAGGTTATATCTTAAACAACCATTTACCAACTTTTTCAGGTCAACAAACATACCTCAATAAATTTGTATACAAGTATTTGTAAAATAGTATATAATTTTTGCTGTTTTAGCCTTATTGGGAGAACAAGGTTTGACGAGAGTGCATTTAATTTAAAAAAAGAAACATTTGGTTTATTTTTATGGCAAAGAAGTTGTCTTTGTGTTTTTATGCTTCCTTGGTTTATACAAAGTCCTTGTGTTTTTATGCTTCCTTGGTTTATACAAAGTCCTTGTGTTTTTATGCTTCCTTGGTTTATACAAAGTCCTTGTGTTTTTATGCTTTCTTGGTTTATACAAAGTCCTTGTGTTTTTATGCTTCCTTGGTTTATACAAAGTCCTTGTGTTTTTATGCTTCCTTGGTTTATACAAAGTTCTTGTGTTTTTATGCTTACTTGGTTTATAGAAAGTCCTTGTGTTTTTATGCTTTCTTTTGGTTTGTGCAAAATACTTGTGTTTTTAATAGCTACTTCGATTCGTGTTTTTTTTTTGTAGATAAACAATAATCTTGAAGCAAAAGCGATAGCTAAGGTTGAGGTGCGGACAGCGCACAGTTCACGGGTGATAATTATTATTTTATCATACACGTATAACCTCATTCCACTGAAATTAATAATTACTGTTGATTTGAAACCGGGCGATTGCACTCGAACTTAACTTAAAAAAACTTTTTCTATCTATCATTTTCTTGCATAAAGATGTATCTTTCCTCTAAATACACAATTTCCCGCTCGCATTTAACAAGAACTCATCACCAAGAAATTATCTCCCAAAAATAATAATTGCAAGTTGCACAAGCGTATTTAACCTGTGACCACCTCTTTATGCAACTTGTGACTCTTCTCTCAAAGGCGCACAAAACCCACTTCTTCTTTCCGCAACAAATTTCTTCAAGTCGCAACGGAACTTTACGTGAAACATGGCGCATGCGACTTCTAATAATATATTAACGACGACACAAGTTGCCAACAAACTTAACTAGGAGGCATGTCACACGCTACATGTCGCGCAGACTCGCCTTTTTAGCCAGACCTTTGGGTCTGGCTAAAGGTAAGCACTACGATATTTCCCATGTGTCGCTGTCAACTCGCACTTAAGGTGAGGCGCTTTTTCGGCTCCATTATCGTAGCTTAACCATTTTTCTTGATGTAATTTACGTTTATCGCTAGTGGCGTTAAAGCCGCATTGTCATCAGTTTACTTCCGGAGGTCCGGCGGAAACCTCAACCGTTAAAAGACAAAATAATCTATTAGACTCCGAGATATTTATCAGGCCATCATTTCTTCAAGAACATGATTTTGTAGCTTCCCCGTTTTCTTTGGTCAAAACGGAACTGAACTTCCATCATACCACGAACAATTATCTAACCATCAGAAGAAAAAAAACATCAGCGGTACAAAATTCCAGCCACAAAAAAAAAAAAAAAAAACACCTATCCAAATTATTCGCCAGAAACCGCTGGTGGATTTCAGCTGCACGAACAACTGGGAAGAAGTGCTTATGACAAATTAAGTATTGTACATTCTCCCAACATTCGCTGAAATCATACGACTCTAGCTCACTTAAATTATTCCTTTCCGTATCTCTATAGGGAAAATACTCCTACAATGGAAGGTAACCTCCATAGCCACAAGCGGACCTGACAACACGAATAAGATCAGCGCTAAATACGTATTCCTGCCAATTGACGTGATGACCAAGACCACGTTCTTCGTCTTTCAATGCCTGTTTTTCCTATTTGGGACCATAGGCAACACTTTACTGTTTGTCGCTATTCGCAGAGTTCAGGCCAGAGAAAGAGGAAAATCCAGACTAACAATGCAAAGAACACTGACGGCGACGTTTCTATCTACAATGAGCGACAAAACCTGTTGAAAATGACATCTAAAAAGTAGTCTTACTGAAAAAATTTACAATATAGGAACTTTTTATTACTCACATCCCCCTTCCCCCCATTCAAAGTTGCTGTCTAGGGTTGTCAGTAAAAGAATCCAACATAGATTTGGGGGAGGGGGGGGGGGGGGGGGTTGAAGGGGGAGGGGAGGATATCAAAGTCGCTATGCTATGTAATTTAGATTTCCATCTGAAACTGCATTTGAGGCGTTAAAATTTTCAACAGTTTTGTCGCTGATTGTAGCTTAGCATTGTACGATATTTTGAATTCTATCATAAGGCTAAGTATCGTACTACGGTATGTGGAGGGGTGGGATAATGACTGGACGTGCAAGGGTATACAGTTTGCGAGATTCTTTCCAGCCTTCGCATAATTCTCCCCTTGGCCATTCTTGGGGTAGAGTGATACTGCGCTATCTTCTATCCAACAAAGTACTACAACCAATCGCTAGTTCCCAAACTACTCTGCGGAACTTGGGTCGCCGGTAATCTCATGTCAGAAGTCTTTGCTATCTTTATCAGGGCAGTTCGTAAAGATCTAGGATCTGATAAATACACTTTCACCTGTGGCCGCGTGCTAGACACGTTAGTTAAAAAAGTTGTATCTTATTCGTTTATTGTAGTCATATACGTCACCCCCCTTATTTTATTAATGACACGATTACGACGAGTAGGCACCTCAAAAAGCGACGACAGCGAGTGGCTGAGGGGAAGCTTGTGTTTTTTGGACAAAGGCGGGACCAGTGGAATGGGGGTATTGCCATGGCAGGGCGGGTCCACAGGGGTTGATAGTGGTTGGTAGTGGGTGTAAATGTTAACAGTTTTCCTTTTGTTAAAGGTTAGTGAGTACAATTATGTAATATGAATAGCAACTTTTAAGAAAAGGAAAAACGAACAAACAAGCGCAGAAAAAAAATGTATACAATTGTAAAAAAATATTTAAAATGTATACAGTAAAAAAATATTTAAATAAAGCTATATTGTAAATAAGGTCGTATTATAAATATTTAAAAATGGAAATTTAAGATAGCAGTGAATTGAAATAAATGTGAAATAAAATAAAGTGTAAGCTGGAATTCGCTTGGCGTTCATAATAATCCTTTATAGCCTTGTAAAAATGAACTCAATACATAAAAATGATTTTACCAGAGTTTCTAAAGTACTCCCCCCCTTTCCATTTAAGTTTGTGTGGGGTGTGAAAAGTACTGACGAGTGAAAGAGCGCGCATTCGAGAGTGAGTGCTTGAAAAAGAGTACATTACAAACGACGGCACGAAGCAAGAAACAGCGCGTGATAGTTGAGAACTGCGTTAGTGTGTATGTGCGTGCTAGTGAAGACAATAGCTTACCTTGACCATATCGAATGTCTGAAAATCGACAGTAAAGTTTGTGAAGTAGTCCACGATTGTTTGAAAGAGGAGCTACAACAAAAGCAAAGTAAATGAAATACACGGACAAAAAAACTATTTTTATTATAGGAAAAATAATTTAATTTCGACTTGGCAAACCTATTTTCCAAACACTTTTCGAAACAGGAGCAGAAAAAAGGCAAAGCAAAATGTTTTTTTTTTGTCATACAACATTGTTATTTTTTCGCAAAAAACTTGACCCATGCTTTCTCTTGGTTGCCATCTTGAATTCGACGCTATACTTGATCCACTCCACCCCCCCCCCCCCCCCATTCATTCTTTCAGCTATTCCGTTCGCCGGCAGGACCAAGCATAGCTGAAACTCAGGATAGTGGTCTATTACCCAAAGTATCTAGCTTTCCATGGTAACACTAACCAGCACATGGTAAGCTGCCAAAGAATACTCGCGGGCTCATGCTACTACTTACCGGCAGCTTGTGATTGAATCCGCTAAGTCGCAACACGATCCCAGTTTCGTGGACGCTCATTGAATAACTAAGGAGAAGAAAGGTTTCGATAATTACCAGCCTTGGATATACCAGGGCAAACACCCCCTCCCTCCCTTCCCCTTCCTTCCCTTCCCCTCCTTAGATATACCATGGCGAACACCTCCACTCCCCTCTTTGGATATACCAGGACGAACACCCGCTTCCTCCATCCCTCCCCTCCCCTCCTTGGATATACCAGGCGAACACCCGCTCCCTCCCTCCCCTGCCCTCTTTGGGTACCAGGGCGAGCACCCCCCACCCCCTCCTTGGATACAAGGATACCACAAAACAAAAATGTTTTAAGGACAACTAGGTTTTATAGATTCTAGGTTCATTTAATAAACGATTTGATAAATAGCTTACCTGAGTTGGGCCACGCCTGCTGCGTATGCAACTTCGCGAAGATTGTACTCGAGTACTTTTAGAAACACCTCTGTTAACACCATGCTAAGAGTATTAATTAGTCAAACAGTCAAAACCATCTTAACAAGAGAAAATAACAAAGTCAAAACCATGCTAAACATAAAAAAATAAGTCAAAACCATGCTAACAAGTGAAAAAATCTCAAAACCATGCTAAACATAGAAACAATAAGTGAAAACCATGCCAGAGATATAAAAAAAACATAACTCAAAACCATGCTAAACAGAAAAAGTGCTGAGAGAAAAAATTATAACCGTGTTGAGCCAAAGGTCAAACGCATGCTACAGAAAAACAAGAGATAAAAAGGTGGTTTAAACAAAGAAAGCTATTATACTACTAATCGGTGAGTAAAACTGCAACAACCCTGTGACTGTTGTTATTTTGTTGGAAAGTGTGGATGATGAATAAAGCACTGTACCTTTGAGAACTCTCGTTGACAATAGAAGATATGAAGTGGAAGTAATAACGAGCTAGAACAATAAAAAATATCATCTCTTACTCAAAAATATCTTTAATAAAATGTGAATATTCGGCGAATGCTTTTCTTTCTATTTTAAAATGCTACACTGTTGTAATCTGTGGTGTCTGGCTTTTCAACATTCCAAAGAATTATCGTGGATGTAAATCAATGTTTCCTTCCCGTCATGAGAAACGAAATGCGGATGCAAGGATTGCTCGACTGTACACACATCTAGGAGTTCGGAACTTCTCGTCTTTGTAGTGCCACACCCGACCACACGGGGACTCTTGGACAGTCACAGGGAACTAAAATTGGACAAGGGAATGAGCTAAACCTAAATTGAACGGGGGAATAATAAATGGAGAATCTTGGAGAGATACTTGAAACTGAAATTATACAAGGGAAAGAGCTAAACCTAAATTGAATGGGGGAATAATAAATGGAGAATCTTGGAGAGTCACTGGAAACTAAACTTGGACAAGGGAATGAGCTAAACCTAAATTGAACGGGGGAATAATAAATGGAGAATCTTGGAGAGTCACTGGAAACTAAACTTGGACAAGGGAATGAGCTAAACCTAAATTGAACGGGGGAATAATAAATGGAGAATCTTGGAGAGTCACTGGAAACTAAACTTGGACAAGGGAATGAGCTAAACCTTAATTGAACGATGGAATAATAAATGGAGAATGTTGGAGAGTCACTGGGAACTGATATTAGACAATAATATATATATATTTCGACGGTCACAGGGAACTGGAATTAAACGAGAGAATAATGCGTGCAGCGTCTGGCCTGACATAAACTCGAGCCTAGACTCTGGCAAAGCAACAGCAGATCTTCCGAGTTTTCCATAGTTATTCTCTCAACAGAACTATTACTTTGTCGTTAGATTAGACAATTGGACAATCCTTGATTCACGAATAAATGCTTACCTTTATCGGTGAATCGCTCGGGTCCTTTATTGTGAAATCAGTGGCTAGAGAAGGGAAATTACAGAGTAAATAAAGCCTTGAGAGAATGTAGGTGATTCCAGAAAAGATCTACACCCCCTCTCTCCCGCAAATGGAAGAAATTGGGAATTCGGGGATGCTGGGTGGGGTCTTTCAGTGCCAAATTTAAGGGGTAAAATACACCTTTATTCATGCAATCCCCGTATTTCGGTTGCTTCCAGGGATAGGAATTCTGGAGTTAAATGTGAGAAGGTTCTGAGAAAATTGGGATATCGATGTTTTCGGTAAAACACGCGACATTTCTAGAATCTTACCAATGTACTCATTTTTGGCGGGAAGATGAAGTTCGTCGTTGAGGTCAAGGTCTAAAAAAATACAATTCAAATAAGGAAATAAAGTAAATCCCAAAACAATTATACTTGAAATTAAACAAAAAGACACTCTATACTACGTACTTTGCCATATCTCTACCCACTTGGGATCCAGTTCTATAAAAAAACATGTATTTTACGCATTACGCAACGAATTCTATCAATTTTGTACAAAGAGATAATAAGACGTTAATGTGTTAAACACTTACGGGGGGTAAAACCATGGCCACCACATCGCAAACCACCTGGTCAATCCCAACAGTTTTTGCAGTTAAAGGAAATAAGAATTTCTCACTTATGTGATATGAAAGGTTAAGGTTAGCCTAGTTGACACGACAAGATGGTTACTTGCGTCCCTGAATTTTAATTTACCAAGTATTGTTTATTGGGGAAGTGCTGCATATACATTTGGATTAGACGCTTGTTCTCGTACCGGAGCAGTTAAAAGGAGTCTGGAACCAGGGCTCTGTATCCGTGCACTCCTCTTTGTATGTCTGCGATGACAGCATGATGTTCGCCTTCTCGGGGGTCAGAAGGTTCGCTGCATTTGATATTACCTGAATCATAGAAGTGAAGGTAAAGGTGCTTTTGAGAATACTATACTATGGTGGCGAAATCAATGTTTTTTTCATTTTATAATTCAGCAAAAGGGTAATATTTAGCTGGTATACCATCATAATGTAAACCCTTTTTCATCTCACGCAGGCGCTTTACCTCTTCGTTGAACTCCCACATTAACTGATCTCCTGTGAGGTAATCCTCTTCAGGGAATAGCTAAGAGACAAGAGTGAACATTAAGCTAGTGAATCCTAGCAATACAACTGTAAAACAAAATGTCAACACAACAAAGTAAAACAAGAATAAAAATATACGGTTTGTCCAACCTTTCTATGTATTCCTATTTGAATTTACTGTAAAAGCGTATTTGTTTTTGTTTTTTTAGTGTTAAAAAAAACACTGTACAAAAACTAGGAGAAAACAAATGCATTCACCAGTTGGCTCACAGAGCCTTGTGTGTTACGTTTTAAATGGAAGAGTGGAAGTATTTTACGTTATAATGCTTTACTAAGAAGGAAAGTAAACGCGATCACTCAGGCCCGTAGCCAGGGGGGGTTCGGGGGATTCGGACGAACCCTCCCACCCGGCTTCAAGGTCCGCTCAGAGCAAACAAAAATATATAACGTTTGGCTGGAGATATACCGTGCACATCAATATGCGTTTAAAATAACTATAAAAATCTTTTTATAATAATTATCTTTATTATTACCGCTATATGTTAAAAAGTACCCTATTAATAACATTTTAAATACAAGATAGATTGCCTAATTTATAAGGCGAGGAGAGGGGTGTACCGGAAATTTGGTCCTCTGAAATGGAAAAACGAACCACCCCGCTCAAAATCCTGGCTACGGTGGAAACAGAAATATGCGGTCAGGGTACCTCAGCCGCATTGTAATGACTTGAAGAAGCCTACTAAAATGTGGATTCTTAGAACATCGAGAACTTTTTCTATTCTGTAACCTTTTATCACACTGAAAGATAAATATTTCAAACCAACCTGCATGTTCTCTACGACGTTTTCCACAAACTCATAAGGGTCACACTGAAAAATAAAAAGGGAGAAGATTGTTTAGAAATCAGTGCCTTAAACACCAGGTTACGCGTTTAAAAGGCCGCCCCAACAGTGTCAGCGGTCTCAATTCTCACTTATCGTTGTTATGATAAAAACTCTGTATCTACCAAAGCCAACAGAGTAGCTTAAGAAATAAAAATAAGCCACAGCAGCAATGACAAATTAGTTACCTTGTGTTATTGTTTTTACAAATTTTTTTTTCTGTTTTACACGCACTACTGTACCTATTACGAAAAGTATTACAGCGCAACCAGTAAAGCCGAGACATTTTTCAAGTTAGCTATCTCGCGAGTGATTTGTCGCAACAAACACTTTATACATATTTCTTGTGTTCACGGTTATACTACGCGCACTGTAAGACCATGTCCCCACGTATCCGTTTTCGTTTGAAAACGCAACCTTTTTGTTCCGTTTTCAAAAAAAAAAAAAAAACGCGTCTACACGAAGCGTTTTCATTTTGATACGACCCGTCCCCGAAAACGCAGAAACGATACGAAAACGATAACAAGTTCTACAGCGCATGCGTACTCGCGCGCCAAGTGGACTGGACTGAGTTATCACGCCATCGTTTTCGAAACGTTTCTTTTTCGTTCGTCCCCACGACACCGAAAGAGTATCGTTTTCAAATTGTTCCACTCTGGAGATCGTTTTCAAATCGTTCCGTTTTCTGTCATCGTTTTCGCGTTTCCGTGTGGACGATACCCGTATCCGTAACAAAAAGCTTGCGTTTTCAAATGAAAACGGATACGTGGGGAAGGGGTCTAAAATTCTTGACTCCTTTCCTCATTGTTGACTGCGCACAGATTTTAATTTTTTTTTCAGCAAAAAATATAAGATATACAAACTTTTAGGGTTTTTTTTCTTAACAGTATCAATTCATGGATCTGTTGTGAATTTAAAAGAACATTTATTTGAAGATGGATAATGATTTTGTAGTAGTCACAGTTGATTTCTGGATCTGCTCGCTGTCTCTGTTCACTGTCTTCTCGTTCTATCGTTCTGTCGTACCAGCGTGTTTTATACCGTTTTATCAGGAAAAGGCTAGGCGTCTATTTACACAGCTGCAACAAGTATCTATTGTGATCAACTAATCTCTTAATTAAAAATAGTTTAAATAATTAGATCTCAGGAATAATTTACATAATTACACGATTGCTCAATCTCCGACACACTCCCCCCATATATCTTGAGCAAGATATATGTTAACTGAGGAGATTGGAATAGCATGTTGAATTCTAGTAATGTCTCAATGTTCCTTTGAGTGTCTCTATGTATAACAAAACTCTATAGTTGTATAAACGCTTAGTGTTCGTATTGTACACAAATGTACGGTTCGTCTCCCGATCATAGGTTTTCTGCGTCGTCCGCAATGCCTTGCATGCGTAGTCTAGCGGCAGCTGCGGCATCTCTCCGTGGCCTAAACTCTGCAGCGTTGGGCCGGAGTCTCTCATCAGGTTGAGGTCGCACGACATCATCGACCTTCAGTTCTAGCGGATACAGGAGTTGTACAGGGCGTTCGATGTATGACTTCCCAGCACGAAGCTTCGCCCCTCGCACCTCGCCGTCCTTGCTAGTAATTAAGGAACTCACAATTCCCAACTGCCATTTGCCGCGATTCTTCTCCTCGGATTTAACGATAACCACTTCGCCGATTGTAGGCTTGGTGTCCGGTGCTCCGGCCTTTGCACGGTGACGCTCACGAAGACCGCGCAGATACTCATCTGTCCATCTCTTCCAGACCGCGTCTTTACACTTAATGAGATGTTTGGCGCGCTTGCGCAGATCTGTGTCTTGTATGTGATGCGCTTGTATCTCTGGTAAGGTGTTGCTCTTGATAAAGAGAAGCGAGTGTGGCGTTAGAAGTGGGAGCTGCACGTCGTCTTCTATATAACTCAGCGGCCTGTTGTTTAGTGTGATTTCCATATCTAGCAGGATCTCTTGTAGCTCCTTCCAATACAACATCCCATGGCCGATAGACTTGTGTAGGCTTGCTTTGACGAGACCTATCATCCGTTCAAACTGGCCTCCCCACCAGGGCGCACGAGTCAAGTTGAACTGCCATCTTATCTGGTTGACTGAGAGATAGTTTTGTAGGCTCTCATCCTGCATAACCTGCTTGATCCACTTCTCCGCCCCCACAAATGTTCGTCCGTTGTCTGAGTAGATGCGATCTGGCCTCCCCCGGCGTGCGATGAACTGCTTCAGACTATGAAGGCAATCTGGAGTCTCTAGGCTTGGTAGGAGATCAAGGTAGATTCCTCTCGTAAGGCTGCAGGTGTACAGTAGTACATACGCCTTTTCTTCTTTCTGTCTGGCAACACGGTATTTGATTGGCCCAGCGAAGTCTACGCCGATGACTTGGTAGGCGCTGGTACCTTGCGTCCTTGTAACAGGAAGGTCTGCGGGTGGCGGGGTCGAGTATGCCACTGCTTGAAAGCGCTTACACCCATGGCATTTCTTGCGCACCTTTCGCACCAGCTGTCGCAACCTCGGGACCCAGAAGTCTTCGCGTACTTTTGCCATAGTGAGACCCACTCCCCCGTGGATAGTGCGCAAATGCGCCTCCTCTACTATGCGCTGAGTGTATATATGTACGTGTGGTAGGTAGACTGGATACTGGCCCTGAACTCGCCCTCGGCACTCGGATTTTGTAGTAGTCACAGTTGATTTCTGGATCTGCTCGCTGTCTCTGTTCACTGTCTTCTCGTTCTATCGTTCTGTCGTACCAGCGTGTTTTATACCGTTTTATCAGGAAAAGGCTAGGCGTCTATTTACACAGCTGCAACAAGTATCTATTGTGATCAACTAATCTCTTAATTAAAAATAGTTTAAATAATTAGATCTCAGGAATAATTTACATAATTACACGATTGCTCAATCTCCGACACACTCCCCCCATATATCTTGAGCAAGATATATGTTAACTGAGGAGATTGGAATAGCATGTTGAATTCTAGTAATGTCTCAATGTTCCTTTGAGTGTCTCTATGTATAACAAAACTCTATAGTTGTATAAACGCTTAGTGTTCGTATTGTACACAAATGTACAATTCGTCTCCCGATCATAGGTTTTCTGCGTCGTCCGCAATGCCTTGCATGCGTAGTCTAGCGGCAGCTGCGGCATCTCTCCGTGGCCTAAACTCTGCAGCGTTGGGCCGGAGTCTCTCATCAGGTTGAGGTCGCACGACATCATCGACCTTCAGTTCTAGCGGATACAGGAGTTGTACAGGGCGTTCGATGTATGACTTCCCAGCACGAAGCTTCGCCCCTCGCACCTCGCCGTCCTTGCTAGTAATTAAGGAACTCACAATTCCCAACTGCCATTTGCCGCGATTCTTCTCCTCGGATTTAACGATAACCACTTCGCCGATTGTAGGCTTGGTGTCCGGTGCTCCGGCCTTTGCACGGTGACGCTCACGAAGACCGCGCAGATACTCATCTGTCCATCTCTTCCAGACCGCGTCTTTACACTTAATGAGATGTTTGGCGCGCTTGCGCAGATCTGTGTCTTGTATGTGATGCGCTTGTATCTCTGGTAAGGTGTTGCTCTTGATAAAGAGAAGCGAGTGTGGCGTTAGAAGTGGGAGCTGCACGTCGTCTTCTATATAACTCAGCGGCCTGTTGTTTAGTGTGATTTCCATATCTAGCAGGATCTCTTGTAGCTCCTTCCAATACAACATCCCATGGCCGATAGACTTGTGTAGGCTTGCTTTGACGAGACCTATCATCCGTTCAAACTGGCCTCCCCACCAGGGCGCACGAGTCAAGTTGAACTGCCATCTTATCTGGTTGACTGAGAGATAGTTTTGTAGGCTCTCATCCTGCATAACCTGCTTGATCCACTTCTCCGCCCCCACAAATGTTCGTCCGTTGTCTGAGTAGATGCGATCTGGCCTCCCCCGGCGTGCGATGAACTGCTTCAGACTATGAAGGCAATCTGGAGTCTCTAGGCTTGGAAGGAGATCAAGGTAGATTCCTCTCGTAAGGCTGCAGGTGTACAGTAGTACATACGCCTTTTCTTCTTTCTGTCTGGCAACACGGTATTTGATTGGCCCAGCGAAGTCTACGCCGATGACTTGGTAGGCGCTGGTACCTTGCGTTTTTGTAACAGGAAGGTCTGCGGGTGGCGGGGTCGAGTATGCCACTGCTTGAAAGCGCTTACACCCATGGCATTTCTTGCGCACCTTTCGCACCAGCTGTCGCAACCTCGGGACCCAGAAGTCTTCGCGTACTTTTGCCATAGTGAGTCCCACTCCCCCGTGGATAGTGCGCAAATGCGCCTCCTCTACTATGCGCTGAGTGTATATATGTACGTGTGGTAGGTAGACTGGATGTCGAGCGTGCCACGAACATTTCCTCGAACGTCGTGCAACCGTCCCAGTGTTTCCAAGCTCTGCACATTAAATCGCAGTGTTTTATAAAAGTCTTTCACTTTTCGTGGGCTTGTGCCTGTTATGACCGGCAAATCCATAATGTTTTTGATATAGATATTTATAATATCGCTGGAGTTCCCGTACTCTTCCTTTAGTATGGTTTTAGCCTTTTCATAGCCCTCAGCAGTGAACGGCAATCCATCAATATCTTGTCTGATTTCGTGTATAAGATACTCTTTGAGGTAGGCAAATTTCGTTACTGGGGATGCGTTTGTGGCGTCAACCTCACAGCTAAACTTTCCCCAGAACGACAGCCAATTCTCCGACTTTCCATTAAACTTCGTGATGGTCAATTTCGGAAGTTTAGTGTTCGTAGCACTGTTGTTGCTAGCTGAGTGATCCATGCTCGAAGTGGTGTTTTGATCCTTCTCAAATGTTGCCTTTTGTTGAAGTAGTTCCTGCTGATACTTCAGCTGCTTAAGATGGCTCTCGTGGCATCTCTTGTCTTCTTCTTCTTTTTGCGCATATTGTATGGCAGCCTGAAGTTTTGCGTTAGCGGAATCTGCGTCCTCTAACTCCTTCTCTACGCTTTCGCCCCATTGTCCTATTTCTTCCTCGCTCTCGCCCTTCGCGAATTTCTTTTCTTCTAGCTGCTCTTTGATACCACTCACCGCATTAATCCCGTGATAGAGTTGTAATGTCGCTCCAAGGCTTGTTTATCCTTTGTCAGGACATCGTTTGTTTTCAGCACTCGAAATCTCAACGTTTTAAGCTTCGCTTCTAACTCCTTAGTTAGCTTCTCCATCTTGACAAATCTGTTCTTATCCGCTAGGTTCTTGCTGTTTAAGCCGTGTGTCCCTTCGTGGTCGCCACTTTGTGTTGTGAATTTAAAAGAACATTTATTTGAAGATGGATAATGATTTTGTAGTAGTCACAGTTGATTTCTGGATCTGCTCGCTGTCTCTGTTCACTGTCTTCTCGTTCTATCGTTCTGTCGTACCAGCGTGTTTTATACCGTTTTATCAGGAAAAGGCTAGGCGTCTATTTACACAGCTGCAACAAGTATCTATTGTGATCAACTAATCTCTTAATTAAAAATAGTTTAAATAATTAGATCTCAGGAATAATTTACATAATTACACGATTGCTCAATCTCCGACACATATCAAATTTAGCTAAGTATGTAACGTTTTAAAGGGAATTCAAGGCAAAAATTTACTAGAAAATGTGATCTGTGCAAATAAATGGAAATATATAGATTTAGGCATTGCCTAAAAGCAACCAAACGGCCAAATCTTTGCTTATTTTCGCTTAATAATTTAAAAAATATATAATATTATTTTTCTGTTTTTGACGGCGCCAACGATTTCACAGATCACGCGACCAACTTGTTACACCCCCTACCCCCACATCTACATGACACATAACAAGTTTAGTTGTCATACGATGTTTCGGCGAAAAGGTAGTTTTAATTTATTGACGTCATCGATGACGTCACGTGACCATCTCATTGCACCCCACTTGAAACATACATCACACCTACCGAGTTTTGTTGCCACACGATGTTTCTTTAACGAAATATAAATATTTTTTTATTTGATGACGTCAGCAAATTATTGCTTCTGGTGATGTCATTGACGACATCACAATCACATGACTATCGGTGCACCCCCCTTGACACAAACATGACACCTGCCAAGTTTGGTTGTTTCTTTCAAGAGATATGAATGATTTTGCTTTTAACCACTTTTTTGCCTAAACTTAGGTAATCGATGACGTCACACAACACCTGACCATATTGTTGCATTCCCCTTGACACCTACATGACACCTACCGAGTTTGGTTGCCATACGACGTTTCCTTCGTGAAATATAAATATTTTTGTCTCGATGACGTCAGCATATTTTTGCTTCTAGTGACGTTATCGATGACGTCAATAAACATGTGACCACAGTTTTGCATCTCCCTTGACACATACATGACACCTGCCAAGTTTGGTTGTCATGCGATGCTTTTAAGGGACGGACGGACGGACGGACAGACGGACATCGCGTCACGAAAACTCGAGTCGATGGGGTACCAATAATTGTTGCCATATTTGTTTTGTATCCTTTTTCTTATGTATGGGGCTCCGCTATCGCGCTATGATTCGCTTAATTTCTTCTGTAATCGACCACTGACCTGCTCTTGAAAGCGGAACTCGTTTTCTTCTATAGCATGTAGCTCGTCGTATATTCTACAAAAATGATTCATCAAGGTTACCTTATTAAAGCAATGCTGATCTCATCAAAGGCTAGGCTATTTCCAGCATCGCTAGGCCCCGGATTTTGGGCCTACATAAACGAGCTGGAAATTAACCCTAATCCAGAAAAAATGAGCAAATACACTCTTTAAACTTCATAACTAAAGCGCATCAATTGTAATCTTAAGTGTTGTTTTTTTTACAAAACATGAGTCCTAAATATTTTTGGAAGGATTTGCAAGCAAATACCTTTTCTGTGGGCCTAATCGTCTCAGCATTTCCAAGTATTGGAAGACTATAGTAGCAATCTGAAATTTAGAGCTGTTGTTAAAGGTACCAACTTTTACTCAGCTCACCTCAGTACAGAACCACCTCTATTCATCTGCCACTTTATTAAGTCACATAATCTTTGCTTCTCGCCTAAATCGTATATCTACTAGATACAGTACGTCTAAACTTTGTTAGGACCAATCTTCGTTTAGCGTCATTCACTTGTCTTGGGGTTTATAGAGATATACTGTAAGCCATAACTGGATTATTTGTGAAACATAAAAAAAACTCTATTCATTAGATTCTAAATAAAAAAGAATACAATAATTTGACAGCTTTACTTTTGTGTGGAAAATGATCGGCAAAGCAATGCATAATGGATTGAACACATGCACGTTTGAGCGCGCTGTTTACTAAAACACTTTTGTAGTTGTATAAAACAAATATATATTTCATTTTTTGTGTTTGTCCTCTAATAATGCACAAATAAAGCCACAGTCTGACAACAACATCAGTCAACAGCTCGACTCCATTTGGTTTCGTACTTTTCTGTTCTTGACACGCTGTGACGTCATACGTGTTTTTTTTTATAACAGACACACGGGAAAATGTTATAAACATGTACGCATCTTACTGTACCTCGTAAATATGTCCTTTGGCCCCCTTGTCCTGTGTAAAATAGCAACAAAACTAAAATAAACCTGTTTCTATGATAACATGATTCAAGGTACATACATGCATGCATCTCAGAGAAAAGCAGCCGCTAAGTATGCCATCAAATTGCAGGATTTTTGCCGATGTTGGAGCGCTTGTTGTACTTACAGACAAATTGACGAGACAGGGGAATCTCGTCGTATTTTACTTACAGTCAAATTGATGAGACCGGGTAATCTCGTCGTATTTTACTTACAGTCAAATAGATGAGACCGGGGAATCTCGTCGTACTTTACTTACAGTCAAATTGACGAGACCGGGTAATCTCGTCGTATTTTACTTACAGTCAAATTGACGAGACAGGGGAATCTCGTCGTATTTTACTTACAGTCAAATTGATGAGACCGGGTAATCTCGTCGTATTTTACTTACAGTCAAATTGACGAGACAGGGGAATCTCGTCGTACTTTACTTACAGTCAAATTGACGAGACAGGGGAATCTCGTCGTACTTTACTTACAGTCAAATTGACGAGACAGGGGAATCTCGTCGTACTTTACTTACAGTCAAATTGACGAGACAGGGGAATCTCGTCGTACTTTACTTACAGTCAAATTGACGAGACAGGGGAATCTCGTCGTATTTTACTTACAGTCAAATTGACGAGACAGGGGAATCTCGTCGTACTTTACTTACAGTCAAATTGACGAGACAGGGGAATCTCGTCGTACTTTACTTACAGTCAAATTGGCGAGACAGGGGAATCTCGTCGTACTTTACTTACAGTCAAATTGACGAGACCGGGTAATCTCGTCGTACTTTACTTACAGTCAAATTGACGAGACAGGGGAATCTCGTCGTACTTTACTTACAGTCAAATTGGCGAGACATGGGAATCTCGTCGTACTTTACTTACAGTCAAATTGACGAGACAGGGGAATCTCGTCGTACTTTACTTACAGTCAAATTAACGAGACAGGGGAATCTCGTCGCACTTTACTTACTGTCAAATTAACGAGACAGGGGAATCTCGTCGCACTTTACTTACTGTCAAATTGACGAGACAGGGGAATGTCGTCGCACTTTACTTACTGTCAAATTAACGAGACAGGGGAATCTCGTCGCACTTTACTTACTGTCAAATTGACGAGACAGGGGAATCTCGTCGTACTTTACTTACAGTCAAATTGACGAGACAGGGGAATGTCGCCATATTTGTGTTATGCTCTTGTCCTGACTCCCCGTTACCACACATCAAACTTACTGCCCAACCCCTAAAACATGACAGAAAAAGTAGAACATATAGTAGTACTATATATATATATATATATGTCTTTATCTAAGCTTTATATTGAGAATTACTCATAAAGAGACATACTGATTTACAAGCATGACTGCACCTGTTTACTGGTGGTTTCAATATTCTTCGAAAGCATTCCATCGATTGTATAAATTGTCTTATGGCTTTTATCATTCAAAATCTTTGAAGTGTTTTTATTGGTCATAACTGAAATGGGTGGCCAATCTGGGCAAGGCACTGACGAATACTACACATATTTTTAAGGCCTGGCTAAACTACAGTAGGAGAAATGGAGCATGCACCACGTTTCCTAGTTAAGCCACCTTGAAAATCATTGTAGCACGCCACAAATCTAAGATAGTTTAGAAAAATGTTCATTTTTTAAAATCATGTCAATGGCTAAACTAGGAAACATTAAGGAGACATGTCGCGAGCTAAATCTTGCGCCACGCCACGCCTCCACAGAACATGCATCTTCTTTTGGTGTACATACTTTTTGATCAGAAGAGAAAGAACACTTCCTGGTCCCTCGTGACCCAGCAGCCAGGAAATGTAATGCAGAGGCTTGATTCTAGTAAAAAAAAACTAGGTCAGTCTTATCTTGTACCTTATTTGTGTGGTTATTGGCAATATGTGCAAGGACACTGTCTGATGAAAAGACTTGGAAGAGAACACATTAGGAATCAGTGGAACATCATTATCAAGAACAGTCTTGAACAATACATACATTTTTATAAATGCAAACCCGTAAAAAAGAGCAGTTTACTTTGCCTAAAAGGTGTCTTTATCAACAAGATTCCATTATTCTAGATTGTAATTTTTTTTTTCAAACTATGATTGAGGGAAATGCCTTAATTGGCCGTATGTTTCCTAGGACTCTTGAGCTCTACATATGTTAATGTTTTTCATATGTATGCTTGGTTCTACAGAATCAGTTAGGCACAAATCAAAGGCTGTAAATGTGAGTATCTTTATTAAAGTCTTAGAGTATTTTACGAATTTTTTTCCTTTGGTAGTTAAGAGCACCTGTAATGCTGCTGTTGGCATGGCAACGTCCATGTGATCTCTAACTGGTGAATATCTCGAACAGGGACAACTAGAATTGGCAAGAGAATGCACACCATAAGCACATCATAAGGCAAGGTATAGAAAGGGTAACACATAAAGGAACATGCCAGAGAAGGCACATCATAAGGCAAGGTACAGAAAGGAATAAAACATAAGGGAACAGACCAGAAAAGGTATACATCATAAGGCAAGGTACAGAAAGGGTAACACATAAAGGAACAGACCAGAGAAGGTACATCATAAGGCAAGGTATAAAAAGGGTAACACATAAAGGAACAGACCAGAGAAGGTACATCATAAGGCAAGGTATAGAAAGGGTAACACATAAAGAAACAGACCAGAGAAGGTACATCATAGGGCAAGGTATAGAAAGGGTAACACATAAAGGAACAGACCAGAGAAGGTACATCATAAGGCAAGGTATAGAAAGGGTAACACATAAAGAAACAGACCAGAGAAGGTACATCATAGGGCAAGGTATAGAAAGGGTAACACATAAAGGAACAGATCATAGAAGGCACATCATAAGGCAAGGTATAGAAAGGGTAACACATAAACGAACATGTCAGAGAAGGTATATCATAAGGCAAGGTATTGAAAGGGTAAAACATAAAGGAACAGACCAGAGAAGGTACATCATAAGGCAAGGTATAGAAAGGGTAACACATAAAGGAACAGACCAGAAAAGGTACATCATAAGGCAAGGTATTGAAAGGGTAACACATAAAGGAACAGACCAGAGAAGGCACATCATAAGGCAAGGTATAGAAAGGAATAAGACATAAGGGAACATGCCCGAAAAGGTACATCATAGGGCAAGGTATTGAAAGGGTAACACATAAAGGAACAAGCAAGAGAAGGCACATCGAAAGGCAAGGTATAGAAAGGGTAGCACATAAGGGAACATAACAGAGATGGTACATCATAAGGCAAGGTATTGAAAGAGTAACACATAAAGGAACAAACAAGAGAAGGCACATCAAAAGGCAAGGTATAGAAAGGGTAACACAATAAGGAACAGGCTAGCGAAGGCACCTCATAAGGCAAGGTATAGAGGGTAACACATAAAGGAACATGCCAGAGAAGGTACATCATAAGGCAAGGTATAGAAAGGATAACACATAAAGGAACAGACCAGAGAAGGTACATCATAAGGCATTGTATAGAAAGGGTAACACATAAAGGAACACACCAGAGAAGGCACATCATAAGGCAATGTATAGAAAGGAATAAGACATAAGGGAACATGACCGAAAAGGTATATCATAGCGCAAGGTATAGAAAGCAATAACACATAAGGGAACAGACCAGAAAAGGTATACATCATAAGGCAAGGTATAGAAAGGGTAACACATAAAGAAACAGACCAGAGAAGGTACATCATAGGGAAAGGTATAGAAAGGGTAACACATAAAGGAACAGACCAGAGAAGGTACATCATAAGGCAAGGTATAGAAAGGGTAACACATAAAGTAACAGACCAGAGAAGGTACATCATAAGGCAAGGTATAGAAAGGAATAAGACATAAGGAAACATGCCCGAAAAGGTACGTCATAGGGCAAGGTATAGAAAGGAATAACACATAAGGGAACATGCCAGAGAAAGTAAATAGTATAGCCAGGTATAGAAAGGGTAACACATAATGGAACAGGCCAGAGAAGGTACATCATAAGGCAAGGTATAGAAAGGGTAACAAATAAAGAAACAGACCAGAGGTGGTACATCATAAGGCAAGGTATTGAAAGGGTAACACATAAAGGAACAGACCAGAGAAGGTACATCATAGGGCAAGGTATTGAAAGGGTAACACATAAAGGAACAAACAAGAGAAGGCACATCAAAAGGCAAGGTATAGAAAGGGTAGCACATAAGGGAACATGCCAGAGAAGGTACATCATAAGGCAAGGTATTGAAAGGGTAACACATAAAGGAACAAACAAGAGAAGGCACATCAAAAGGCAAGGTATAGAAAGGGTAACACATAAAGGAACAGACCAGAGAAGGTACATCATAAGGCAAGGTATAGAAAGGGTAACACATAAAGAAACAAACCAGAGAAGGTACATCATAGGGCAAGGTATAGAAAGGGTAACACATAAAGGAACAGATCATAGAAGGCACATCATAAGGCAAGGTATAGAAAGGGTAACACATAAAGGAACATGTCAGAGAAGGTATATCATAAGGCAAGGTATTGAAAGGGTAAAACATAAAGGAACAGACCAGAGAAGGTACATCATAAGGCAAGGTATAGAAAGGGTAACACATAAAGGAACAGACCAGAAAAGGTACATCATAAGGCAAGGTATTGAAAGGGTAACACATAAAGGAACAGACCAGAGAAGGCACATCATAAGGCAAGGTATAGAAAGGAATAAGACATAAGGGAACATGCCCGAAAAGGTACATCATAGGGCAAGGTATTGAAAGGGTAACACATAAAGGAACAAACAAGAGAAGGCACATCAAAAGGCAAGGTATAGAAAGGGTAACACATAAAGGAACAGACCAGAGAAGGTACATCATAAGGCAAGGTATAGAAAGGGTAACACATAAAGAAACAGACCAGAGAAGGTACATCATAGAGCAAGGTATAGAAAGGGTAACACAAAAAGGAACATGTCAGAGAAGGTATATCATAAGGCAAGGTATTGAAAGGGTAAAACATAAAGAAACAGACCAGAGAAGGTACATCATAAGGCAAGGTATAGAAAGGGTAACACATAAAGGAACAGACCAGAAAAGGTACATGATAAGGCAAGGTATTGAAAGGGTAACACATAAAGAAACAGACCAGAGAAGGCACATCATAAGGCAAGGTATAGAAAGGAATAACACATAAAGGAACAGACCAGAGAAGGTACATCAGAAGGCAAGGTATAGAAAGGGTAACAAATAAAGAAACAGACCAGAGAAGGCACATCATAGGGCAAGGTATTGAAAGAGTAACACATAAAGGAACAAACAAGAGAAGGCACATCAAAAGGCAAGGTATAGAAAGGGTAGCACATAAGGGAACATGCCAGAGAAGGTACATCATAAGGCAAGGTATTGAAAGGGTAACACATAAAGGAACAAACAAGAGAAGGCACATCAAAAGGCAAGGTATAGAAAGGGTAACACATTAAGGAACAGGCTAGCGAAGGCACTTCATAAGGCAAGGTATAGAGGGTAACACATAAAGGAACATGCAAGAGAAGGTACATCATAAGGCAAGGTATAGAAAGGGTAACACATAAAGGAACAGACCAGAGAAGGTACATCATAAGGCAAGGTATTGAAAGGGTAAAACATAAAGGAACAGACCAGAGAAGGTACATCATAAGGCAAGGTATAGAAAGGGTAACACATAAAGGAACAGACCAGAAAAGGTACATCATAAGGCAAGGTATTGAAAGGGTAACACATAAAGGAACAGACCAGAGAAGGTACATCATAAGGCAAGGTATAGAAAGGAATAACACATAAAGGAACAGACCAGAGAAGGTACATCATAAGGCAAGGTATAGAAAGGGTAACACATAAAGGAACAGACCAGAGAAGGTACATCATAAGGCAAGGTATAAAAAGGGTAACACATAAAGGAACAGATCATAGAAGGCACATCATAAGGCAAGGTATAGAAAGGGTAACAAATAAAGAAACAGACCAGAGAAGGCACATCATAGGGCAAGGTATAGAAAGGAATAACACATAAGGGAACATGCCAGAGAAGATACATCATAGGGCAAGGTATAGAAAGGGTAACACATAAAGGAACAGACCAGAGAAGGTACATCATAATGCATGGTATAGAAAGGGTAACACATAAAGGAACACACCAGAGAAGGCAGATCATAAGGCAATGTATAGAAAGGAATAAGTCATAAGGGAACATGCCCGAAAGATACATCATAGGCAAGGTATAGAAAGGAATAACACATAAGGGAACAGACCAGAAAAGGTATACATCATAAGGCAAGGTATAGAAAGGGTAACACATAAAGGAACAGACCAGAGAAGGTACAGAATAAGGCAAGGTATAAAAAGGGTAACACATAAAGGAACAGACCAGAGAAGGCACATCATAAGGCAAGGTATAGAAAGGATAACACATAAGGGAACAGACCAGAGAAGGTACAGCATAAGGCAAGGTATAGAAAGGGTAACACATAAGGGAACAGACCAGAGAAGGTACATCATAAGGCAAGGTATAGAAAGGGTAACACATAAAGGAACAGACCAGAGAAGGTACATCATAAGGCAAGGTATAAAAAGGGTAACACATAAAGGAACAGACCAGAAAAGGTACATCATAAGGCAAGGTATAGAAAGGGTAACACATAAAGGAACAGACCAGAGAAGGTACATCATAAGGCAAGGTATAAAAAGGGTAACACATAAAGGAACAGATCATAGAAGGCACATCATAAGGCAAGGTATAGAAAGGGTAACACATAAAGGAACAGACCAGAGAAGGTACATCATAAGGCAAGGTATAAAAGGGTAACACATAAAGGAACAGACCAGAGAAGGTACATCATAAGGCAAGGTATAAAAAGGGTAACACATAAAGAAACAGATCATAGAAGGCACATCATAAGGCAAGGTATAGAAAGGGTAACACATAAGGGAACAGACCAGAGAAGGCACATCAAAAGGCAAGGTATAGAAAGGGTAACACATTAAGGAACAGGCTAGCGAAGGCACTTCATAAGGCAAGGTATAGAGGGTAACACATAAAGGAACATGCAAGAGAAGGTACATCATAAGGCAAGGTATAGAAAGGGTAACACATAAAGGAACAGACCAGAAAAGGTACATCATAAGGCAAGGTATAGAAAGGGTAACACATAAGGGAACATGCCAGAGAAGGTACATCATAAGGCAAGGTATTGAAAGGGTAACACATAAAGGAACAATCAAGAGAAGGCACATCATAAGGCAAGGTATAGAAAGGGTAACACATAAGGGAACACACCAGAGAAGGCACATCATAAGGCAAGGTATAGAAAGGGTAACACATAAAGGAACAGACCAGAAAAGGTACATCATAAGGCAAGGTATTGAAAGGGTAACACATAAAGAAACAGACCAGAGAAGGTACATCATAAGGCAAGTTATAGAAAGGGTAACACATCAAGGAACAGACCAGAGAAGGCACATCATAAGGCAAGGTATAGAAAGGGTAACACATAAAGGAACAGACCAGAGAAGGTACATCATAAGACAAGGTATAGAAAGGGTAACACATAAAGGAACAGACCAGAGAAGGTACATCATAAGGCAAGGTATAGAAAGGGTAACACATAAAGGAACAGACCAGAGAAGGTACATCATAAGGCAAGGTATAGAAAGGGTAACACATAAAGAAACAGACCAGAGAAGGCACATCATAAGGCAAGGTATAGAAAGGGTAACACATAAAGGAACAGACCAGAAAAGGTACATCATAAGGCAAGGTATAGAAAGGGTAACACATAAAGAAACAGACTAGAGAAGGTACATCATAAGGCAAGGTATACAAAGGGTAACACATAAAGGAACAGACCAGAGAAGGCACATCATAAGGCAATGTATAGAAAGGAATAAGACATAAGGGAACATGCCCGAAAAGGTACATCATAGGGCAAGGTATAGAAAGGAATAACACATAAGGGAACAGACCAGAGAAGGTACATCATAGGGCAAGGTATAGAAAGGAATAACACATAAGGGAACAGACCAGAGAAGGCACATCATAGGGCAAGGTATAGAAAGGAATAACACATAAGGGAACATGCCAGAGAAGGTACATCATAGGGCAAGGTATAGAAAGGGTAACACATAAAGTAACAGACCAGAGAAGGTACATCATAAGGCAAGGTATAGAAAGGGTAACACATAAAGGAACAGACCAGAGAAGGTACATCATAAGGCAAGGTATAAAAAGGGTAACACATAAAGGAACAGATCATAGAAGGCACATCATAAGGCAAGGTATAGAAAGGAATAAGACATAAGGGAACATGCCCGAATAGGTACATCATAGGGGAAGGTATAGAAAGGAATAACACATAAGGGAACATGCCAGAGAAGGTACATCGTAAGGCCAGGTATAAAAAGGGTAACACATAATGGAACAGGCCAGAGAAGGCACATCATAAGGCAAGGTATAGAAAGATGAATCACATAAAGTATTTAAACTTTCAACAATGACTAGAGACTGATTAAAAGGTAATCATTATCAAAAACCTACCTTTGTATAATTTGTTAAACTTGCTGTCTTCAAATGGAAGCTTTGAAATAAAAAAAGGTTTAACTTCTCGATTAAGTTGCATTGTGGGTAACACTTGTCATGGAAAAAAAAGGCAATGCAGGTTTGACCAGAAACCAGGGTAATTTTGGCTAACAACAGGGGTAGATCTGAGTTCCAACAAGGAGGGGCCAAAGAAAAGATTTTAAAAAAAGCATTGCTATCTCCAGGATTTCTTACACCTCCTTACATCAGGGCTTCTGGAATTACGCGCTTGTGCGGAAGAGCGTAATTTGGCTTTCTCCGCGTAATCCACAAATTTCTGCGTAATCCCGTGTAATTTAGCAAAATTTTGAAAGAAAAAAACATTTAAGTGCACAGCTGATGTGTTTTTTTACGGTTCTTACCTCTATTTCTCGTAAAAAAGACAGATACTCTTCATAAGAGTGCGATATCTCGAACTGAATTTCGAAAACAAATAAAATGACTAGGCGTTCTTTGCTAAACCGCGAAGCCTAGGACTAATAATAATAAAATACCTTTTTTAATTGGCTGGTGGCTAGGAGCCAATGAAAACTCGCCTAAGATATTTTAGCGCAAAAAAATAACCTTTTTGAAGTTATTTCGTGCTTTCCTTCGGAACAAATATAGTTTGGGCGTAACCGTTGATATTCCGTGTAATCTAGCGCGTAATTCGGTAAAGAATCCCGCAAAATTTTGATTTTTAAAGAAAAATGTATTGCAAAAACCCGCGTAATTTAGCGCGTAATGATTGATTTTGCGCGTAATTCCAGAAGCCCTGTTACATTATTTCATAAGTAAAATCTTTGAGAATAGGGGTTGCCACAGCCCACTCGGCTGACCCCTAGATCTGGCCATGGGCAATTACGGATGGATACACACCAGCATACGGTATTGTTTGAATAAAAATGCACCAAAATTTTCTATATTGTAAATAAATAAGATACATACAATTTTAATTATTAACGATAATAAAACATGAATAAGGGGTTGTGCTCACAGCACACTGTTTTCCTTGGCTGCTGCCTTTTTGTTTATGTTTAAATGAAAAAATACAGAGCTAGACATTTTGTGGTAAATATTTCCATACAATACAAGGAATACTGTTTCCAATATAATTTTCTTGAAAATCTGGATGCACTTTAAATTGACTGGAAGGTCTGCAATTACTTACAGGAAGCCCATCAAATCTTGGCTTTGGTAATGAGCTAAAAGAAAACATCGATCATTTAATTCTTGTTGACATTGTTTTAATAATGTTTTTGAGCCAGGTATCATGCTATTTAAAAAAAAAAACATTATGGTACTTACTTGTTTGGAACTGTAGAAAATAATTTCTCAACCCAAAGCTCTAGTGTATCTAGAGGTTCTGTTACAGGAATAAAACAAAAATGTCAGGCGCACCCCCAGAATTAGTTGAGAGGGGATGTGCAGTCATAGGTATCATATTGAAAAAGAACAGCAATTGACAATCCTTTAATAAGATTTGACCCACTTTTTGGCAGCAAAGGGGTGTGCAAGTGTGCCCTGCACAACCCCATGTTTGTGCTATAAATGCTATTTATCACATCTTATTTGATCTCACTTGATGTTAAGCATTTTATGAGGAGTTGAGGAGATATTGTTAGAACTTGTGTATGCATTACACAAACAGCCTATGGGAGAGCTTTTGTAAGCAAACACAAACACTACTACAATCCCAAACATTGTTGAAAAAAGAAAATGTTGTGCCAATGTCATGTAAGTGCACAAAGACTCAAACAGTGTATTTCAACATCAAACCAACACTGAACAATATCAGGCAACATGGTGTAAAAACATCACAGCATTGTAGGATTCAATAATGACAACGAAATAAAAGAAATGGTTAATTTAGCTTTTATTTTATGATTCAAAATGAGGTTATCTTACATATACCATTTGTAGTCATTAGCATAAATCAAACCATACCTTTAGAGCAGACAGCCAAAGTCATATATTGACTTGAATACATCTTTGTCATAAATTTTTTAAGCTGGCCACAAACATCAATACCCTAAAAATAAAAAGAATACAGTGGTTAAGAGGCTATCCTCGGACTGAAAAAAGTGGCCAACTAAGATGAGTTGGCAGATTGGGGGTAGTACATATATACTGTACTGTAAAAACATAATAATATTTTTGCAGTAGGTGAATTGGATGCCTAATAGACAAATAGAAGTGGTTAACCCATTGACTCCTGGCTATTTTCGAGCTAAATTTACAAAAAAACAGACTGAAAACAGATACCTCCCCCCTATTTTGAGTTTTATACAGCCCATCAAAGATAAACACTGCTGCACCTAGTCAGCAGTATCTTAGCTTTTCAACAGTGCTTTGTGGTCTGCAGCACTCAATTATTGGGGCATAATTGAGTGCTGTGCTTATGGATACTTGCAAGCAAAGGTGGACTTATTGTGATTGTTTTCTTCTTTGGCTTTGCCTGGATGAGAAAATAATTTTCTAATGAATCACCATAGCTCTCCAAAATACTGTCTTTTCTGAAACCAAATTAATTCCAAAATTGTTTACACTGCTATTCTGGGTCTGTATGACCTGGAATTGATTTGTTTGGCTCTGGGGTGAAAAGACTTATAAAAAAACATATGATTTTGGGGAGAAGTGTTGACTGGCCCTTCCCTCTCGAATTTTTCCCAGGATCTCCCACAGAATGCTTTGCAATACGTAATGGCATCCAAGTGGTTTCACGATCCTTCAAGGAGTGGACATTGTGTTTTGAGGCCATGGAAATGAACCTGGAGGATCAGAATAAAGGTAACTATCTGTGTCTTGGGCTGTGTTTGCTTATCTCTTTTCCTTGTGTGGTATTATGAGCGTTTTGTTGAGAGGAGTGATTCTGCTTTTTTTTTTTACCTTGTTCGATTTGATGTCTGTCAAAGAACCTGAGCTATTATTTGGCTAAAGGTAGTTGCTTTCACCTTGGTTGGATGCATATCTTCAAGACTATTTATCCCTTAGACTGATGCCTGACTATTTTCATCTCATTGTGTTTATTTTGCATTTATGAATTTTTTGGGTTGTGGGTACTTCTCAAGGCCAGTACAGGCCGGTTAAGGGTTCTATGTGTTTATAATATATAACATACTGTTATGTATAATATACATATTAAAAAAGGAGGCAAAGAAATGTGAGTGTTTCGCATATGTACCTTTTCTTCAGGGGTAGTCTGCAAAGTTGATTCACTTCCTGAGATAAACCATTGATATATTTGTTTCATTTCCACCACAAATAAAGATATACACCCCTGTGACTCACTAAGTGATGAAAATCTGAAAACTGGAGCCAAATAATTGCATAGTGTGACTGAAATTTCTACAGATGTGATCTTGTGATGCCAAACTGTACTAAGGACACTGGGTGTCCATCACTGACCTATATCTTATCAGGACCTTCACCCCAAACTAGTGGTAAGGTGCCTATGAATGACCTACAGTATATTTCAATAGGACCTACCCCCAAAGAAACTTGTGGTAAGAAAATCCACCCCTGGCCTATATCTAATCAGGACCTACCCTAAAGGAACTTGCGGTACGGGTGTCTATAAATGACCTACAGTATATCTCAATAGGACCTACCCCATAGGAACTTGTGGTAAGGGTGTCCATCCCTGACCTATATCTCATTAGGACCCACCCTAAAGGAACTTGTGGTAAGGGTGTCTATGAATGACCTACAGTACTGTATATCTCAATAGGACATACCCCAAAGGAACTTGTGGTAAGGGTGTCCATCCCTGGCCTATATCTCATTAGGACCTACCCCAAAGGAACTTGTGGTAAGGGTGTCTATGGATGACATTCAGTACTGTATATCTCAATAGGACATACCCTAAAGGAACTTGTGGTAAGGGTGTCCATCCCTGGCCTATATCTCATTAGGACCTACCCCAAAGGAACTTGTGGTAAGGGTGTCTATGGATGACATTCAGTACTGTATATCTCAATAGGACCTACCCCAAAGGAACTTGTGGTAAGGGTGTCCATCCCTGGCCTATATCTCAATAGGACCCACCCTAAAGGAACTTGTGGTAATGGTTTCTATGAATGACCTATATATCAATAGGACCCACCCTAAAGGAACTTGTGGTAAGGGTGTCTATGAATGACCTACAGTGCTGTATATCTCAATAGGACCTACTCCAAAGGAACTTGCAGTAAGGGTGTCCATCCCTGACCTAGATCTTATTAGGACCAACCCTAAAGGAACTTGTGGTAAGGGTGTCTATGAATGACCTACAGTACTGTATATCTCAATAGGACCTACCCCAAAGGAACTTGTGGTAAGGGTGTCTATGAATGACCTACAGTACTGTATATCTCAATAGGACCCACCCCAAAGGAACTTGTGGTAAGGGTGTCTATGAATGACCTATATATCAATAGGACCTATCCCAAAGGAACTTGTGGTGAGGGTGTGCCCATCCCTGGGCTAGATCTCAATAGGACCTACCCCAAAGGAACTTGCGGTAAGGGTGTCCATCCCTGGCCAGACTCTGTAGTAGCTGCATCTTTTTCACTTGATCATTTTGGTAGCTCATGCGATACTCTAAGCATAGGATTGGTCAAAAGAAAAAGACTTATAGAAAACAGTTGACCACATTACATGTGCATGCCAGTGTTTGTCAGCCGGAACTTGCACAAAATCTCAAAACACTTTCTTCTGGTTGGGGCTGTAGAGCACATTTTTTGTTCTTTGCTTTTTTAAAGAGCCTTTGTCAGCCACACCTTTGCTAATATTTTCAAACAATATTGGAAGATAAATTATGAGAAGAAACCCCAAATAACTAACTAAAGATAAAATTGTATGCTTCATCTACCATATTAAATAAAAAAAATATTGCAGCAGTTTTCCCAAATCAGCCAATAGAAATGAATGCATTTCAAAAAAAAAAACGACTGAAAACAGATACCCCCCTATTCTGAGTTTTATACAACCCATCAAAGTCAAACACCACTGCACCTAGTCAGTGGTATCCTAGCTTTCCAACAGTGCTTTGCGGTCCCCACTTTTAATCCACTTTTAGTTGATGGTTGCTTGTATTTTTCATCAAAAATAGCTTAAGCTATATTGGGAGAGTGTCCTAGGACATCATGAAATCTATTGGGGCATAATTGAGTGATGTGCTTATGGATATTTGCAAGAAAAGGTGGATTCATGGTGATTTTTTCTTGCTCGGCTTTGCCTGGGTGAGAAAATAATTCTAATGAATCACCACAGCTCTCCTTAATGCTGTCTTTTCTGAAACCAAATTGATTCCAAAATTGTTTACACTGCTATTCTGGGTCTGTATGACCTGGAGTTGATTTGTTTGGCTTCGGGGTGAAAAGACTTATTAAACTGACTTTGGGAAGAGGAGTGTTGACTGGCCCTGCCCTCGTGATTTTTTTCCCTGGATCTCCCAGAATGATTTGCAATCCGTAATGGCACCCAAGTGGTTTTACAAGCCTTCAAGGAGTGGACATTGTGTTTTGAGGCCATGGAAATGAATCTGGAAGATCAGAATAAAGGTATCTATTTGTGTCTTGAGCTTTGTTTGCTGATCTTTCTCCCTTGTGTGGTATTTTGAGCGTTTTGTTAAAAGGGGTGATTCTGCTATTTTTTCCTTGTTCGATTTGAAATTTGTCACAGAACCTGTGCTATTATTTGGCTTAAGAGTATTTGCTATCACCTTGGTTGGAGTGATGCCTGCCTGAGTATCTTCATCTTGTTGTGTTTATTTTGCATTTTTTGGGTTGTTGGTACTTCTCAAAGCCGGTTGAGGGGTCAATGTCTTACTCTTAGTACTTTGCTAGGATGACTAAATGATGGATGACAGAGGCTTTTTAAAATGGAGAATATTTTTTGTCATGATTTGGTATCCACATAAAATCTCAATGAGTCCTTAAAAATTAGAGAAGATGTCAAGGTCTTTAGTATAAAGCAACATATGAAATACTGTAAATAACTATTTGTGATAATTTTAACATACCAGACTCTACAGCTTTGATTTCTCTTTCAATGCTTCCAGACTTCAGCAAAGGACAAATAAAGAATTGTGCGAACCTGTGGTAGATTAGCATTTTACTAATAGTAAAAAAACTGTTTTGCTTTGTGATTCATAGAACTTTGAACAGATAGCGGAATGTCTTAAAGTCTCCTCTCACAACTCAAACCCGGGCACAAAATGTAAAAAATATATAGCAGAGGAAAAGTTAAGGACTACAGCTCTCATATGCACATTTCTTATCATTTTATATTGAAAGAGGAGTATGGTTACCAGCCCCCCCCCCACGCCCCTCCATCTCACCTCAGATCTGGTGATGATACTGTATGTAAATAATTTAATATTAATAAATCATTAACTCACCTGTCAAGAGCTTCCCTAAAGTGCTTCCGCCTCACATCAAAAACAAACACAGTCTGAAAAAATATAAATACTTCACCATTAAAAAATACTTTTACACAAAAGTATCTTATGTATATAAAGCAGCTCTAATAAAGCACTTACTCTTTCACAGTCTGTAAAAGCATTAGAGTTTCCTCCATGCTTTTTGATGAATGCATCAAAAGAGTTCTCATCAGGGTATTTCTCACTTCCCATAAACACCACTGCAAGGGAAAAATGCCAGCAGTTCCTTTAGGTTTCATTAAGGACAGGTCCATCAAGAGAATTCTTATCACCACCTCACTTTCATACAGTAACAACAACATCAACAACATTTATCATTATTCATCCATAATGAAGTGACAACTAAAAAAATTGATTGGAGAAACAGGTCCAGGAATTCCATAACCACCATTTTCACTACCAGATGATACAACTATAATCACAGGTCTTCTGGAATTATGGGCAGGTGCAAAACACATAATTTTCCTCTCAGCGCATAATTCGCATAAAAAATGCATAATAACACATAATTAAAAAAGGGAATACCAATGAAAAAATGCTAGTTTCTTGAGCACTTCAAATGTCTATGTCCGATTTTCCAGCACTTCTTTGGGAAATATAGCACTATTTCTTTGCCAAAAGTAGAAGAAAGTATGGTTGAGTATCAAAAACTACAAGGAATTCCACCCTAAAGCTGTTGCAAACTGGGCACTACTGTAACTCTATGGTTGAGTATCAAAAACTACTAGGAATTCCATCTAGGAATCATCGATGACCTTACTTAAAGCAAAAAAAATGTGATAAAAGCAAAAACATTCACATCTCTTGAAAGAAACAAACAGTTTCACAAACTCGGTAGGTGTCATGTTGGTGTCAAGGGGGGTGCTCCAATATGGATTGATGATATGATCATCAATGATGTCACTAGAAGCAAAATATGCTGACGTCATCAAAATAAAAAATATTTATATCTCACGAAGAAAACATCGTATGGCAGCCAAACTTGGTAGGTGTCATGTAGGTGTCAAGGGGGATGCAACAATTCAGTCATGTGTTGTGTGACATCATCGATGACCTTAGTAAAGCCAAAAAAAGTGATTAATTAAAAGCAAAAGCATGCATATCTCTTGAAAGAAACATTGTTTCACAACAAAACTGGGCAGGTGTCATGTTTGTCTCAAGGAAGGTGCAAAAATATGGTCACATGATTTGTGACGTCATCGATAACGACACTAAAAGCACAACTATTCCAATTTTATTAAGAACAAAAATATCCATATCTCATAAAAGTAACATCATATAACAACCAATCTTGAAGGTGTCAAGGGGGGTGCACCAATTTAGTCATGTGATTGTGACGTCACTAAAGCAAAAATATTCTGACGTCATCAAAATAAAAAAAATATTTATATTTTATTAAAGAAACATTCTATGACAACAAAACTCAGTAGGTGTGATGTATGTTTCAAGTGGGGTGCAATGAGGTGGATGCCATCGATGACGTCAATAAAATGTAAAACTACCCTTACGCCAAAACATTGTTTGACAACTGAACTCGTTATGTGTCATGTAGATGTCAAGGGTGGGGGGAAGGGTGTATAACAAGTTGGTCGTGTGATCTGTGAAATCATTGACGTTGTCAATAACAGAAATATAATAATATTTAATATTTCTTAAATTATTAAGCGAAAATAAGCAAAGATTTGGTCGTTTGGAGCTCCGCTTTTATGCAATGCCTAAATACATATATTAAGCATGTTCACAGATACAGTATTGTTGTAATCAATATCACTATGATCCCCCATATTCACCCCACCAATAATATGACTAATGATACAGTAGCTACACTGTACAATAAACTTACTATGCTCTAAAAAGTGAGCAAGCCCTGGGATGTCATCAGGATCCGAGAAACTTCCTGTGCCGATACACAGTGCTGCCGCTGCCTGAGGGCCAGATAAAAAAAAGAATGTTAGAAACAGACTTACAAAAACACATAACTTTACCCTAAATATTTTAATTTATCCATGGTTTCAATTTATTTTTATGAATATCTGGCATAAACAAAAATGCAACAAGTGCGGTTATTGATTATCAATTGCTGAGTAAAATATAGACAATCTCAATATCCATATACTGTACATATGTTGGCTTAGCCATGCATGAATAGTATCCCAACAATAATCACATTTTTCTATGCCAAGAATGTATAATTACAAGTTTTGTGTCTTTTCCTTTGGCATGCTTCTCTTCCGGCTTATGTGGACCCTCCTCCTCATCATCACTTTCATCACCATCCATGCTCACATCACTCTCATCATCGCTATATTTCTCAGTTTTGTCATCATCATCACTCTCGCTCTCCGTCTTTTCTTCATCCTCATCTCCACTTTCCTCCCCAGAATCATCATCATCTGTCTCACTGTGAGAGCTTGATTGGGGCGGCCGTGTTGTCACAGTATCCGTGTCTGATATCAGCAATGCAGTCAACCCATTTGGAAGTGTTATCACCCTGTGTTAGAAAATATGTATTACTACCATAGTACTGTACATACTCTCATTAGTCCCAGTATCACTGTAAATAAAATTGATGACTGTATATTGGTAGTTTGGCTACCACAACTGAACAATCATTACAGATACTTGAGTTAACTGACTGACCGACCTACTGACTGACTGACTGACTGACTGACTGACTGACTGACTGACTGACTGACTGACTGACTGACTGACTGACTGACTGACTGACTGACTGACTGACTGACTGACTGACTGACTGTGTGATTGCCCTTTTCGTTTATTCAATGGAAGAAAGAAAGTGACAACAAGAAAACTTAAAGCAAGTTAAAGACATTAACACAGGGTCAAATCTGTGAACTGAAATACCCGTACGGGACACTAAAGTTAAAAAAAAATTGATCGCACATTCAAAACAAACGCTTTATAAAATATTTCCAAAAAAATAGCCCGAGAGAACATTTTCACATATATAAGTTTATCATAAAGGCATTTCACTAGCATTATAACTTTAAGTCTAAGCAAATCAGGAAAGCGATTACAACACCTGTATTCTCGGGGGTCGTTTGGCGACTTTACCGGCGCCATCTTTTTCTGAACAGGGAAAACCGGCTCAGTAAAATACAGGGTACCCAATAATTGAAACAAAAAATTACAACACCAAAATAGACTGTCACTAAATATATATCGCCTTTCTATACATTTTCGGATAAAAATGCCATTAGAAATCAAGAAGTTTGTATATTTTTCCTTGAAGAAGCTATCAGAAGCGGTCCCCCTTTCTTAGTATTTTCGCGTAAAACTGGGGCAAAAAAAAATAAAATAAAAATAAATTACACCATCGAAATAGTTTTAAAAACATAGACTGTCACTAAATATATCGCTTTCCTATTTATTTCCAGATAAAAGTGTCATTAGAAATTAATAAGTAATTTGTATATTTTTCCTTGAAGAAGCTATCAGAAGCGGTCCCCCTTTCTTACTATTTTCGCGTAAGACTGGGGCGACTTGACGAGAATCCAAGATGGCGAACCGAACAGTTGCGGACGCCAAAAACATTAAGGGAACAAATCCGCAATATCTCGTCGAGAAAATCATCAGAACAAGAATATATGAGAGCAAATACTGGAAGGAACAATGTTTTGCCCTTACAGGTAGAATTTTTAGGAGATTGATAAAGCCTATCCCCTTAAAATCATCGTCAATTCTTAGGTTTCCTGTGAAGTTTGGAAGCTTTGTGAGAAAAAGGGAAGATTTGTCTTATTACTAATTCTTGCTGCCTTTCGAGCCCGCTTAATTCTCGATAGTTTAGTCTTTAAGAACGTTACTGGACCAACTAACTGTCAATGCTTTTATTTAGTTGATTTTTATTTACACGTTTATTTACGCTCGGTTCGTAGACATCAGCACATGTTAACAAACTTCTTTGCAGCTGAATTGCTTGTTGACAAAGCTATGGAGCTCGATCACATAGGTGGAACATTTGGAGGCAACATCAAGCCAACTCCTTTCCTTTGTTTGCTGCTAAAAATGCTACAGATTCAGCCAGAAAAAGAGATTATAGTGGAGTTCATCAAAAATGATGATTACAAGTGAGTAAGACATGGTTACCCCGGCTACAGTAAACTGCAAAATACCCGTCCATTCAATTTGTAAATCCAAAACAATGCCACCGCAGTCTGTGGTCCCACAGTGAGTTTGGAACGCAGTGGCAGTCACTTGTGCTACTGTATTTCCCCTTATCAATATTCACCATTCTATTAACTCACTCCACTCCGGACCGTGCACCGTGATGGCAGTTCTTTTTAATGTTGTTTCACAATTGACAGGTGTTCTGCAGTTGCTCTTACCCCTCAAAAAACAAGTAATTGAGCCACACAAAATACTAGTTTTTTCTCTGCTTGAGAGCTGCATACATTTGTCGAGTTTAGCTTGCACTTATTGTTTCATACTTTTTACCATATGTTTTACACACATTGAAACCCTGTATTTGAGTACGTACTTTTACTAAAGGTATGTGCGTGCTCTTGGGGCAATGTACATGAGACTGGTGGGGACAGCCCTTGATTGCTACAACTACTTGGAGCCTTTATTTAATGACTACAGAAAACTGAAGAGGATGAGCCAAACAGGAGGTAAACATCTTGTAATCGCAGCAAAATTTAAGTGTGCTTTTTATTTTAATTTGTTTTATTTTATTTTATTGACTTCTCTACAAGTGGCAGGGTTACCACAACAACAAAGCCATTTACTGGGGGCTCTTGAAAAAGGATAGTTCATACTTACCTTGCACTCAGTTGTTTGCAATTTGTTGATATTTTTTCTATGCTTACACACATAGATAAAGTGAATTTTGAATCCTGAAAACAGTAAAGCAGTTTCAAATAGAAAACCAGCTGGCTCCCAAATATCTTCTTTTTATTTAAGGGTCGATATCTACAAGACAGATTTTTTTATCAAAAATGATTATTAAAAACTAAATATAAGAAAGGATTTTTTATCTTACAGTCTATGAAGTGGTCCACATGGATGAATTCATAGATGATTTGCTGAGGGAGGACAGAGTTAATGACATAATTTTACCCAGAATACAGGTGAGCTTTCTTGGTTATGACAGTGATGTTATCTTGATTGATATTGCAGCACTGTGTTACAAGTGGTACTAGTATATAGCATGTTGTATCTTGATTACTTTTTGTATTTCCAATGTAGGCAAGACATATTCTGGAAGCAACAAATACCCTCGAACCAAGGGTTAGTCTGAATTTTTAAACATGCATCTGTGTACAAATGACATTGAGGACACTTCCCACAACCAGCTGAACAGAACCACATCTTTGGGGAAATATAATGATTTCCTTTCACATACTTAACACATTCAAATCACTGAAAAAATTGAGAAAAAAAAGATGTGGTATTCTTGGTGTATGATTGATAAGCATGTACCAAATACAGTACTACTGTACTTACTTAAAATAGTTATGTTTTGTATTTCTAAAAATAGAGAAGTCTGTTAGAAGATGATTTGGAGGACATGGAGTCAGAGGAGGAAGAGGAGGAAGAAGAACACAAGGTAACAGCCCCATCCATGCAATACATCTTGCATGATCATTAAGAATGTACATGTTACCTCCATAGCTAAGCTTGCCTGGTTAGCCCCATAACCTATACTCTCAACACTGATAAGCTTGCCTGGTTAGCCCCATAACCCCCTTATCCTCAACACTGATAAGCTTGCCTGGTTAGCCCCATAACCTCTACTCTCAACACTGATAAGCTTGCCTGGTTAGCCCCATAACCCCCTTACCCTCAACACTGATAAGCTTGCCTGGTTAGCCCCATAACCCACTTACTGTCAACACTGAGAAGCTTGCCTGGTTAGCCCCATAACCCCCTTACTCTCAACACTGATAAGCTTGCCTGGTTAGCGCCATAACCTCTACTCTCAACACTGATAAGCTTGCCTGGTTAGCCCCATAACCTCTACTCTCAACACTGATAAGCTTGCCTGGTTAGCCCCATAACCTCTACTCTCAACACTGATAAGCTTGCCTGGTTAGCCCCATAACCTCTACCCTCAACACTGATAAGCTTGCCTGGTTAGCCCCATAACCTCTACTCTCAACACTGATAAGCTTGCCTGGTTAGCCCCATACACCTCTACTCTCAACACTTATAAGCTTGCCTGATTAGCCCCATAACCCCCTTACTCTCAACACTGATAAGCTTGCCTGGTTAGCACCATAACCCCCTTATCCTCAACACTGATAAGCTTGCCTGGTTAGCACCATAACCCCCTTACTCTTAAAACCGATAAGCTTGCCAGGTTAGCCCCATTACCCCCTTACTCGCAACACTCATAAGGTTGCCTGTTCAGCCCCTTAACCCCCTTACTCTCAACACTGATAAGCTTGCCTGGTTAGCGCCATAACCCCCTTACTCTCAACACTGATAAGCTTGCCTAGTTAGCGCCATAACCCCCTTATCCTCAACACTGATAAGTTTGCCTGGTTAGCCCCATAACCTCTACTCTCAACACTGATAAGCTTGCCTGGTTAGCGCCATAACCCCCTTATCCTCAACACTGATAAGCTTGCCTGGTTAGCCCCATAACCCCCTTACTCTCAACACTGATAAGCTTGCCTGGTTAGCACCATAACCCCCTTATCCTCAACACTGATAAGCTTGCCTGGTTAGCACCATAACCCCCTTACTCTTAAAACCGATAAGCTTGCCAGGTTAGCCCCATTACCCCCTTACTCGCAACACTCATAAGGTTGCCTGTTCAGCCCCTTAACCCCCTTACCCTCAACACTGATAAGTTTGCCTGTTTAGCTCAACCCCCTTACCCTCAACACTGATAAGCTCTGAGATTGTCACTTACATACAAGTTACTGTTCAATCTTGTGACGCATTTAGTATGATCTTTGCAGGAATCTCCTGTCCACCACCGTAGCCTCTCACCAGAGCCGAGACGTGGGTACCGCGACCAACGCCGGAGAAGCCACTCCCCTGCTCACCACAGGTACAAATTTCATTAATCACATTATATGATCCAAACAGATCACGTGAGTTTAAACTTGTGGGGTGCTGTGATGTGTAAAACACCTTTTTTAACTTTAATGCATTAGGGATAGTTTAAATGGCTTGAGAATGTCAAGATAAATGCAAATAATTGCCATCAAGATGCTTAAACCGATTGATGATAGCTCATTTTGTAACAGCTTTTATATAGAACATTGATTACAATGTAAGAGAAATTTTATGCGTGCACCCATGTTTCCGTGTTGTTTTCGCATTAAGCCGCCAAAGAAAACATTGTTGAGAGCTCAAAACTGTTCCTGATCAGAAACCTGGGCGCGCTAGAAATGTTCATATACTTTTGTGCACAGGTGCGGATCATATGCTTTTGTATTTCTTATTTCAGACGAAGTCGATCACGATCGCGTAGCCGCTCTCCCAGAAGAAGACGAAGAAGGTAATATTTCATCCGACACCTTTTTTTTTATTATCTAGATATTAAAATAGATTTCAAAGATCTAAATTTTTTTTTTCAGCCGTAGTCCCCGAAGACGCCGCCGCTCTCGCTCGTCTTCGCCACATCATCGCAGCCACCGAAGTCGTAGTCGGTCACGTTCGCCGCGCCGTCGGCACTCTCGATCACGTTCGCCTACTCATCGGCGGCACCGATCGCGATCTCATTCGCCCGAAAAGAAAAAGCACAAGAAGAAGGAGAAGAAAGAGAAAGACGAGAAGAGGAAAAGCCGAGCCGAGGACGAGGGCTTGACTAAAGAACAGCTCGAAATTAAAGAAGCGAACGAACTTAGAGCCTCTTTGGGGCTCAAGCCGTTAAAATAGCATGACTATTGATAGACATTTCGTATTGTTACTGTGTATTTTTGTTCCATGAGGATGACTGTGACAAACCAGCGTCCTCCCCAGATCCATCCCAAGTCTACAGTATATCCGAATTTAGATCGTCTTTCGCCATTTTGTACACGGCTATATAAAACAACCAAAGAACGCAAATTAGGCTGAGTCACTAGTAACTTGTTGTGCCTGTGGAAATGCGAAGAAAGCTATGAAGGAGAACTTTTTTTATGCTAATTCTAACACAAGTTCGTTTCCTACATACTCCCTTGCCAGTGACGGGGTTGTACAGTCGGCCATTTGGTTAGGAAGAGTAGCGGAATTCCGAAATAAAAGTTCAGTTCCCTTCCATCGCCACACTATCATAGCAAGAGCCCCTGACATTACCTTGTATGTTTTGTACTATTGTCTTTGTTTTGCCATGTAGGAAAAGAAAAAAAAAAGAAAATATACATTTTTGAACCTTGACTGCATAAGTACTGCAAATTGTTGAAAAAAAAAATGATCAGGATAATCATTGTTTTCTTGTATAACGCGTAAATCATAGAAATGCTCTCGCGCACTGAAGTCCATCACAAGAAATTCTAGAGCAGCAACTATATAATTCTAGAGCGGGAACGATATAGAGAGAGGGCTTATTTTGTGATGTCTTTGACACTAGGTATTTTTGGTCCTACGAAAGTCTCAGTTGAAAAAAAGAACGTTTTTTTTGGTGGGCGAGGTAGTGTTTAGGGACGGGGGACCTAGTACAATAATCGCATGCAAGCGGGGGGTTATTGCAGAGTGGAGCTTACAAGAAATGGATGGCTTGATAGGCTTTATACTGTAAATCCTCAAATATTCACATAAATATAAACATAGAACTTAGAACCACAATTTCATTTAAACATATATTTTACAGTATACCTATTCGTATTTTCTTTAAACATTGGCAATGGTATTTTTTATACTGTCAGAATTTAATTCCTAGGTGGACAAGGACGGGTTGCGGTGAATCCGTACATCAGGTACAGTGCGTGGCCATTTTTTTTTTTACATAGATACGTAACCAAAAATTGCCTACGACATGTCTTAGCCCTGAGTTACACATTACGACTTTCGTAAAGTCGATCATCGTAGCGGATTCGTGGGCTGATTTTGTTGTAGAGGTGTCACAACTAAATCGTGCTGTCCTCATCAGCTTTTACAATTTTACAATGCGACGCGCGTCACCGTGGCCACCTTAACAGTTTTGTGAAGTAGGCTAATAAAGGATAAGAAAAACGTGCCATCTGACTGGAATCAACGTCACAAGCCAGACAGCCATGGCCAATAAAAACCTGCAGTGCACTTCTGAGCACGACGGAATGAAAATTTTGTCAATCAAGTGCATCATTTCGCATGCTTTTTTACAACATTTTGTCTTTGTGGCCACGGTAGCGCGCGTCACACAATAAGCCCATAGTACAGAGAGCGCTATCATTCGCCAGCACCACTGACCATGCAGTCTTGTTGGCTATTTTGGCCGAGCAATTCTTGCGATGTACGACATTGCACACGCTATAAACTTGAAACTTGAAGTCCTTGTCAACTTGAATGTCTGTGCGGTTAATTCAGGTGCGTCATGGCGCTTTAGCGGTAGAGAAACATTTTTTTTTCGAATAATCTCTAACATCTACGACGACACCAACTAATAGCGATAGGAGGCAAAGTTGACTGGTTCCATAATTTACAGTTCGATTACAAAAATCAAAATATACACCTTTTATCTATTAAAAAGTCCCAGCCGATGCAGCTTGCATCTTCTAAAGATCTAGCTACCATTTCAGGGATAAACAGAGCGTGACGCGTCCACCAAATGTCATACAACTGGGCTATTACCCCAATGCACTGTCCCTACCACAAATCGTGTTACCCACTTATTATCGCTTTGCTCCATGTGTCGCGCGTGTGACGCGTCCACCAAATGTCGTACAACTGGGCTATTACCCCAATGCACTGTACCTACCACAAATCGTACATGATGTTACGATATATGATGTCACCCGTCTCCAAAAATTGTTGCCAACGGGGCTACTGCCGCTATACAATTGATCCTGGGTGTGAAGAATCTACTAAAGGTCCTGTACTACCGGACATTAAGCGCTATGTACGATCCCTCTGACTTGTCAATTGAATGCCGTGCAACTGGGCTATTATCGCGCTATACATCAGTTCTCTCGCATGACGCGTCTATTAAAGGTCGTACTACCAGGCAATTCACGTTTATCACTGGGTTTATCACGTGCACTACACCCGTGCACTACCGGACTATCACTGCTATGTACTGCCATTGACAGCCGGTATTTCTTGCGCTCTCCCGTCTACTCGAGGGGGTGTGATAAGGTCCGTATATTCATGCAATGCCTCCTTCAGTGCGCGGCGGACCTGTGTTGAGGTGCACGTGGTGCACTCGACAAGGCGAGGATATAGCTCTACAACCTGCACCCAGATCTTCTTGTCAACTGAAACAAGAGGAAAATATTCAGTCAATAGGGGACTTGCGCTAAAAATCACCTGACTGTTTGGGTAGCAAACTAGCGCGCGCTCAGGCTTTTAGCGGCAAAATAACAGCACACAAAACGCAACTTATTCAGCGCTTACGAAAAGCCAGGAATCATTTTCTTCAGAAATGATTTTGTTTCATTTAAAGATTTTATTGTTCCGTCGTTCTCTGGTGTGACGGGCGCAGTCACTTTTTTGAGTATTTTAGTTTCAATTTGCCACCCAGAAAGGTCACGTGATCTCTTAGCGCAAGTCCCCTATTCACACAACTACCCTATCCTCCCCCTACATTACGTGTTATTATTTCAAGCTATCATTTACAGTGATACCCGTTAATAAGAGACCTTGTTAACCCAAAACAACTGCCCTTGTCAACGATATGTTCCTGTTAGGCAGGTTTCCACCCTCACTTGTCCGGCTTTCAATCTACCCCGTTTACGGTTGTGTATGAGTTATCTAAAAATAAGATTAAACAATGTCGCTCAGCCACTCCTTTGCTATTGATTACAAAATTCAGCGGTCTGTTTGCAAGAAACTTCAAAATAGTCCTTACCAATTGAAGTCAAATACATGCTCAACAATATCTGACTTAAATCATCTCATTTAATCGCTTGAATTAGCCGATGGAAATGGACAGTTTGTGTGACTCGGTTTTGAGCAGGAGTGTAACGTGGCGGCGGAATCGGCCTACGTTAATGGGATATGGGGTTCAAACTAACATGCCCACTTAAAACAAGTTCACTCCATGATAATTGATGCTGGCTGATGATGGTGGGCTTTCAAAAGCGAGCAGATAGTTTATCGACTACAGTGCTATCGCCAATCATTATCGCTATAGTAGTGCTTTGAGGCTTCTTGTCTTGAATACCCTTACGAGGTTGTAGTTTGTCTGAAGTTGCTCCATATCCTTCCTCTCCAGCAGCTCAAATATTGTATCATGTGTGATATGTGAAAGTGTATTAAGGGTAGCGTTTCCAGCTTCATAGTTTTATTGGATACCTCGCCCTGATCACAGGAGCGATATTATATTTATTGTAGTGTGATAGTATTTTTAGAATAGACTCACCAACTTCTGGGTTGTCCAGGGCTGCTCGCTTTAAGGAGCTTATGAGAGTTCCAACAGCTTTCATGACAAAAGATATCTCTGCCATACGTGTCCTGCAAAAGAAATAGAAGTACTGTTTGAGTGCATCGAGACCTTGGTATCACACCCGAGAAATACTATTTGGTTGCATAGAGTCCTCGGTGTCACACACAAGGGACCATTAGGGAAACTGTATACGAAAAAACAAAAGATTTTTGTAGTTATTTTAATTTTACGTGTTGTAAACATAGTGGGGATGTAAAACTGCTGCGCAAAATACACATTTTTTAATGCGGGCGAAAACTACAAAAAAATGTAATAATTTCTTTCTTTCTTCTTATACAAAGACAGCCGGGTTTCGCCTCTCATCTTGGATAATCAGAATTTCCGTGTCTTCGGATGCCATGCTATTTTTAAACGCACCAAAACATAATATAGAACATTACTTTTATTCTATCGTTGGATACGCCTTCTTAGTCATGCACTACATAAACGAGAAAAAGGGACAATGAACAATACCCAAAAAAGCTTTAGAAAATGCTACAAAATCTTCCGTTTTTTATGAAATGGAGTATTAAATCGAGGGGTTTGAGATGTAGTGTAATGCTAAGCTGTGATTGGCTGTTACCTTGGTAACGGGCATTTGCCACTGAGTTTTTCGTCTTCTACGTAATTATGCAGCACGTCGTTGCACCGAGTGAGCATCGCGTCCAGGGCGAGTTCCGACACCTTACCATCTTCAAACAAAAAGGAATTTAATGTTGTTTCCGTACATGAATTTGATGGGTCTCGATCATAGTCCACCTTAATTCACCTCCCCAAAAACTCTTTGCGTTGAGTGCGAGAAACCGAGTTCAGGCGTCAAAATTGTAAACAAGATGGCAAAGTTTGTTTTTATCCTCGATTTCACGCGCGCTTCGCAAAGGGTTGTGGGAAGTAGTGGGGAAGGTGAATCCGGCATGCGTGACCATTTTGTTATGTTCTCCCCCCCCCCCCCCCCTCCCTCTCGGTGTATATTCGCTGTGTAAACAGCCTAGCAACTGCTGAAAGTTTGTCTTTACAATCTGGTGCCAATCAAGAATTTCATATTTTTGGGTGAATACAAACAGTGGTACCTTGCTTGGAAGATAAAGTAGAAATATAGTAAAAACACTGATAGTAAAAAGCTTCTTTAATCCCAAAGCATCTTTTCTGTAGATGCAAGCAGCACGAGCTTCCTTAGCACAGAGGCAGAAAATAGCTAGGAAATGTGAAATGCTCTAGTCGACTGAAACCAAACTATCAAGCAGAAAGGAGCTAATTTTTCGTGATAAGAAATTTATCAAGAGAATCTAATTGGCGTAAACTTTACAGTTTTATTAAAAATACAGCCTGTACCGAAACCAAAAAGTAGATATTTCAATACGTTTCCAATCGCTTTATGCGAGAAAAAAAAATATAGCATAATAATGAATTTATCTTACTTTTGGTCATTTATGTGTAGTTTAAACTTTTAGCTTTCCAAATGATTCCAAAATCACATTTAGCGTGCAATTCGACCCCTTCGACAGAATGTCCCAACGGCCCAACCTTTCATATCCTTTGGTGGGTTTCCGCTGACAAAAGAGAATTGCAGGAGCGTCTCAAAGCACGACTTCGCGAATTCCTCACGCAAAGGGAAACCGCTGACATCAGTGCCTGCAAAGAGGAAATGACGATTCATGGATTAATAGGGGACTTGCGCTAAGAGATCACGTGACTTTTTGGGTGGCAAACTAGCGTGCGCTCAGGCTTTTGGCGGCAAAATAGCAGCAACAAAAAACAACTTAATAAGCGCTTACGAATAATGCCAGAATTGTTCTTCAAGAAATGGTTTATTTTCATTTGAACATTTTATTTTTCATCTTTCTTTGGCGAGACGGGCGCAGTCAATTCTGTGTTAAATTTTGGTTTGAGTTTGCCATCCCGTCCCCTATTCTATTCGTAGTGTGAGATAACGATATATTTCGCTCCATTGACCTTCTAATCAAAATTTGAACTTTGCTATTTCTACCCTCATGGGGCTGTATAAAAAATGACTACCTCTAAAATGTGCCTTTGCTTTTGGCTTCACCTCCTACTATAATGTGCTCACCGCTGAACGTGGAGTGTCTAGCCGAAAGGATGGGGTAACTCACCGCTGAACGTGGAGTATCTAGCCAAAAGGATGAGGTAACTCATCGCTGAACGTGGAGTATCTAGCCGAAAGGATGGGGTAACTCACCGCTGAACGTGGAGTATCTAGCCGAAAGGATGGGGCCGAAAGGATGGGGTTACCGCTAAACGTGGAGTATCTCGCCGAAAGGATGAGGTTACTTACCACTGAACTTAGAGTTTCTAGCCAAAAGGATGAAGTTACTGCTAAACGTGGAGGTTTAGCAGAAAGGATGGGGTTACTAACCGCTAAACGTTGAGTATATAGCCGAAAGGATGGGGTTACCCACCGTTAAGCGTGGAGTATCTAGCCAAAAGGATGAAGTTACTGGTAAACTAGATGGTCTAGTCGAAAGGATGGGGTTTCTCACCACTGAACTTGGAATTTCTAGCCAAAAGGATAGGGTTTCTCACCGCTGAACGTGGAGTCTGTCGCTGAATGGATGGAGCCGCGGTTGAGTAGCGACATCACGCGAGCCATGAAGTCTTTTGGAAGAGTAGGCGAGTGAGGGAGGATGTCGTCACGAATCATACGCAGCAACTGACAATGAACAATTGAAATCTATAGTTTCGAATAGTAATTGGTAAAATAATAAGTGCACGTAGATTAAATAATTAGGATATTTATTGGCTGTCAACTTGGACATTTTCGCGCACTGTTACTTTCAAGACATTTTCTATTTATATTTTTTTGAACTTGTAAAATTTGTGTATTCAATAAGAGCGAAAAAAGCCCAAAAATATTTGACAGGTAAAATGCTTTATGCTGGTCAAAGCAAAAATAGGTACCAGATGACAAAAACATAGCTCGAGTTAGGCGGAATTCGGACTAAAAATAGTCTCTTGGTGTCTCGGAGACATTCGAGGTAATGGGTGGGTGAGAGTCAGAGTTCTACTCTATCATGGGTTACCTTTATATCCTGTTCCTCATCTGATTGGTGTTGCTCGAGCGACTGAGACTCGGGTGGAGCCCTAAACAATAGCAATGTCACTGAGTAATTGGTACATAAAGATGACCTCTTTGCTTAACTATTATATCGGATGAGTAACGCTCGAAGTATTTTGAATTAGGGAAAGATTCACGTTTCTAAAAAAAGTTATCAAAAATCTTACTTTTCCGAGAAAAGGAAGTCTTCCAAGCAGGATGCTAGCTCGTACCACATCGAGCGAAATGATTCTAGGGAAAAAACAACGCGTCAAAAAGAGATGATCAGATCTCAATCTTTCGGCGAGATAACATTTCAGATTGGTTACCTGGGTGGTCCAGCGCCACAGAAAGACCAACACGGAGGACGGTGAGCAGCGATTCGACCGCGAGTTTCCAGGTGGACTGTGACGGGCAATCGTACTTAAGCCTCATTGGCGTGCAAAGAGCCTGAAAAACAGTTATAGATTTCGGCCATTTGCTTATACGTACACGAAAACATATAAGGGCTAAGGACCGATTTCAGTATCAATCAAAGCGGGAAATGGTTAAAAAAACCCTGACCCTGTAGGCTTGAAAAATATAGCAAACATGACATCCATACGCTTAAGCGCAAAGAAACATGTCTTACCCTAATTATTCTCTCAAGCACTTTGTCCTCGATGACCGCGGGCTTATCGGCGCTCACGCGGTACATATCCACAGTTATCTGTAGACACCTCTCAGAAAAGGGCGTCAACGACAGGATGACCCACTCCTTGCGCTTTCCCATCACCTGCTCCCCCTGATCTACAGAAGGAGGGGTACAAGCGCACTCTACGAATTGCACCAGCAGCAAGAACAGAGTGGGGTACATAGGTTGTCCGGAGGTGTCGAGCACGCAACCACTCGCACTCGGCAAAGGCTCGCGCAGGATCTCTACCACGTCCAGGATGGCGTGCTGCAAGGGTGTCAACACCGTGTCTTGGAAGGACGGGACAAGAAAGGGTGACTGGTCCACGTGGACAGGTACGCAAATGCACGAGTACAAAATACGCGAAAGTTTCTGTAAATCCGCTAAGCCGAATCGATTATAAATACGCCTGAAAAGACTCGGGAATATTTGCACTAGCGCGGTAATGAATGCTTGGGCGGGAAAGACGCGGTCCGTGACCGTCTTTCCCTCGGAGTTCCGTCTCGTTCGTGTAAAACTCGCGCTAGAGGTACTGGCAGTACCAATATCGTACCATACTTTCCAGGCATTAATCCAAAGATTCAAGTCCTCATCTTCCTTGAAAAACTTGGGTTTTACTTTAATTTTGGCGCGCTGTTTCGCAGCCTTGGCGGGGTCCAAAATGGTGGCCAGGCTCTCTTCCTGGCCTTCCCGGTCACTAGAGTCGTGCACCATCTCCTGGAAACTCTTCAGCGCTGCTAGCGCGACCTCGGATGACTTGCTGAGCGCGGCGGATTCAATGAACTCCAACAGTAGAGCCCATGCTCTAGGGAACTCGTCCAAGGCCGCAAGGGTCTGGCGGCGAGTGTTGAAGACCCGTGCGACGCCGTTAAGAGTAAGAACACGTGTCTCAGCCCATTGCTTTTCGGCCGTGTCACGCGAGTGATGAATCAGAATCTTGTTTTTGTTGGTGTTGACGTCACAAGGGGGTGGAACATCAGCGGCGGTTGTGGACATGCGCTTGACTTTATCCAGTAATGGGAACAGAACCTGGAAGATAACAACAATGGCCGTTATTAGAAGAACACATTGGAAGTGTAACTCATTCATTCGCAACAAATTGTAACCCTCAATCCAAGGTTCCAGACGGTTCATCACTGATAATAGAAAAGGTTCATCAATGATAATAAAAAACTTTGAGACATTGAGATTATGAGACATTGAAGAATGGCACGACAAACAACGAAAAACATGAACCATTGAAATCAATGCAAGTCAGTCAAATTCATGCCACCACGTCACGCGAGAATACCCTGAAATGACGTCATGGATTCCCTTATTTGACCAGATTCCTTGTAAGACTTACTTGCCAGAGCACAGTGTACCAGGTGGGGTTTTCCAACAGAGAGCCGTGTACGCTTATAGTAGAGAACAGGGTCTGCCCCGCGCTCTTCCTCACGGCAGGCCGCGGGTCCACGCACAGCTCCCCAAGCATAGAGTACAGGCACATCCACAAGCGGTCAGACGGCGGGACCGGGCGGTCGAAGGTGGGGCCCTCAAACGCTGGGGTTCCACTAAGCCCCTCACGTATTTTGTCCCGATGTTGGGAGAGGAAATCGGATATGTTCCACTTAAGAATAAAACACGATGGTCACAACAGTGCAACATTCTTTGATCATTGCATACAACGCATTCAATACAATCAGAAACATCTCAAACAGGTTGAAAATCTCGACAGCATAATAGCATAACAACCTAGTATACCCAACAAGAAACATATTTGATATGCAGGCTATTATCATGCTACTAGTGTCAGATGTTCAACTCCCTTGTACGGCTCACAATACCATGCTAAGTGGTGGTTTAGATTTAGGCCAGGTATATAGCGAAAGTTCTGTATGACAAGTTCTGTCCCCGACACCTACCAACAAGCCAATCGCGGTAAGGCTAATGTTCAGTTCCTGAGCCTGCAATCCAAACTTGCCAGCAACGTCAATAACCACTTTGAGGCATGCGCAAGGCATAAGCGGCAGGAAGTCTGTGACCACAAGCTGTAGACTTTGGAACGCGACTCGTATCAGACCCTCTCTGCCACAGGTTAACAAAGATTAACAAGGTTAATACAAGCGAAATCAAATGATTTTCATTAGGTATCACTGTACGAGCGTAGATGGCGGGAGTGAAATGCAAGCAGCAAGCTTTTTTGGATTAAATTGCCAGTACCAGTGTTAGCTATGCCCCAATGATTCTATTAGCTTGTGAACCGGATGAAAAATAGCTGTTCCCTGACTGGCTATGTTCAGCTTGTAGCGCCCTGAATGGTTCTTGAAGCTGTACCCCGATTGGCTTTGCTAGCTGTACCCTGATTGGCTGTGTAAACTGGGTAAACTGTCCCCTGATTAGCTGCGATAGATGTTCCCTAATTGGCCGTGCTAGCTGTACCCTGATTGGTTGTATTCCCGAAAGTCTTACCCTTGTTGATTAGTGGCCGCACCAATGACTCCTAGTACGCATGGCCATCCATGACCAAGATTCTGTCCCGTAGAGTGCAGGATCTTGAGAGAAAAAAAAAGATGTAACTTTATAAAGAAAATTATGTTGTTTTAAAGGCCTGGAAGTCTAGTTATTTCGAAAGCGTTTTCCCATGAATCTGAGTCATTTTAACGCAGGGCACACAGATAAGTAACGCTCCGTCCCTTCAGCACACTTTAGTAGTCTGCCTTACCTGTAGCACGCACTCCAGCTGCTTGAAACGAATATCTGTGAACGTGATCAATGACATCTCTTGTAGCGGTGACAGCAACATGGCCTGCAAGGTCTGCCAAAGACAGAGAACATAATCGGGGATCAAGTTTTTTGCTCTACTTTTTTCATGTGATTCTCGAACCCCAGATTCTCGTGTCCCAGAACCTTTTTTAGCAACAAAAGCTGAAGGCCTGCACAATTAATTGACAAATTGACTTTGCGCCACCGTATAGTACCTTCTATATACTGCACCGTATTACTGAGACGTGAAGCAAAAATCTTTTAACCACTGTTTAGGAAGCTAACTTTACCGGGTTTTCGGTCAGCGGTGGATTGTGGTCATGCGTGAGGGCAGACTTGACTAATGACGTCACAGCCTCGGCTCCCCACTCTCTCATCTTGGCGTGAGCATGCTGGCATACCTGCAGTGCAAAAGACTTGTATAAACACTTAAACATATTAACCATTCTTGGCAAGGTGAGAGCGCAAAAAGCTGAACGTCATTAACACCATGAACTACTAGACGCAACAACATAATCGAGTATACGACTTGGCTTACATCGAGCAAATGTGCTGTCAGCGGTTTCCATAGTACGCGTGCGCGATGCAGATTATTGAGACCAGTCTCAAGGAGCTTGGCCACGGCAAACAACGACGGTTCCTGAAAGAGATTACTGTCAGCTCTCGTTTTATTTATTTTCGCAGTATCAAACTTCCAATAAGGGCTTAATAACTACTTTCTAAAACTCTGAGGTATAAAAAGTGCAAGCATTGTTCAACCTTACCCACAAGAGAACAGAAATGTTGGCGGAATGTATGGAACCGAAAGAACAAAAAAGTATCTTGCAGCAGCTAAAACATGGCGTTTAAAACATGTCCAAACTAAAGTGGGATCGACTAGAAAGTGGCTTATCTAATGTACTAGACGGGTTAATACTATACTTACCTAGTTAACAAGTGGTCAGATTCAGGAACCACTGTATTTTCGCAAAATTATGCTAAGCCTTATGGGAAAAATTGTAAGGGCTTACATTATTAGATTGGACTACCCTATATGAATATAATGCTGGATCCGCGTACCTTATTCGCTTGAGCACTTTCCATTGACGTAGTAGAGAGTTGGCACAGAGCGTCAACAAGGTGGTGAAGAGCTACATCATCCAGATACCTACAAACACACGGAACGGGATATATTAATGGTATACCCTAATATAGGCCTCGGGTAAACCTAGAGTGCTAGTGCTTTTGAAATATATGTACAGAAAATCATACAAAAAAATGTCTTAACTATTAAGGTAAAAGCTACGAGCTAAAAGATATGTAAACAGGCTTGTGCAAGATGGTCAAACTAAGGAAAAAGGTGTAAGTCTTTTTCTACGATTTAAAAATCAGTTAGAGACGGACGAGATGAGAGGAGGGATAGCCGTCACGAGGTTGAATGATTGGGTCATTCCACAAGGAATTACGTGGTTGGTATTCAAAAGACTTGTTTCCGGTGGCTGTTGGCCTTAGGAGCGCACTTACTTGGATGTCTCAAAGAGTCTTGAGAGAATAGCAGCAAGCACAGGGAGCTCCGCCATCATAGATTGACTGATTACCTAGGGGAAATAAAGAGCAACCATATCATCATAATGACGTTGCGTTGCCGTCTAGCGCTACCCATCAACAGTTGTAAAAGCTGCAATACTGCAGCTCAATGTCACATTCAAGTTTCGCTAAAGGGTCTACTCCTTAAATATTCGTTCAGCTCAGCGCAGAATTTTTCAGGTGTTGGTTTCTACATTGGAACTGGGAGGGATCCCATGCCTTCTTAGATAGTTTTATCAGCGAAATGTTCTTTTTTATCTACAGCCTCTAAGGTTTCCTACCAGATTGGGTGCCTCACTGGTCGGCATCGCCTTCAAGGTGCCTCCTGCTGAAGGCTTCAGGCCCAGAATCCACGTCAAGTGCTGTTGGACAAAGAGACATATTTGCATGATATCCAAATCTAAAAGCTGCCAAAGTACGAGAGCACAGTCGGCAATTTCATCACCAGCAGCAACATAAATATAAGCCTCATCAATCTCAGTTGATATCACGACATACGCTGACACCACATCATCACCAATATTTTTGACATTATAGTCATCAACAACATCATCAACGTTCTACATCGATTTCCAATTATCATCACAACAACTACCTTCACCATCAACATCATCACAATTTTACATCAGTTTCACCCATTATCATCACAACAACTATCCCAAACAATAACAGCATCAATCAACACCATCAAAATAGTTAGCCCAACATTATTAGCAGCAGTACTATTATCATCACCATTCATCTAATCTATCACCATCATCATCAATTACACTCTTCATCATCACAACCATCACCATTATCACAATCACCATCATCATCACAATCACCATTATCAACATCATCATCATCACCATCATTACAATCACCATTACCAACACCATCATCACGATCACCATTATCATCACCATCACATTCCTCATAATCACCATTATCACAGTCATCATCACCACCATCATCATCAATTCCAATTATTATAGCAATCATCAGCATTAACAAAATCACCATCATCATCATCATCATCATCATCATCATCATCTTGTACCTGTAGGGTTATGAGTACCATGTGCCAGGCGGTTCCAAGGATGCTGCCATGACAGTGAGCCAGACTCAGCAGCGCTCGCATACACTGGATATTCTTAGCAGTCAACTGATCCGAAGAAAAAAACACAAATCGACTATCTATATGCAAGTATGGATTGACGTTCTTACAATAGTTGTCCGCTGATCAGAAGAAAATATAACGGGAAACTCGGACGGGAGGTCGTGCATGTTTGTAGTTCAGTGGAACAACAGCCCATCTATACGAAGACCAATAAACATGCGATGGTAGTAGGGAATTGCTGCAAAATGACTGAATCACTTGAAGTTGACAACACAGGCGTATAAATACCTGGATAGCACAAACGTGTCAGGAAATTTTATTGTGTTAAATTGTTGAACTTTTTTTCGCAAGCACAATTGTTCAATCATTCTTTAGCAAAAGTAATGAATAAATAATACCAAATATGATCGACTTTCTTTAAATATTTAGACAGAAAACGCCAGAAGTGATGTGACATATATCTAAGTCTTTATAAGGAGAATAGTCCCCTGTTGCATTTGTGTGTATATGGTACTTTCTTTTAAAATCCCTTTATTCAACAGTATATTAACACGAAATCATAGTATCATTTTCTTCAAATAAAATCATGTGAGCTGTAACAAGCAGCTTAACTTTGACAACTCAAACGCAAATATTAAATTTACCGTAACAGGTCCATGAGAGGCACCCAGTGGTGTTCCTGTCACTACCGCACTCGCTCCTGACCCCCCTGATGATGACAGGGAGCGAGAAAGAACAGGCATTTCACTGCTTGCCCCCCCTTGAACATCAGAACCTGATTGGGTACCAGCAGGGGGGTGCTTGACATAGGAAACTTGAGCTTTACCAGAGTGCGGGTTGACGACAGTGAGGGTGTAATGGGGTGGTAGGGCAGCTTTACAAAGAGAGGTGATAAAAGCGTCACGTGGGGTGTTGAGGCTCAGGATTCCACAGACATTGGCAAACGTCTGGTATGATTTGAGAATGGCCTCTGTCCCAGTTTCATCATTGCTACAAAAAGGCAGAGATATTTGAACAATTATAGACAGACAAAAAATGGCTCCTTCTGGGAAGTAGTAGGGTAGGTATGGAATTAGCCCCTTTTTTGAGGGGGAATGCTAATTTTGAGGGGGAATAAATTATTTTGCGTTCAGTTCCGACGGCCAATCATAGACGGTTATTCTATTCCGAGAAAGAAAGAAAAAGAAAAAGAATTCGTTTTACAATAACACAACTTCGAGCTTGAACGTACTACAATTGTACTGGGATTGTAAAAGATGAAGTATATTGAGGACAGTAGAGGAAGGCTAGCGATGCTATTGTTACTTGTCCCTTCTAGGTATTTATTATAGCGAGCACAGTTCACTTACCTGGCTTCTAGAAGCAGCGACAGAGATGCCAACACTCCACACCACGATGCACTCACCATCTCTTTACCAATAGCAGAGTAATCATCTTCTATAAGTAGCACAAATAAATGGATTAGAAACAAATGGAGTGGATTCCCTTGGATGGATAGAAAAATATGGAGTGGATTCCATTGCTTTAAAAAAAATAAATTTCATCAGGAGACATGCCCCTGGACTCCCAACAAATAATTATCTTTCGGGCTAAAAGAAATTTAAAAAAAACCTATTTTCACTGGGAACATAGATACCTTCTTTGCCATTCTTGTTTTGGGCCATAGCACTTATGCTGTCTGCTCCAACACCTGTGACACTTTCCTTGATTTTGTCCTGGTCAGGTTCTATCCACCCGTCAACCTGGACTGGCTTGAACGATGATCTACTCTGGACCACAACAGTGTCGAGTGCCTTGATGACCTCTAGCATACAGCCGAATGCTATGGACAGGGTGTAACCATCAGGGATGGTGGGGGTTTCTTGTCGGTCAAGATGCTCAAGGCTATAATATGAATATAATCAAAATAGTATTCACTATCAAGTCATCTGCATTTCAAAATTAATTTTGAATGATATGGCCTATTCTGAAATATAAGGAAGGTGTGTTCTGTTTCTGGTATGACATTACTGTAGTTACCCTTGCCACTTTAATCTGTGCACCCCGCCACATTTCGTAATCGCAGAGAAAAAAATTGTGTTTGGAGGGTATCTAATTTGGATTAAAGTTCAAGTGACTTTATCTTTTCGTTTTTCCAAAAAAACGACTTTAAGCAACATCTGAAACTAGACCAATACACTGAAAAACCAACACGCTGTCCCTTAGCGGCATCTGAATTGCCTTAAAAGTCAGATTCACAATAATAAAAAAGTGTTTTTTGTTCTCTTGAGCCATTATCGAGTATCATTACATGTCCTCATTAACAGATCTCAATATATGATTTTTCTATACCCATTAAATCTCGCGAGATCAAAGTTAGCGGTCTTTATTTTTTGCGAGATTTTTTTTATCGTGAAAATCGCGAATTTAAGTATACGCGAGAATTAGAAGAAAAAGGTACATTGGGGACTGTGAGTCAATCTCCTTGGATAAGGATGCTAAGCTGCAGGTCCAGTCTCTCACAACACTTAATAAACTTGTACGGGGATTTGCAAAAATATACTTTGGATGCTTGCTTGATGTACCATCTTTATTAACAGTGTGTTTACCGGACAGGCCATATCTATACTGATGAGTAAAGTCAGTCGCACTTAAAGTGCATTTGTCTTGTGTGTCCATTACACTTATGGCACTTCTTACCATTATAGACATGTATGGAAGAGGCTAACCAATCCAAAAAGAGTCCTCTATATCTTAGCTTTCATTTGCTACAAAGAACTTTGCAGTTGATCAAGCAGTTGATTAGTTTGAGCCGTACGCAAGCCGATTACATATGCATACATGCCGTGCGGTTTCCCAAAACTCGTTTCATATGGATTTCGTTTCATAAGTATTTTTGGCATCATTAATAGTTCTCTTAATAACCAACAAATGTTAGCATGTATAGCAAACTACATGCATGCAATACACTCAAACTACATGCAAAAAACGTGCGACGAAGTTAAGTTGCTCCCAGGCTGTACTGCAATTTCTAGTGATGTGTAATATAATGGTTCAACAGGTGCACCAACATTTCCATAGAAAACAATAAAAGAGCACTTTTATGTACTTACTATACAGATTTTGCTTGGCCTGACACTGGCATGACAGTCAAGGGCACCCATGCCCCGCGGTACAGAAACCCAGGCTGGGGGGTAACCCCACCCATGGTACTTAATGCCATCACTGACGGAGGCGATGCACTTGATGATGTCTGTATGGTATTGCTGCCAGAGCTACTACTGTTCCCGGAGCTGCCGCCATGAGAGGTCTGACTTGTAAAGACCGATTGTATGAAACTGGACAAGGCGTTGATAATACCGTGAAATATTTTGGTCGAATGCTCCTGCATGTCATAGAACTGGACAAATGATCTAGGAGAAAAAAGAACAGAATAGAACAACAGACAGCCCTAAGGCATAATTTTAAGTACACATTATGACAACCCTAACCTTGCTCTGATCCATGACTTTTGAGGTTACCAAGTTAGTAATTCTATGAAACATTTTTAATCCTTTTTATCTTGCTCAAGCTCAAACCTTTTTAAGATGCATATATATATATATATATGCATCTTAATCTTTAGTTTCTTCCAGTCATAACTCATTCAGTAGAAAATCTTAAATTGTGTAATGGGATTTAATACATAATTATCTTTTGCCTGGCAAGGTAGTGCACTTTTCTTCAGCCAGCAAATCCACCATCTTACCAAGTTTTACTTATTGTTTTTTTATGATAACCTCGAGTTGAAGAGATATTATGATCACTGATTTATGTCAAAAGTACATGGTTAAAAAAGTCTAGTCACAAATGAAAATTATTAGATACCAAAGCTTGGGGGAGAGTCCCTACCTTAAGAGTGCTGGCTGAACTGTGAGAGTGTGCAACACTTCCAGGGCAAGTGCTCGCTGCCATAGAGGTTTGCCAGAATCAAGAAACTTGACAAGCAATGACAAGAAGATCTCACACTCTGTCACCTGGTAAATAAACACAAAAATTTACTTTAAATGACAGTTTTTCGTAATGTGAAAATCTCCACCAGGCCAGTACCCAGGGGGGGTGCTGGGGGTGCCAACGCACCCCCCCCCCCCACAATGACCAAAGATCTACATTTGGTTCTCAATAGATGTTCTATTATTTGTAGACAAAACTATTAAGCATCAGCTAGATCACTCTGGTATGTAGCCAAATCTGACAATAAGCGTCCCATGCAAAGGTGTGGTCAGATTTTTATTAGAGAAATCCCTTAGCCCCGGAAATATTAGGTACACTCTTTCGGATTTCGCACCCCCCCCCCCTCCCAAAAAAAAAATCCTGGGTACGGGCCTGTCCACCCCATATTAACATAATGCAATATATATATTATTGCAATGACTCTATTTTCTTACCAATAAAAAGTTCAATACTACAGATACTGCATGTATTAGTAATTAAGTAATACATACTCTATGCAAAGTAGGATGATGCTCGATTATACAACTCCATTTAAAGTAGGTAATGTTTAAATTACCATGAAGCTTGTCATTTTCCTCCTTAATTGACATAGAATACTTTAAGATACTCCAGGTAATGTAGGTAATGTATAAATCATCTTGAAGACTCTTATTCTCACCAATAATGTGTAGAACTGTTCAATAAGTACAGAGACAATTCTAAGAAGCCTCATAGCCACAGGGAAGACTGGTCGCTCTACTGGCCCAGACGATGCCTGGTTACCACTATGACGATACTTGATGCTAGGGGAGAAGAGCTTGATGACAAGAGGACACACCCTCTCTTTTAACAGGAAACTGAACTCAGGATGCTACAAATAAACAAGACAAGATTAATTTGAGTCACTGTATTTCAAATCCTGGCACTGAATTTGGGAACTTGAGTTTACAGTACAGTATATCAGCTACATACATATACAGTATATTACAGTACAGAAATACCTTCAGGAAAATATTAGGGTATCCCCTGAGGACAGATTCTAGTAACTCTAGGCCAAATGTTCTTGTCATTTCTACAATGCCACTAAGCCAATAGGGTTGCTCTCCGCTTGTCAACTGGCATAGATCCTGAACAACAAAGAAAAATAAATTAAAGAACTTTAGGAATCAAGCTTTTTACAATAAAATCTTATTAATGCTTCACTCTGTGGAGTGTGTGGTGTGCGTGCTCCACATTGCAGCAAAACGAATTAGCCAATCAGCGTTAACTTTCCAAATCCTGGAAAGTTTACCTTGGCTTTGGATCTACAACGGTGCTTCCAGCGGGTCTCAGGCACTTCACTTGTTGTTTTATGAATAGTTTATTTTTCTCATTCTTTACATTCTCAACATGTTTCAATAATCTTTCTAGTGTCGCAAGTCTCTTGTAGCACTTCGTACAAATATAGAGACTGGAATTTTCCTTCCGTTAACACTGGGATCCTCTTCCATTGAACATTTTATCAGTTTGACTAGATCTAGAGAGCTTTTCCCAAAAACATTTACTTTACCAACAGACACTGTCTTTAAACTGCTACAAATGAAGCATTTATAGTCTGCCTCAACAATTTTTTTTGGGAGTTTCTGCCATTTATATTTATTTCTGGGACATTTCATTGCAACATTTGCAAAGGAAAAATTGACACCCTGTCAAAAAATTTGTTTTGGCAAGAACACAGGGTTTTGGCATTCTAACATGGGTTTTGATTGGTTGTTCGCAAACAAAAGCTCAATCGTGATTGGCCATGTAAAGACAAGCTCAACTCATTATGCCGCTCTGTGGAACAGGCGCTTGTGGGGCCTAGGGAAGCGTGGTCCCTAAGAGTGGCGCGTACATAGAAGGCTATATCTGGATAGCAACCAATTTGTTTGGCAACCATCAAATGCTGCAACTGCAATTGGTATTGTGCCATCATAATTACATACCATCATCACTGTTAACTTCATCGTTATAAAGAGCTCTGCTCTTGTTGACAAAATTTCCATTTATAACTCATAACTATCACCATAACCACATAAAATATCACCGACATGATCAGAACAATCACATCATTATTAACATTAGCATAAAGAAGCCCTAAATGGAACAAAGATGAGCACAAGTTTTTTGATGATACTGTACGTATATGATACATAAACCTTGTTAACCAAGAGAGATTGTGTCTACCTGGAAAAGTAGATAGGCATCTCTGGAATATGGCAAGAGGCTGACTGGACAATTCTTATGCCTGACACTAGAACTCTCTTCTGTTTTTTCAGATCCTAAAAACAAAAGGTAAAATCTTAGTTGTCAGTTGTCATCACGGAACTCCATTAACTGGAAACTACTGTATATACAGTATGACCTTTCAAAGGTGTAATTCAAATTCTTTAGTCAAAACCTTCATTAAAACCCAGAAACAAAAATATGTTGTATGTTAAGTTATAAGTTTCTTGATTTTCAAGATTTCAAAAAGTTTGGGATCTTATAGACTCACAAAAATAAAGACCGCAAAATTTAATGGATATAGAAAAATCAAATATGGATACAGTATCTCCAAATGTGGACATGTAATGATACTTGATAATGGCTTGAGAGCACAAGAACACTTAACATTATTGTGACAGCATGTTGTTTTTGTTTAAATATGTTGGTTTGTTTCAGGGAAAAGATAAAGTCACTTGAGCTTTCATTTCACGAAATTTAATCCCCTTGTACACATTTTTTTTCTCTGCAAACACAAAATGAAAGATGTGCAAAATGTGCTAAGAAAATGTTCTGCGAAAATAAATAAGAATAAGATGCAGGCTAAGAGCTATGTAGCTGTTCCAGTCTCCTGACAACCAAGCCTGAATTGTTTTTTCGAGCTTGTAAAGTTAAAATAAAATCTTGCTACAGTGGCTGAAATTTCTATTTAAAGCGGAAAGGCTCAAGGCTCAAGTTGAAAAAGAAGGGGAAATCTGTAGCATCGTAACAACATAAAACAGATTGCGATTAACAAAATCAGAGTCTCTGAGATCATTTTTAAAAATCTGAGACTCCGAGACCGCGGTAGAAAAAAAAAACAAGGCTCCGACACCCCTAAAATTAAAAAAAAATGAGACTACTAGACTTGCATTAAAGCCGCATTGTCACCAGTTTACTTCAGGTCGATAACGTAACAACATCCGATGATTTTTAATGGAAAACACGAAAAATATTTCAAAATATTAAAAGCAGTGTGTCTATTGGGAGTTTCTTTGAGGATGTGATTGGTAATTTAGAGCGATGGCCTGTTAAATATCTTGGATTTTAATAGATTCTTTTGTCTTTTCACGGTTGAGATTTCCGTCAGGCATCTGGAAGTAAACTGATGACAATGCGGTTTTAAAAAAGCTGAGATTACGAGACTTTGCAAAATTTTATGAGACTTCCAAAATTTCCAGGTACCCATCGCTCACCAGGAGGGTTTGCATCCTCTGTCACGACACGGTCAAACACCACAGAAATCATCTGCCGTACAGTTGCTGCTGCAGTGCTACTTGTTGTGGGGTCCTTGGAAAAGTGCAGCCTAAAGCAAAGTACTATGGCCTGCAAACAGATTAGAAAATGCATCAGAGGGTGGAAATACGCAGCCGGTAAAACATCAAATAAAACTAAGGGTATGGACTCTTAGGTCCCTCCACTACTATAATCTTTAAAGACCTTCAAGTCTTTGTTTAAAAATAGGGTAATGATGACCAAGGATTTTTAAAGACAAAATAGTTTCAAAAGGTCTTTTATAGTGCAACTTGCCACCAACACAAGGTTTTATAAAAAGAGAGCCAATTAGCAGTCAATGCCCGTTTTGCCACGCCCTGCTACATAATTGGCTAACGCCAATCAGATATTACGTACATCTCACAGTGTTTGATGTCGTTATTATTAAAATAATAGTTTGTATTATGGCCAAAGATAATAGCTAACCCTTCCTAGATGATCCCCATGTACAATGTTAGATGTTGTTATTAGTAAAATAAAATAATAGTTTGTATTAGGGCCTAAGATAATAGCTTACCCTTCCTAGATGATCCCCATGGACAATGTTTGATGTGGTTATTAGTAAAATAAAATAATAGTTTTTATTAGGGCCTAAGATAACAGCTTACCCTTCCTAGATAATCTCCATGGACAATTTCTGAAGTCGTTATTAGTAAAATAATAGTTTGTATTAGGGCCAAAGATAATAGCTTACCCTTTCTAGATGATCTCCATGGACAATGTTTGATGTCGTTATTAGTAAAATAATAGTTTGTATAAGGGCCAAAGATAATAGCTTACCCTTCCTAGATGATCCCCATGGACAATGTTTGATGATGTTATTAGTAAAATAATAGTTTGCAGAATCCTTAGCTCCTCAATTCCTGACTCCATCAATTGCCATAATGTTGTGATAAGTGTTGTTGCTGAAGACTGAATCATACAAAGGAACATATAAATGCACTGAATAGTGGTTCTTGGAATTTTTAAAACTAGGTCTCTAACATTGTTGTTACAGTTTTAGGTAGTAGTCAGACCCTTTTTAATAATCTCAGATTCTATCCATTCTTATACAGCAATTGAACCACTTTTAAAAAGGACATCCATAACATTAACCAATCTGCAAACATTTAGTTTAAAGGTTACTAACAGGCTTTTGTAGCCATTTAAGGAGGCTCATTAGTAATTCTTTATAGCTTTTTTTAAATTTATTCATTATAAAATTGACATCTAGTAGTCTCAAACCTTGTCCGATTTCATTCTATGTTTTCAGAGGATGATATTTAATCATTGGTATTTTATGTGCTTCTGTTTTATTTTATTTATCGGTTATCGATTTAAAGTTATTTAACTTATGAACAGACCAGTATTTTATGAACTTTCCAATATATTTCCAAAAGAAACCAATGCTTTTTCTTCAAAAATTGCAGAGACTTGATAGAGATAACTTATACTTAGGCATGATGGGGATCATAGTGGCAAGTCTAAACTGACCATGTAATTTTTTTTGTCCACATACTCCATTTTCTACCTTTGCTTTGGGCAACATTGCGTTATCCTTCAATTTGTTTTAGAGAAAGCAGATACAACTTTGTTGTCTTCATCCCATGAAAGCTTAGTGGTCCAATTGCCAATTGCTAGAATTAGATTGAAAATTCCCATATATACTGTACTTACCTCAGAGATGGCATCATGTGTAACAAGCCTTTGAAGGGCAGTAAGAGAGATCTGCACAACTCTTAATGCCTTTGTGTCACAGCCAAGCAGGAAAGGCTGAACAATTTCTGTTTCTTCTGCAAGAACTAAACATGCAGTACTGTGAAAGATCTAATAAAACAAAGTATTATAGAACTTTAAAACCTATTTCTGACAGAAATAGAATCTTTTTCATTTTTTTCACTATGAACCTATTATTCTTAGAAAGTAAATAGGTACTATCATAAGAGGTGGAGGGGCATTCCTCAATTATACATTTATTTTGTAGATGCTTTCTCCAGCCAACTTGAAAAAAATGGCTCATATTACATGCCACAGTACCAGCAACTGGCACCTAAGGATGGGGGGAATAAGCTAATAGATTCTGAACCTAAAAAAGCATGTCGTACACTACTGAAAAACTAGAAACCACTTGCATATTTAACATGTATGAAATTGAAGATCTCCCACGGACCTGGAATGCTTCTCAAATTTGCAGCTGCATTGCTTTGGCTTAGGCCACCTCCCCACTAATCAGTTTTCATTTGAAAACACAACCTTTTTGATCTGTTTAAAAAAAAAATTGCATTTGAATTTAAAAACAGCCCATCCCCATAAAAATCCAGAAATGATACAAAATGATAACAGGCTCTACAGGCCATGAGTCTACCCAATTCTTTGCTTGTTTATATTACAAGTGCAAAATGAATTACATCATTGTTTTCCAAATGTCCCATTTTTCTTCTGCACAGTAAATGTATTGTGTTCAAAGGGTTCCACTCTGGACAGAGTTTTTAAATTATCCATTATCATTAATTGTTTTTGCACATCTGTGTGAACGATACCCCTATCCAAAACAAAATGACAGCGTTTTAGAATGAAAGGAGGGATGGGGTTTAAAAGACTATAACATATTAGATTACAGTCCATCGTCCCAGTACTTAAGTAATAGATTTTATTTTTGCATGCTTAAGCCCTCTAATAGTTGCACAGATACCATCACCAAAAATGTACACAGTGGGACACAGTTGAGTGATGCCTTCTTTGCATCTATCAGAGGACAAAAACACAAAAAAATGAGATCGACTTGTGTTATACAATAACTAAAATGCTTTCTTACATTACAATCTAGTTTTGGGGTGCCCATGCGCATGCTGGTAACAAGCGTGCATGTGTCCTCTAACAACACAGAAAGCACAGTTTAAGAGTCTTGTTGTGTAAATGTCACTATCTCATTGGATGGATGAGTTGCCAGTCAATACAGAGTGGCAACCTTAAGATTGATAACAAATATTTTGAAAAGTTGCTGCTATATAAAAAAAGAAATGTTCATATTTCAGTCTATTAAACATCATATAAAGATCCCTTAAACCCCATTAAACACGACTAAATAAAGTCTTAAAGAACTGAGATGACAGAACTTGTTTTTATCTTTTATTATGTTACACAACAATAACGGTTGACATACCTCTGTTCATTCGCTGATTTCTCGCAGAAATAGTCCTTAGTCTTAGTATACCAGCCTCAGCAGCCTGAAACATATACAACGAGAAAACACAAGATGAAGACGAAACATCATTAAAATAATCTCTTTCCTGCTTTCAAATAAAAGGGAAAACCAAAGATTTAATACTGAATTATGCTGCCTATATAAATAAATAGGCATTGAATTTATAGGATAATTTCAACCCATATAGATGATCTCTGAGCCTGAATGATCTACGGTCTCCTGATCGTTGATAACATACCTCTTTGACCGGACCAAACTTCCTTCTTGTTTCATTCGATAAGGCTCTCAAATCAGAATAAACCGAATCCAAGAATTTCTTTGCTCGCTCTTCTACCGTGGTGGAAGCCATGGCAGTGATTTCTATCCGATGTAATTACACGTTTATATGGGCATTACATCGTGTTTAAGTTTGGTTAATTTTCGGGATTGCTGTAAAGATATGGGCCTCTGTTTGTATCATACTACGTGTCCTGATCAACATCGGAGGCCGCCATATTGGATAGCAAGCTGATGTGGCTCGGCCCAGGCTTTTTCTGAGGGATGTGGCCCCTTCCAAAGTTGCATTCGACAGCATTCGACAGGACCCGCCAGAATCGCCCAGATTGTTTCTCATGATCTTATCTACCGAAAACCACGGTACAGAGATTTTCTGTAGGAGGACCAGGGAGGGGTTTCCATTAATGACATGCGCGTAAGGAGGATTGGCAGTCATATGGAGAAACGACTGCTTTTAGGCAGTTAAGCGCCTAGAATATGCCTGCTGGGAGATTTTGGCTTGGCCCATTTCGGTGGTCTATAGTACCGCAATCGATCAAATAAGCACCTCCCCCAAATATGCGCCTCAGCTAAGATGAAAAATTATAAGTAACCGCTTTCAACAAATAAAGCGCCTCGCCTATTGACCAGAGGACCGGTTGAGTTTACAGTACGTAACTACTGTAAACTGTGTACTGACAGTACTACCCGCCACAACATTAAATTATTGAAAGCGTGTTTAGTTATGGTTCTAATTATTCTTTTCTTGTTCGTAATAATAATTGTTTCTTTATATAGTAAATAACGAATTTTGATATAAGCACCTCCATCATCTAAGTACGGTGGCCCATAAGTACAATGCTGCAAAATAGAAAGAGTGTCAGCAAATAGAAAGCGTTGCAGCGAATAAACGTCAAATTGTAGCAAATAAAAAGCAAATTGTTGCAAAAAGAAAGAGTTGCAACAAATAAAAAGCGAGTCAATTGCTGAAAAATAAATAAAGATAATTTCTCATCGAAAATAAAAGAACAAAATGCAACCCCTATTACCTATATTTTTTTGCTTTTATATTGTCTGCATCTTGCATACTTTCTAATGTGTTTACTTATTTTTATTCAAATAGTTGTGGAAAATTAGTGAGGTTGTAAATGGCATGATAAAAATATTGTTTTGAAGGGGAAAAATTAGTTGTTTTCACTTTTATTTAGGTAAAACCAACCAGGACTACCTGAGGGCCATGATTGATTCTTAAGGCTGGAAGGCATGAGAATAGCCAAATGTCTTAAGTATAAGTGTAATAGGTTTTTTTAGAGCAAGATACTTGCTCTCAATAATAAATCTGTAAAGAGAACATTTTTCTATCAACCTAAAGATAATGAGGAAAGGGGAAATGTTAGGAGAGTGTTGTTGCATTATTGTTAATTTTTTATCAAAGATATAGTATATAACATTTTCATTTAGTAATTTCAGTAATATCAAGGATTTTTTTAGAATTTGCTTTCCAAGTCAATTTGTTCTCCTCCATTGCCAATTTTGGAGTAGCATTAGGGCCCCCCATTAGCATGTGTGGGTCAAGGGTTCCTCTAAAACAGCAGGCCACCAATATGTAATGCATGACTGTAATACCTTGGTGATGGAGTATTACCAGTAAGTGATAGACGAAACTTCTGTATGGCACCTGAAATGTATAAAAATTATATCATTCTATCTTTGGAATGCTGTTTCATCCATTACTTAATTCTTTGCAAGGGCAAAGCTGGTCAGAATATAGCTTTAATACAAGTGTACATTAATGAAACTTCTATAAAGGGAAGGGTTTTTTTATTAGAGCAAGGTACTTAAATTATATAAAGATAACTATAAACTTGTGCTTTTTCAATAATAAATTTGTAAAGAAAACAGTTTTATATCAAACCTAAAGGTAACAGGAAAGGAACAAATACCCGGTCAAGTTATCATTGCATTAGTGTTTTTAGAATAGAGTCGCATTTTATCTAATAGAGTAACATTTCTCCCTTTTTCCGCTCCCAATTTACTTTTTGTTTATTGTGTAGTTCCAGAAAATATATATCCCCCCCCCCCCCCCAAATTGAGGGGATTGGAAATTCCACGGGGGTGGGGGGTTCAAACGCCCAGGAATTTCCAGAGGGGAGGGGAGGGGAGGGGGTAAAATGCCCCTTTTCCTTAACAGTTACTGTATTTATTTTTTTCCATGGGGTTGGAAATTCCAGAGGGGTGGGGGGTCAACCTCCGACCCCCTCAATAGGGGGTATGGATATTTTCTGGAACTACACATTTGTATATCTATTCCTCTCTACCCCCAACATAGGTCAATGAACATTGTAGCGTATTAGCATTTAGTTATTTATAGGATTAACATTAGTGATGATGTAATTGATTATGTATGTAAATGATTACGTGACAAGTGATTGTTATGCCATATAAGGTCAAAGGCGTATACTAAATAATTATCTGAATTAAAGAATAAAGTTAGTCTACAGTACGAATCGAAGTGAGCAGTTGTCTTGTTATATGCCGAGCTAGAGATATTCCAAAGACATGGTTTGGTTTGAAATTAGAAATTGGAATTAAGTACTAGCCTGTATGGGTAGATCCAGGGTTTCTAAAAAAAAAAGCCAAAGGGTGGGTGCACCAATATGTCATGCATGTCAGGAGGTATATTTGTGGAGTTTTATTTCAACAAATTCTTCTGGATAATCAGTTGCAGTTAATAAAAACTACAGTATGACATCTAAATCTTTGGAATGCTGTTACATCCTTGATATATTCTTCACAAGGTCAAAGCTTGTTATAATGGTGTTTTGATAAAAAAATATATATAGAGATAGTGGAGCTTCCATGAAGGGAAATAAGAATTGACCGTTAGACTCTTGAAAACATTCTCCTCAACTAAGACAAATCTGAACTTGGACAGCCTTTTTCACACAAAGGTTTAGTATTTGTTAACTTTCATACTGCATATTTAATATTATTAAATGAGTGCTTGCTTGATCCATTTTGAGGGGCTAATACATTTCTTAATTACATGGTAGTAAAAAAATGACATATTTTTAATCTCATTAAAAAAACATTCTAAATCTATATATTAGCGCGCGTTCGTGTTTAATGTTTCTGCCTTATTGCAGACAAAAAACAAGGTCGTTAACCCCCTATATTCTTTTAGATACCTGTTAATACCAATCTAAAAAATAGAATATCCAAGGAAGAGAAAGGTTGGATAGTAGATGTATTTCAATGGAATTACTTTAAAATGAAAACTTACTGCGATAGAGTGTGATCGTGCGCGATCAGAATATGGAAACCAGCCTTTACGGCAGGGAATTGATAAATACATGAACAGGGGCGGATCCAGAAATCCCAAAAAGGGGGGCCAAAGCTAGGGTTTCAAGAAAGGGGGCGGATTTATTGTTCTTCCGTAGATGCCCTTATATTTTTTGTTATTTTTATGCCAAATTTTTGAAAATAGGGGGCCTGGGCCCGCTCGGCCAACCCCTAGATAAGCCTCTGATGAATACTCTACTAGAGATCGAAGAATGCTGCATTCCATTGTGGCTTCTCCCAATACGATGCGCAAAGAAATCAGCGAGCAGCTTTTTGTGCCAAGTCTTACTTACTAACTCCAATAGCATACTAATGATAATATCTCGAAAGGCGTGGGAGTTCAACCATTATAGCTATCATTTTCAAAATGCTTATTTAAACTTGCAATAAATCATTCCACTTTACTGAGGGGCACAGTAAAAAAAGTGATACCAGGTCCGTAACCAGGATTTTTATTGGGGGGGGGGGGGGGAGGGGTGCGAAATCCAAGAAAGTAGACCTAATTTTTACGGGGGGGGGGGGGGGGAGGGAGGAGTTCTCTGATAAAAATCTGACCACCCCTGAAAAAAGGGTTTTTTTATGCCTTTGAAGTATCTCCACGGGGCATTTATTGTCGAATTTGGCTTCATACAGAGTGATATATCTTATGCTTTATAGTTTATAGTACAAATAGCACGTCTATTGAGAACCGAAAGTGGACCTTAGGGCGTTCGCACCCCCTGCACCCCCCCCCCCCCCTGGGTACGGGCCTGGATACACTTTTCAAATAAAGCCTCTACTTTAGTACCAAGAGGCTCAGAACCGAGTGACTTCTAAAGATTCCTTGATGCTTAGTCCCTTTTCCGGATTATAACACTTCACACCTAATCGGGACACGCATGTTAGCCAATAGGGTTCGACCACTGCTGTGTTGCGATTCCGAAGAAAACAAACGCTTATCAAGTGTTACACGCGCTTTTGACAAAAGCAACAAACTAGGAAATCGTAGACATTGGCAAACGAAAAAGCCCAACACGCGGGAAGAAGGGAGAAGCAAAGGATCTCAATCCGGAGGAAGCGAAAACTGAAGCCTCCTAAATTAAATGGCTGCTATTGGGTCAGTGTAGATCTTCACAGGACAAAATCAGCCCGTTTGATTCCCCGTAGATTCAACGGAGAATAATTCTTAGAGTATCTACGTGCGAGCGTGAAAAACCGACAAAAACGAGGAAAACCTACGCGTATGATAAGATATTACCAGAACTGCCACTGGGCTTATACATTGGCTTTTCTACCTTCCCAAGGATTCTTCGTTTTGCGAGGCATGTTTTTCTTTGTTATATATACTAAAAAAACTAAAAATGATCGAAAATTGCAGAACAGAGTAACCGAAGTGTGAACGCGAGCGCCGATGAAACAAATCACAATACTCGTGGCGCGTTGCTCGGTAACGGGCAAATTCGAGTCTAATGATAACAGGATTAAAAGATTATAACGCGAAATGTGTCATGCTTATAATTCTCCTAAAAACCTTTTTTCGATTATATTTTCAAAAATAAAATTGCTACCGTAAATATCATTCCAGAATATAGTAGTATTTAATGTAGGGACTCAGTTAATGTAAAAATCGTATTTTCGGTATTTCTGTCCACACGAAACTGTTCCGTAACCTCAAGATAGGCAATTAGAAGTCCACCCCGATCCTATATCATAGATATACCAAATTTTTCCGCACTACTACTATAGCCTTCTTTAAAATAATGACCGGGATAGAGGATGTTATTTCTTCATAAAATCCTGCGGTGATTTTAATCGATCATTACTTAAACACATCAACACATTTTACGCCCATTTTTAATTAAAATTGACATGTATTGATGGTTTGCAATCATTCTCAAGAGGGCAAAATGCTTTTTGTGTGACATCAAATTAAAATCAAGAATAGATAAGTATTGATTATCATAACAAAAAGTAACTGGACAATAAATCAATCGACCCTATCCTTACATACCTACATTGACCAGATAACGCGCTGGTGTTGCGCTGTGAACAGCTGAGAAGCCATTCGTAGTAGGTAAGAGTTTTTTAAGCCTGCTTATAGAACCTGGATTTTATGATATGCCAGAGGGGGATGACTGCATCATACAATTTCGATGTAATATAGGTAGGAAAAACTGCATTTTTCAATGGAAGGACACAAAAATCTAATAACATATTGAAGACATAGATCGTGTAAAGTCCAAGACCCCACCTGTAGAATACGGGAGTGTGACACACCTAAATTTTTTAACACTGGCCTGCTCAGACATGTTTTGAAATGCCTTTTTCTAACATGGATATTTTCAGAAATATCTTGTCTTGTAAAGGAGTAAAGCCAGATTAGGTTTACAGAGAAGGTAAACATTATAACTGAATTCTCGTTTGGGAAAGCTATCTTTAAGGTTTGAGAAAACTTATTCTATGATGGGATAGTGCGAAAGACCATGTGCTATGCTAAAGTTTGATACAGGGTAAAACGTGTACTGATCTGTTTCCTTCTTTCTTCTTAGGTCTTAAAAGATTTGCAACTAGAAGGAGGGCGCTGACTTTGCTATCAATTTGTCTCATCATGGGTTACCTGTGTCTTGCGGACGACGTGAACTTTAACAAAGATCCTGAAACCGACCCATCTCCGGAGAAGGCAAACGAGCCAAAAAGCGATGTGGACGATCTTCACCTGCCTAATGATGAAAATGAGATGGACAATGATGAATCTGATGAATCGGAAGATGAAGCAGAAACTGAAGAATTTGGAGCACTCGAAAAAGCTGGAAAAGAAGACAAGGAGGTATACGACCTTGACCTGCCTGATGATGAAAATGAGATGGACAGAGATGAATCTGATGAATCGGAAGATGAGAAGATGAAAGCTGGAAAAGAAGAAAAAGAAAACGAAGAGCTTAATCCTAAGCGGTAAGTGTCTCTTACAATAAGTCTCTTACGATAAGTCTACGCCGCTCTTTGCAGCGCGCCCTACATCTGGACAATACTAGAATGTCATCAGTCTGATCAGGGTGAGAGGGGCGTAAGGGTTTGCGGTTTTTGGCTTAAATCTGTTTTTTTTTTTTGTATTTGATTCACGGTATGTTTCTCTAGACGTCTACGGTTATTGAGTTAATTTTTGGTGTTTTCGTACCCCCCCCCCCCTTTTCGCCCCCCCCCCCCCCCCATAGTCTGAATACAGTTTAAGCATACCTTAATGGTTTAAGTGAACACAGCGTACCGGTCGCCTTTAGAAGACCAAAGTGAGAAGCCAAATCCGTAAAAATCCGTAAAAATGCCTACGAGGGATCATACCCCCTTTTTCTCAGTCCATCCTCTCCGCGGCTCTTACATTAACAATGTGTCGTTTAAGTTTAAGCACGCTGACATTCAGACAGCCGGGGGGAGGGGCAGGGGGCCCGGCTTACCCCCTTCTAGCAACCATAAAAATACGGTAAATGTATGAGACATTATCGAAGATTCAGGAGGAAATGCATTGAAAGGGCCCTCTCCTGTTAAAAATCTTGGCTACGCCGATAAACAAATAATAAAATGCCTACAAATGAATCAAGTCGACTGCTTCATCTTCATTTGCATGCATTTGCATTGAATACTGCTCATCAATAATACGACGTTTGAAATTTATAAGACATGCGATGTTTCTAATTGCAACTCCAAAACCGAGCCAGACACTAAAAAGTACTTTTTGTGCTTTAGTAAGATGATGGAGGACTCGTCTGTTCAAGATCCAAACAACAACAACAACAACAACATTAATTCCCGGAGTCGTCGTCGTCGCTTTATTCGTCGGCGTAGCTTTATTCGTCGGCGTAGCTTTGCACGTAGCCGTCGCTTTGTTCGTCGCCGTAGCTTTGCTTGTCGTCGTCGCTTTGTTCATCGCCGTCGCTTCGTTCGTTACGCCCGCCGTCGACATAGCTTCTGTCCCAGCCATTGTCGCCGAGGTATAATGGAATTACAGAATGACCCTGGAAACAACAACAATAATAACAATAACCACAATGGACACTACAACTGCCATAGAAGTTTCGATGAGAGCGACCCAGCTAATAACAACAACAACAACAACAACAATAATAATAAAAATAATAACAACAATAACTGGGGAAATTGCTGCTGCTGCTAGTGGAAGGATGTATGATTCAATTGCAACCAATCGCATGTTGTATTTGCACACTTTTTTTTATCTTATTTCCTTTTGAAAAAAATGAATCTTTGTTTTGTCCTGTTTGATAAATTTACTCTTTTAAAAACCTATAATCTATAATTAAACTCCCCGCTGTCCCTGAAAATTCACTTAAAAAATTGTCATGTGTATACGCTGTTCATGAAGTCTTTTACCATTTGAATATCTAATAGTCCTGATATAACGTTAGGACTGGAAGTGTATAGGCTTAATCTTCTCAATAATGTCCTCTGCACGGATCTTATTTATAGCCCCGGATATTAATAAGTTGAGTTTTGTAAGCGTTATGTGTATCCGTTGATTATGCGAATAAATACAAAAAAAAAAACAAATAGTCGTGTTCGTGAACCAGAAGAATGAATACAATACACCAAAAACTGGAATTCGACTCTGCTAAATTATAATTAAAGATTATGCGTGTATATAAAGCTTAAGATCATCATGTCACATTAAAGATTTCAGGGACGCAAGCACCCTATACTTGCTACTCAGAATTTACGGTAGTCCGAACACCCTCTTATCCATAATGAAACCATTCAAGAACAGAACAACGATGATCATGTAAACTGGGAAAACTAATAAACTATAAACCCCAGAGGAAAAGGTAACCATGAAAAAAAAATTAATAGAAAAGCCCATTTCCTATCAGATACTCCGATTTTGACCCCTACAAAATGCGCCCATCATCATACCTATCGACATAAAAAAAACCAGCCCTCCCCCCTTCCAAAAAAAAAATCAGTCATTTCTAAAACACATTTTTGTTTGCGTCCAAGTATAGTTAATGAACGATTATCATAACAAAACATAACTGGACAATAGATCAATCCACCTTATCCTTAATCCCTGGTAATTAAATTCCTTAATACCCTCATACCAACATCAGTCCAGATACCTCGCTTGTGAACAGTTGAGAAGCAACTCATAGTTTTACGTCTTTTAATTCTGGAACGACAGACATGAAAACTGCATCGTATAATTTCAATGTTATGTAGGTAGAAAACAGAATTTTTTTAATCAAAGGACACACAATTCTTATGGCATAAGTCACGTGAACCGTTAGCGTATTCGAAGAAATAGTGGATAAAGCGTGTGTAGAATACGAACAACGGTAGGGGCCATAATTGTACCGCTGACCACAAATACAGCATGCTTCCACATCACTATCGTAAACTAAAGGCGGGGTGGAACGACCAACAAAAATGATCTAATTGCCCCCCCCCCCTAATTGCCTTGCGACATTGCTGCAAATCGAGTTGTAGTGTGATGTTGGGCGTTTCACCACCCGACAACGCAACAAATCGGCTTGTTAACTGACGCCTATTAAGTTAAACAAGTTTGCTTTTCGAGTGAAACAAACAACAGCAAGACCGTTCTACTTTTAAATTATTTTAAAAGTAAACTGACAAACTGACATTGACGGCTGCCTTCAGACATGCGGCTGTGACACATCACTGTACGACCGCCTTAAATGGCTGAATAAGAGGCTATAGAAAGGGCATATATAGATAATTTATTATACAGTATATGCGATTTTTGATACAAATCTGAATAAAAGTTAATGTAGCATTTCTTAGCTGCGTCAAAATTTTATAACTACCGCGAATTCTGGTTTAAGCGCAACTTCCAATAACTTCTTTTACTTCGAATTGGCGCCCCCTTGAGATTCTTAGAATAAAATAAGCGCCAAAAAATGCATTGCATTCTGGAATCTTTGGAAAACCAATGCTATGCCCGCACAAGTTGGCCCGCATCTTGTTTACGGATTTCAGTAAAGGATTTGATCTGGTTGATCACTCTGTTTTGGTCCATGAATTACACCACTAAGGAGTGAATAAGACATAACCAACAGGTCCCAGCAGGTAAAAATAGGTAGCACAATATCGGATCCCGTATATCCTAGAGGTGGCATCCCACACAGTGCAGGACTTGTTTGCTGTGTTGGTCAATAATCTAGTCAGCAATTGGGACACTAGAGTCAAGTATGTTGACGATCTATCCTTACTTGAAATAATTCCAAGATGTTCACCTAGCTTTCAGCCAATTATTGCAAGTGATATCTCTCCATACTCCTTGGATCATGGTATGCGTCTTAACCCCACTAAATGCAAAGAGATGTGTATTGATTTTTTAAAATACAAGCCATCTAAGCCTGTTCTGTTACAACTAGCAGATCAAGTTATTGAACGAGTAGCAACTGATAAGATCCTAGGTGTGCGCCTGTCCAGTAATATGTCCTGGAGACATCACATTTTGACAATATTGTCAACGACGACGTCGTCGTCGTCGTCATTGTATTATTCTTATTAAAACGGGAAACGGGCATTTATGGTAAAGTATGCGCTCTTGTGAAGATGTTTACATAACACAGACCGTATTCACAAATTATCAACAATGAAGTCAAACGAGGGAGAAAAAACTCGGGCCATCATCTAAGCGAGGCTCAACAATGGAATGATCACGTGACTCGTACGTGGACGAGCCTGTGATTCGTTTAGCAAAAACTTTCCAACAGGCTGCGCTGAACCCTGGAGAAAAGCCTTGTGCGTCAGGAGGGTCAAACTTCACCATGCCAAACAGCCCTAAGTGAGACGAAACACAGGACCCCCCAAGACCAGAAAATGCCTCTCCCTGAAATAACAAAGGCTTCCCGATGTAAGTAAGTGCGAAGCCCCCTCTTGGATTAGCCTTCGGTATGACCAATAGCTTTTCTCCGTCTTGTTCAATGACTGCAGTGAAGTTTAGTTGTCTTTGTGTTAATGCTTGTATTTGAGTTACTTGGTAAGTGCCTAAAAAAGGTTTTGAATCAATGGGGAACTTGGCATCTTTGCGCATCTCGAATAACGTTTCGTTAAGCGCTTGCAGAAATACATCATGCACAAAATCCGCTACGTCGAAACATGTTGTGCCTTGCTTTGGTAAAACGTTGATATTGTTGACGAAAATATTCATAGCTACTTGCAGCTCTGGAATAACGGAAAATCCAGCGTTGTAACTATCGATATTCCCGCCTTTCTGCCTAGCAACGAAACCCCTTACAAAACGCATCTCAAATGGAGATCCCCACAGCCACAAACCATCACGCGTGATGAATTCTGGTAGAAGCAGTTCTCGAATGGTATTTTGCTTGAGTATTTTTGGTCCGTGGGAAGGGTTTGTGAGCATAGCGTTCAGTTTCATGAGGTCTTGTACAGTGGAATACATACCACCGGCAGGGTCAGCCCAGCCTAAAGTCATAAACGGGAACAAAGTTCCGTTCGGGTAGTATGGAAACGCTATATTTTTTAATACTTTATCAGTAATTTTAAAGCCCGTGTTGGCCATTCCTAATGGCTTTAAAACCTCCTCTTCTACCCAAGCTTCGAAAGTAATATTCAGTAGATTTTCAGTGAGCAGTCTTCCCAACAGTGCATAACCAAGATTACTATAAGAAGGCTGTGTCCATGGTTCTACTACTAAATTCCGCCTTTTAAGAATTTCCAGCTGCTCTGTTGAATTGGTGCCCGAGCAGGAGTACACACACGGAGCTTCGCGGGGAAGACCCGACATTTGACCCGCGATCTGGCGGAGGGTAATTTGAGCGTTAGTGAAGGGATTTTTGATACTGAATTCAGAAGCGTACTTGCTTAACGGGTCATCCAGGGATGATATCAAACCATCCTCGCGCAGTTTGAAGAGCAAAAGAACCGCGAATATCTTAGTAACACTTCCAATGCGGTACTTCGTGTTATCGTCAGGGGGAACTGACCCTTTGTAAGTTTTGCTTCCATAGTGACCCTTCCAGACGACAGCATCTCTGTAAAAGATATTTATGGAAATTGCAGATTTGTTCTGTGCCTTTGCTGCTATCGAAAGGAGGTGTTTGTCGATCTTGTCGAGTGCTTCGTCGATTCTTGAAGGCAATGGCTTCGGTAGTGCGAACAAAGGTGGTTTACCGGGGCATCTAGAGTCGAGCGGTGACCGTTTCTGTTGCTCGCACGATTTGTAATTCTTACACGAGGATTTCGAGTAACACATCGAAGCGAAAAGGATCGCTATTACTACAGCAACCACACAAGAAACTGAAGCTATAATTTGCCATGTCCTTGTAGAACGACGGAATCTTACGGCTAGTGGGTCTAGTGGTTCCATTTCTACAATAGCCAAGTAGACTCTATATCCACAATGAGAAGAAGCGAGTGTTCTAGCGATAACGTGTGACATATATGAAGGGTCAGCTGTCATCAAAATAAACACGGTGGCGCATTGTCTGACGAATAGATTAGAGCACAGGCGGACCAGGATTAGAATCAGTCACTCGTGATCCTTCAGGAAAATAAAATATAAGTTGGAGTTGTGTCTTGACTGTTTTCTCAATAAAGCTAGTTACATTACTATATTAGCCTCGTGTGTTGTTCTTAAATTGTGGCACAGAAAGGGGTTTAGTCCCTCGAGGGGGCTCTCGAGGGACTAAACCCCTTTCTGTGCCACAATTGGTTTGCGTTGCTATTGTGCAAATTGTCACGCATTACTTCACAGGCGACCCTAAAACAAGGATTGGAGGACAAGGATTGGCGAAGCGGCGGATTTTGAACCAAAATCCTAAAACGCTGATTCATGGATTATGACCCAGAACCCAAAAACGGGGAATAAATAAAAACAGCTATACAAACTTTGGGTAAATCCTTTTCCAGCAGATGAAATTTTACTAGAGTCTGACAGGTAAGAAGTGAGGGGGAGGCGTAAGGGGGCTGCGAAAACCGCAAAAAAAAACACACATAAAAATGCACCGAAAAACTGCAAAACCGTCAAAAAAAGTCATTTACCGTAAACCGCGCAGTCTAGAGAAACCGAAATTTACAACGGAATAAAGTAGAAATAAACCGCGCCAAATTTAAGGCAAAAGCATATCACCGCAAACACTTACAACCCCCCTCGGTAAGCACTGGATGTATCTAAGGAATAAGGAGTGTAGAGACGAGATAAAAACAATCGACAATCCCTCTTTCTTTCCGTTCCTCCAAATCGCTACCCTTATTTTAGGATTTGGGGTCAAAATACTCCGAATCCTCCATTCCGCTCACAAAACGTTTTTTTTTTTTTCAATAAGAATAATACTGAATGGAAAAAAAAAACACTCGATACTATTGGATTATTCAAAAGCTTCAGTAAACAGGCACGAAAAGGGATTTCGCACAAAGTTGTTAACGTTTGCAAAGTTAAGAATCTCTGGTTAAGAATGACCATTGTCGGATTGGCCGAGTGAATTGAGTGTTCAAAGAGACATTTAATGAACACGACCTCGCCTGCAATGTACCAGGGACTAGTGAAAATACACTGTGATTTGTGCTTATTGACTCTTCATTAAAGTCAGATAAAAGCGGGCGTTGAAAAGTGGCGACAGAATTACTGTCAAAACCGCCCTGGTGGTTTGATTCCGGCATTTTCTGTTTCGGTCCGCTGGCTACGTTCCGGTGGTTTCGTTTCGGTGTTCGAGGTTTTCGATAATTATTCCCCCGTAGTGCGACCTTGGCGTACTGCAGTACTGATTTCGACTTCAAACATTCGATGCAAACATGCTTTGGTTGGTAATATTACTACCTGTGCTAGCTGCAGTCTATTGGTACGGCGTTAGCAGATATTCTATTCTCGCTAACGAACCTTTGAAAGGACCCAATCCATGGCCGTACATCGGTAATTTATTAGATGTCAAAAAACATGGTGGCATGCACAAAATGCTCATGCATTACTTCAAAGCGTATGGCCGAGTTCACAAAATGTTTATTGGTAGAGCAGCGGCTATCGTCGTCAGCGATCCTGAGATAGTCAAGCAAATTGTGATAAAGGAGTTCCACAAATTTCCAAACAGGCCCCTTTTTATCAAGCCAAACCCGCCAATGGACTCGGGGATGTTTTTAGGGCAAGGCGCTTTGTGGAAACGCATCCGAACGACCCTGACACCTACCTTCAGCACTGCTAAACTCAAGCAGATCGTACCGATAATTGATAAAGCTACAGCCACATTGCAGTCGAAAATGGCCTCTTTCGCCGCAACAGGTAGAGCGAAGCATTTTAGATAAAATCGGTCTCCCCGATGTAGTGGAATTATTACCTTGTCATATTATAATTGTGTATGTGGTGTCTGTAACGGTTGGTCAGATCTGATATGTTTAATATTGGAATCATTAATTCTCCGTTAATAACTAGGTCAAGGTTTTAAGGAGTGTGTTTACCGTCGGGTCTTTTATAAATTCATGAACTATTGAAATGTGCTACTCTATTCCAATGTCAAGTTTTCAAATGTCAAAGCTGTCTATTTAAAAAATTGGATGAACTGAGGTATCAATTGCGTTGTGTCACACTGGGTAGCCAGAACCAGTGCAACACAACCTCATTCTTTATAATATATTTCAATGATTCTTTGATTCTTTATCTTTGGCGCGGGACGTCATCGGTAATGCCATGCCTCGCTCACATCATCCTTCCCCTGTAAGCGAAGGACCCACTTACTGACTCACCTCCGTCCAGTACATCGTAGTTTGTCTATATATTTATACACCAGATAAGCTACATACGCCTCACATGTGGGACAAAACAACAGAAGGATAATCTTCAGCGCATGCGTATAGCATTATCATTCTTTTTTTCCTGCCAATCACGTTCCCAGAGGCCACGCACGTTTGTGCCAGCGGCAAGTGGAGATTGCTTCTCTGTAAGGGGTGTCCTATGGGGATGGGGGGTCGCCAATCTCCTCTCTCTCGTTCATGCCTAGCCCTGAAAAATCCCTCGTACCGGTTAGGCATTATACTTGAAGAATGACAATTATCCTGAAGGTAATAGTCCAGCGGATATGTGCAGATTTTACCTTGAATTGCGCACTTTTTGCTAAAGTTATCGATTTTAGCATAGCGATAGTTTTTGATACCTCTTACAAGTATAGAGCCAAGCTCAGTTCGGCTTTAATTTCTGATTAATAATGAATATTGATTTGGCCGCCATTTTGAACCGGAAGTAAACTAACTTTTTTCCCAAAAAATAAATAAACTCGCACATTTTAAGAAAGTTTACTCATAGACAAATAAAATATAAATAAAAAAATGCATTTAAACAAAAGAGTTTTTAAAGTAACAAGATTTTTTTAATTTTTGTAACTTTTACGGTGGCAGCGATTTTGAACCGGAAGTAGTTAAGAGTAAATACTGGCACGCTTGTTTCACTTTGCCGCTTTTAAACAAAAATGAATAAAACTTGTTTTAGGAGTAGTTTAAGGTCATCTTTTCAAGATAAGCTATGGACCCAAAAGAAAATCTGATTTAATCACGGATTATCTTGGGATATTAAAATGGCCGATAATTTAATCCGAAAGTGAAAAGTCACGCGTCGATACTCACTATTTTCGAAAGTCGTCAAATGATTTAAAAGACACATATAGCCAGCCCAAGTATACCAAACATTCACGCTTAATAGCTGGATCAAGAGAAAAGAAAGAAGACAAAAGCAAGTGCTTATGTGACAAGCCTGGTGGGGATACCAAGAACCACGGTGAGCGGGCAATTGACTTCAACGTCTGTAAACGACCGCACACATGATTATGTGCAAGTGCTACAAGATGAACAGTTTCTAACAGTAGGAACTGTTGATCTGGTGGCCTCGGGTGTGCGCTTATCACTCTTCTTGTATTTCTTCCTTTTTCTACAGAAGAATCAAAGAAGTGTCTCACCAATTAGAATTTCACGCATTTACAGGTGATACTGTATTCTGTTGCGCGGGTAATTCTATTTTAAAAAAATGCTTCATTGCTTATTCGTATATGCATTAATCTGGTTTGATTAGAGTGTGCAGAAACAGGTTTGAAAACCCACTACTGGTTTTAAAAAAAGGTAAAATTAATAGCAGAAACCTAATCAGTTTTGCCTTTTTTTACAACTTAAAATTATTAAATGAATTTCATGAATATTTTAGTCGTAGACTTTTAAACAAGATGTGCATCTCTGTGCTTTCAAAAATGCCAAATTTAATCTCCAGTGCAAAATGGCTGCATAATAAACCATATTAGTCGGTGATAAAAGCCGATTTTATCCTGGCTCCATAGCTCATCTTAAAAAGGTTATTTCAACCTACAACTTCAATAAAATTGGTGTCTTTTGCTAAAGGGCGCGGGGTGAAATAAACGTCCGAGGTTTTACTTTCGACTACTTCCGGTTAAAGGTGGCTATCACCTTTAAAATTCCAAAAATGACAAATTTGCGGTTTTTAAAAAAATATTGGGTTTAAATACATTCTTTGAATTTCATATTAGTTGTCTAGTGAAAAACAGTATCAAAATGTGTAAGTTTATTTATTTTTTATAAAAAGGTAGTTTACTTCCGGTTCAAAATGGCGGCCAAGTCAATACACTTTATTGATTAGAAATTAAAGCCGATCTGAGCTTGGCTCTATAGCCTATCTTGAAAAGGGTATTAAAAACTAACACTATGCTAAAATTGGTAACTTTAGCAAAAAGTGCGCAATTCAAACACATATCCGCCGGACTATAAACGAAAACCCGAAAGAAGAATGTTGAGGAATGAGTATGTCTCTCTGTTTGTCTCATATAATATATATTTTTGTTACAGGTGAAAGCACCGACTGTGTAAACCTGTTTAGCCTGTTCGCTCTTGACGTCATCACCATCTCAGCGTTTGGCGTCGAAACAGACATCCAGACCGATCCGGACAGCTCCTTCTACAAACTGGCCAAAAAAGCCTTTCGAACGCCCATCTGGGTCAGGGCTTTCAGTATGTTCCCCTTCTCTGAGTATCTCAGCAAATACGTGGACGTTCTACCGAATATCGACTACTTTCTCAAAATTGCCCTGTCTATGGTGGAACAGAGGAAAAAGCATGGATCTCAGGGAAGAAAGGACCTGGTGACGCTAATGCTTGAAGCCCGTGAAGATACTGTGGATGGAGTACCAAGGCTAAACGATCAAGAACTTGCAGCACAATCCTTGACGTTTCTTCTAGCGGGTTTCGAAACCACAGCTAATACTCTCGCGAATACTGCATACCTCCTCGCTAGACACCCAGACGTGCAAGATAAACTAATACAAGAAATAGATCTCGCCGGGAGCAACAGGGGGAACTCGCCGTTGTATGAGTACTCCCAAAAGATCGATTACCTCGATCGGGTAATCAACGAAAGCCTGCGTCTGTACCCCCCCGGTTATCTTATCATAAGGCGATGCGACGAGGAATGCACCATTCAGGGGGTGCACTTCCCTAGAGGTGTTGACGTCAATATACCGGTTTACATCCTTCATCGCGACCCTGCAGTCTGGGAGAGACCCGACGATTTTGACCCCGAGCACTTTTCGCACGAAGCTAACGAGAAGCGTCACCCCTACTCGTTCATTCCATTTGGTATGGGCCCGCGCCAGTGCATCGGAATGAGGTTTGCGTTGATGGAGATCAAGATAGCTCTGGTGAATATTCTGGAGAAGTATAAGTTCTGCTCATCTGAAGAAACCCAAGACCTTTTGGAACATAGGGCAGTTATACTCATGGCGCCGCGAGATCCCATCAAGCTAAAGGTTGCCAGGCGATAATCCCCCCTCTTTTCTCGCGCTTGTTTTCGTGCTATTCTCTTTTCACGATATACGGGTGTCCAGGTCCCGAATGTATACACCTATTTAAATAAATCTTGTCAGAGCAAATGGCAAATGGTAATTCTAAGACCAATTAATGCTCGTGGGTATAATCATTTTTAAGAATAAAGATTATAAGTAATGCAATCGCAGAAGTTATTCACATTTTTCACGAGTTCCATGGAATTGTTTGAGAAAAGAACTGCCATTTGACAATTGGAGTAAGTACGCAGCTGCTTTGTCTCCTATTATCTTTGTTCTACAAAGGGGTTCTTTTGTCTCTATTCTTCTCGTTCTTTGTTTCGAGGTGCGGATATTGTTAATTTAACCAATCAAATTGCAGCTTGTAAGAGCTGCGTACTGACCCGACAATTGCCATTTGCACTGACAACTTTTTTTAGGTGTAGTGTATGTGAAATAATAATAATATAGCATACTGTAGTTTTCGGTTCAATCCAGTGGTAAACTGAGGTAACAAAATACCACACTCCTCTCTCGGACAGAGAAACAATCCCAAGGGGCGGATCCAGGCCAGATCCAGTTGGCCCGCTCGGCCAACCCCTAAATCCGCCCCTTATCCCAGCCTTATCTAGAGCAGGGTTGTATGTAATGCCAGTCGAGGCGATGGAAATTGTCCTCTTGTGGACACTTTCAAAGACGACAATAGCTAGTGGAATTGGACCAACTAGTCCAATTGTGAAACTTTAACAATAAGCAATTTGTAGGGTATCTAGCCCCATTTGACTACATTTTTATGAAACTGTACGAGGTGTACGTAAGCATAGAAAGAACTGTAGTCTCATCTCTTGTCAGTATTCCATTCTTTGTTTGATTTACGTGAATGCAATTACAAGAAATAGCGGATGTTTTAATTGCTTTTCTAGAAACGTAGAATAAGACAACAAACACAAATAATCTCAATATATGTATAAACAAAAAATAAAATAAAAAACCCTGCTTAGATGATTCTGAGTACATCGATGAAATAAGGGGTCCATCCTCCAGATCCTCGACCTAGGAATCGCATTCGAACGCTCGTTTCTCAGTGTACGAATTTTTAAACTGGTCCAAATTTGCCGGGTACCAGACCACAGTCAGACAATGTATCAATGTCATTTGCATTCCACGTGCTTGATTCTTCGGTTTCAGATTCGCCTTCACTTTCATCCTGTTTGGTATCTTCAAAGTCATTTAACATTTTCAGTTCTGATTGATTAAGTGGGGCGCGGTGTTTTAGCAGTTTGTTTTCCACCCGACCCCACCTCCAGTACGGCCAGACCACGTGCGTTGCCTTGGCTTGGATGAGCCCAACTGGGACCTGTAGACAGACGGATTGCTCCAGATAACGATTTGCATGGAAAGTGAGCGAAATGTGAGCGTATAGTATGTGTTTAATTTCCTGTCCCCCCCCCCCCACCCCAAGTCAGACCAAGCCTAACTCAAGTGCAGACACACCATCATTGACAGTGGAGTAATTTATATTTACCAGTGTCATTATAATTTGTAAAAACCTAAGCCAGGGGGGTACTTCCGGTCGTATAACTGCCATTTGCCATTTGCACTGACAACCTTTTTGAAATAGGTATATATAGATTTCATTCAAAAAAAGCTGTTACAAGCAACCAATTTATATTGATGAAGTCATAGTTCACTTTAAAGAGTGCATTATCAGCTCTGATAATGAGGTGGTTGTGGTGAGGTGGTGGAAGCTATGATCAGCTTCAATAGTATCAGAGACCAAAAATGACTATACACATATATTTGACTTTTCTTGTTTTGTATAATTAAAAAGATGCTAATAGTCCATAAATAATGCCATTTTGTGTTTAAGATAGGTGTGTCTTTCACTTTTGGAAGAATACCTTCATAAGAATTTGTCTAGAAGCCAGCTGGGGTAATGATTACAAATTACAGGAAGTATAAAGGTTTAGATGACAATGTAAAAAATTACTTACCGGTCCGAACGTGTTACTATCCATGCTGTGATTCGAATTATCCCCTTCAATCCAGCAGTGACCCCTAGGAATCTTCACATATCTATTCTTATACCCTATTGCCCTGCAAAACAATCAACTATAAGCACTTACTCATAGGTACATATGTATTATTATTCTATAAAACAATGAGTATATGTCGCTGTCAACTACAACAAACAAAAGCAAGAACTTAAGAGGGGTTATATCACTTCCTTGAATCTGTCAATGACAGATATAAGGGTCCTTGATTATATATAGTTTCTAGTGCTAGGCACTTTATTAGCCAGCTATAGCAGTGAATAGTACATCAATCACGATTTCTTCTAAAGGTAAGAAACTTTGGGGAGCAATAATAGGGTTCATATCAAAGAAGCCTAGTAAATAAAGGATTCCATGCTATGCATGCAATAATTTTTGCCATTTGTAATAATGAACTTACTTGACATGATCTCCTTGTAATGCAACTATTCTCTTGATCAATATTATATCAGGGTCATGTGGGTCACTAAGACGAAAATCAAGGTTCAAATCAATTACTCAAAATGTTTGTGGCCCTATTTCCACTCGGGAAGATGGGGATAAGTACCTAAAGTTTGAAAACTTTAATAAAAGCTAGCCTTTACAGGGTCCTGTGGGGATTCTTTAGCCAACACTGGTACAACCCAGATAACTGAATAAGTTTAAATACAGGCATATGAGCTAGTGAAGAAAAGGCTTTCAGCTCTTATTACATTATGCCCCACCTCCTTCCACATTTCCTTCTAATCACAGTTGATAAGATGGTGTTAGTCATGTTTGTGTGTATGAGGGATAAGGGATAAGTGGGTGTTTGGAGGGAGACAAATAGTTTGGCAATGTTCAAGAAAGTTTAAATTAATTTCTCTTGGTGATCAAAGTACTATATGCATTAATGGCTTCTCCTTTTTGTAAGCATTGTAAATAGATTAAAAGAAACTGTATTTTCTCTTCCCTTTATTGGTACACTTAACTTATTAGCTTATTTGGTACACTTTTTGTTTTAATAAGAGCGTCTTTTTTCAATGGAGTCTGGGCCATTCTTAGTTTTGAGTATTTTACAGCTTAAAGATAAGGATATAGTAACCAATGAACTATTAAAAAAGAATTAAACAAATGATTAATAAATAACATTCAGGGTTGTTATTGTAAAGACAATTTGATTCTGCATTTTAGAATGCGTCACACTATTTGCTGCTATTTGATATTTGCTTCTTAGCATGTTCTAAAAATTTGTGAAATCTCGGGCTGGATGTTCTCATGAAGGTTCTAATAAAAAAGGGTGCATGTCCGCTTGTAAGGTGGTATTAACTTTATTGTTGTTATACCAGAGTTCAAAGGGAAATAATTAAGAAGGAACATTAAAATAATTAAGTACAATTTAGTGGAGTTGCTTTTTTCATTTATGGCTTACTTAAAAACCCTGATACTCTGCTCAGGTACATGTGAACCTGTCCTGATTTGTGAAGGCATGAGTTGATATAGCTTTATACAACGACACTCGTAAATCGCACATTCTGATTGTTCAAGGGTCCCTGTATTATTAGAAAACACATGCTTGGCATCAACATGCGCATGCTCACCCCAAAAACTAGTTTGAATTGTTTGTAGAAAACAAATAGATCTTGTTTTGTTCTGTTCCCCAATAGAATCACAGAAGAGATCTTGGCATGCTATGACAGTCACAGTCACATAACTTGATCAGTCTAAGGGATAAATGGTCTGATAGATATGCATCCAACCAAGGTGACAGCAACTACTCTTCAGCCTAATAATAGCTCGAAATCATTGATATATTTAGAATCATACAAGGAAAGAAAAGCAGAATCACCCCTCTCAACAAAACGCTCAAAATGCCATACAAGGGAGAGAGATCAGCAAACACAGCTCAAGACGCAAATAGATACTTTTATTCTGATCCCCCATGGCCTCAGAACACAATGTCCACGCCTTGAAATCTTGTAAAAACACTTGGATATCATTACAGATTGCAAAGCTTTTTTGGAGATCCAGGAAAAATTGAAAAATTTACAAGGGGAGGGCCAGTCAACACTCCTCTCCCCAAAGTCAGATGGTTTTTTGTAAGTCTTTTCACCCCAAAGCCAAACAAATCAATTCCAGGTCATACAGACCCAGAATAGCAGTGTAAACAATTTTGGAATCAATTAGGTTTCAGAAAAGACAGCATCTAGGAGAGCTGTGGTGGTTCATTGGAAAATTTTGTTCTCATCCAGCAACCATCAATTTGTGCTCGAATTAGCACAACGACAAGGGATTAAAAATGGGACCGCAAAGCATTGTTGGAAAGCAAGGCTACCACTGACTAGGAAAAGTGGTGTTGACTTTGACGGGCTGTATAACACTCAAAATAGGGGGAAGGTATCTGTTTTCAGTCTTTTTTTTTTTTGTAATTACAGCTAAAAAATAGCCAGGAGTCAATGGGTTAAATATCACCTTTTTCACAACTTACACTATAGACACAACATCTCCTCTCTTGATACCTTTGAAGTTTTTCACACACCATTTGTTGAGGACCACTATATCACGAGTCTTGTAATCAGGGTTAAATGATGGCTGAAATAAAAATATTTTGATAATAAATATTTTCCTTTAAAAATAAAACATAGACTCCTCAACAGGCATCTTATCAGTAAGATGAATGACAATTAATGGAATTGAGCAGCAGCAAAAGTTAGTTAGACAGTACACCATCAAACGGGTCTGGGTAAATCTTAAGAGTCGAGAGTCAGAGAGTCAAACAAGATATCTGAAAATCCATGAGTTTTACATTTTCTTTGCTCTAGAATTTATTATCTATAAAATACTGCATAGCCATGGTCTCATGTGACAATCGGTCTTATATTTCTTGGAAGATGACTACTGCAGTTTTCGTGAGACTGCTGCTGATCGTCTTCTCATTTTTTAAATATTTGGGTGAGGGCATGCGATAGAGAATGCAATGCCTCATTGAAAACAACAAACAAGGTTTGGTGTTTTCATCGCCGAGCAGGCATTGCAACATATTTACTGAGTTTTGTCGTGGTTTCTAGAAGCTAGCCCGTACGGAGCTTGTTGTATATTCCTACATTTGTAAAAAGCCTGTCACGAAAACTGTGTGGAATATTGGAAGTCTTGTTGTAAAAAAATAGGAGACCAATTTTCATAATAATGCTGTGGCTATGCAATGTTTTATAGTAAAAATAAAATTCATGAGCGAGGAAAAGTAAAACTCTTCAATATTTTAGATATCTTTCGGTTTCGGCCCTCAGTCCTTCTTCTTCTTTCATATAACCCCATCTCCTTCTATGCGAAGATTCTTATGAGGTATTAAAATGTCAACAAAAGCGATAATAACAAAAATATATAATAAGTTAAGTTTAAAAAGTTAATGCAATAATAGTCCGCTTGCTTTCTTAAAAGCGTTAAGACTGGCTGCCCTTGCAATTAGTCTCTGCCTATAGTCACAAGCGTCGACCTCTGACTCTCTACTCTCAAATCTTAGAATTTACCCAGACTCCCATTAAACTAGTGGTTTATTTCAAAGTCAGAACATTTATATTTCAACAAGAATTACAACAATTAAGTTCAGCTGCTCATGCAACAAACTTTGTAATAGACCTTTTACATTCACCATGAGCAGAGGCTACATCTGCATGTATCAATAACAATTTCAGTCACTACCGGCTTACTATAGCCTATGGGACAATATTTGTGATATCACCGATGGTTCAATGTTAATTAAACCAATATTTAACCCCATAAGATATGATCTAACCAATTCATTATTAACTATGCTTGAGGTTAGTGTATTTCTTGAACGTTTTGGAGCATGATCGCAGTCTTAGCGGTCGCAGTAGAGGAAAGAAAGCGCTGGATTCCCGAGCATGGCTTTGAAGTAGAAAACTGTGAGTATCAAGTACTTAAGTGCGGCGTGTATTCTATTTCTTACCTTCATGGAGGAACCATGTACTGTAGCCAGGCACGCAATATTATCTACAAACACAATTCCAATAGGTAAGCTCAAGATAAGTCCTTGTGCAAAAGCCTTGCCATATCTAAACACGAAATTGCTCATAACCGTGTACAGGAAGCCGGAAAGGGGGAACTATAGAATTGTGTTCGATTTCCATGAGAAATCCGCCATTTTGAATGATTTAAGAAACCGCTGACCACAGAATGTTGACGCTCACCCCTCCCCCTCCATTAGTCCAACAGTGCGGTACGCGTGTCGAGGCGACCGGGGTTTGGGAATGTGATAAAGCTGTTGCGGCGTCCAAGGAAACGGACAGAGCCTCCTCTAGACCTATCCGGGCCGCGTCCGAAACAGTGCGGTCTTCAGCTAGCCTGAGTATCAAGGCCCTAACGTGAATAATAGCCTGACGTCATCGATCAAAAACATTGAGGCCCAGTCTCTCTCGCTCTCAACCATATTCACACTAGCCTGAGTATCTGACGATTTTATTTTTCAAAAGTTGGAGAGGAAAAATAAAAGTACGCCTGACACAAATACTAGACGCGACGCCTGCCTTCCCTTTTCAGGCCACTGTCAAAATACGTCAAATGGCAAAATCTAATACCCAAATCAAATTATAAACAGCATTTATGTAAATCAAAACTACATTGGTGTTATATGCAATGGTAATAATTTTAGTAAAGACGAACCCCGGTGAGAGTAACTTTATGCTAAATGATTTGAAATTGAAACGCAAAGATAGTTGCCGGCTCAGGAGATTTACGATTTAATTATATAGCTGCAGATCCACGCATCACTAAATTACTACAGGATTTTCACATCCACAATTTCCTACAGGCTTTTTCGTCTAAATAGACAAACCTTTGCTTGAACACAAATTCCATTATTTGATAAGCTCACTCGATCAACAACTCGCGAGAAGTACCGCAAACAATCCCAAGCATTCTTCGTGCTCTCACAGACAAATTTCTTGAATATTCGGCGCCTGGTCTGTCTTAAAATTTGATAACTACTACTAAAGATGTCCGTAGTATCAAGCAGCTTCTATGACATCAATATTTCCAGCGCTTTTGGTATAAAAAGTAGATGTTCGCTTCGAAAATTGATACCAATGAGAAATAAACACACGCAATGACCGGCCTTGGCAAAACATTTGACCATCTAACCTGAGTATCAGTCGCAATTTATCCGAAGAAAATGAAGACAGGAAAATATATTTTTTAAATGTTAAAGAAAACGATTTCTCTGATTCTGCTAACACCAGGTCAAAAGCACTTTTGGAGTCCGCCATTACTCTGAGAACGAGCATTCGACGGGCAAGGGTACTATATATAGCTGAACCAATCAGCGCGTCCCATTCGAGTACCCTTTGTTTTTTTTTACCAATCAGGAGCCATGCCGGAATCCGGCATGAGAACATGCGATTCGAACAGTACTTGTATCAGGCCCTTGTCTTGTTTCTCGCCGACGCGATAGAAACATAGGAGGGCGAACAGTGCTGAATAATATATGCGCATGCGCGTGTTCTGGTGAAAACGAACACAATCGAAGTGTTGACTCGTCCTAGTAAAGGTACGAAAGGCTGACTTCAGTCGTTGTTTTGACTAACTGTACAGCATTGAAACCATACTGTACAAAAGATGACAGATTTGTTTGATAATAAGGGAGTCATATAGAAAATTATAGCCTTAGGTTTGGTCTAGTTTTCTTAGCATTCGTCGAAATATGAAAGTTCGCGGGTAAAACGCCACCATTTTAAAAACAGAGATCAATTCTAAACTGGAAAAAAAACCTATTAAGTGGAAACATCTTAGGGTCCTGACCCAGTACGCAATTCTGCTCAAGGTTAAACCAATCAGTTATCGAGCTATGATTTGGGGTTTGCACGGCGCAGATCTGCGCCGTTTGAGCCAATCAAACGTTATAGATCTCGGTCACATCAAGGAGGTGTTGACATACAATAACCAGACTACTCTGTATGACATAAATATCTGGTTATTACATGTCAACAGAGGTCAAAAGCCTTTGTTAATTCTCGAACAAAAGGTAAAACAAAACCTTTGAAAGTCTGAAAGAAAACACCTTCCTTTGACTAAATACAATAAGCTAAAAAGGAGCGACATTATTTCCACAGGTCTTCTTTTATTATTATAGTTTCTCAAATTGATACTTTTTGTGTTTGATATGTGTATTATTTTTAGCTTACTTGAAGGGTGCTAATTTGGCGGGATTGTTTTGGCGCGTTAAGAACAGTGTTCTCAAATACTGGAACATCCTTCGTGTATCTCCTCCTTAGAGTTAATCGATTAACTCCAATATAAGGCCTTCCTTATTTTCGGAGTTTATGATATTTCTTTAAATACCTTGTATCCCAGAAGAGTCCTTGCTTTAGTTTCCAATTTCAACTGGGAGCTTGGCAAGCCTTAATCGGCCACGGCGAACTTGTTACTTTGCTTTCGTTGTAAATGCGCATGCAACCATACAAATATCCATCTTTGGTCGCTTAACAGTAAACTCGGAATGATCAAGCCGGCTATAACGCGAGGCAACGCGAGTTGGAGTGCTTATCATTGCAAGTGGTCACAAGACACAAAGCGCAGTCCTGCAATTCCCGGTTATAACATTATGTCTTTGTCAGACTCAAGCCCAACCTCAGACCCAGTTAGTGCATTTCCGGATGTGTTTACAGGGGAGGGTAAACTAGATCAAAAGCTACACCTAGAGCTCGATGCAACTGTCCCCCCTGTAATCCTCCCAGTAAGGAAGGTGCCCCTGGCAGTACGAGAACCACTCAAGAACGAAATTGATCGGTAAGTGGGGTTAGGAGTCCTTCAGTCGGTAGATGTTCCCACAGAATGGGTATCCTCAATAGTTGTTGTCAAGAAGCCTAACGGAAAGATAAGACTCTGCATAGATCCGAAGCCCCTTAACAAAGCGTTAAAGAGGAATAGATACCCTCTACCAGTGATTGATGACTTACTTCCGCAGCTTACTAATGCCAAGGTGTTCAGTGTTGTAGATGCGAAGAACGGATTCTGGCATATACAACTGGATGACGAGAGTAGTTTCCTGACTACATTTGGCACCCTATGGGGAAGGTACAGGTGGACGAGGATGCCGTTCGGTATCGCCCCAGCCCCCGAAGAGTTCCAGAGGAGATTGGAACAAGCACTAGAAGGCCTGGAGGGTGTCAAACCAATCTTCGATGACATCCTTATCTTAGGAAAAGGTGACTCCAAAGAAGAAGCCATCGGAGATCATGATGCCAAGTTGAGATCCCTCCTCGAGCGCTGTCGCCAAAAGAGTATCAAACTCAACAAGGAGAAGCTGAAGCTGCGTTGTGCTGAAGTCAAGTTCATTGGTCACGTGGTATCGGCAGACGGGTTGAAGCCAGACCCCGACAAGTTACAGGGTATTGAAGAAATGCCTACACCAACAAACACGCAAGATATCAAGAGGTTGCTTGTTATGGCAAATTACCTCCAGAAGTTTGCACCGAATCTCTCAGAAGCAGCTGCACCGATGCGCGAAGTGCTCAGAGAAGAGAACCAGTTCCACTGGGACGAGCAAGTACAAGGACAAAGCTTCAAGAATGTGAAGAAGATTGTTTCACAAGCACCAGTTCTGAAGTTCTTCGACCCACACGAAGAAGTCGAGCTGCAGTGTGATGCCTCAGAGAAAGGGATGGGAGCCTGTCTAATGCAGAAGGGACAGCCCGTCGCATATGCGTCACGTTCTCTGACAGAAACCGAGAAGAACTAATGCTCAGATTAAGAAAGAAATGCTGTCCATTGTATTTGGAGTGGAGCGCTTCGAGCATTATCTGTATGGACGGCCAATAAAAGTTGAAACGGATCACAAACCTCTTGAAAGCATTTTCAAGAAAAGCATCATTAGTGCCCCCAAGCGCCTACAAAGAATGATGGCAGAACGAGGGCAGAAGAGGAGTGCTAGTCGAGATGATGTAGGAGATGTGATGCTACTAGAAGAGATGAGAGGTACGACTGAGCGAGAAGTAGAAAGTATTGACATGATACAGTTTCTACCTGTCTCCGAAGCTACCCAAGCATCACTACGACAAGCTACAGAGCAGGACACAGCTATGAGAGAGCTGAAGTCTATAATCCGACAAGGCTGGCCAGAGGTGAAGGATGACGTTCCTGTGAGCATCAGAGATTACTACTCTTTTAGAGATGAGTTGTCACTACAAAACGGCCTGATCTTCAAAGGAGAGAGGTTAGTGATTCCCAACAGTTCCAGAGTAGAAATGTTGGCTAAGATACATGCCAGTCACATAGGGATCCAGGGATGTCTCCGTAGGGCTAGAGAAGTACTATACTGGCCTGGAATTAATAAAGAAGTAGAAGAGTATGTTGCCAAATGTGAGATTTGCAACAGTCACTTATCAGAGCAAGGCGATGAGCCGATCATATGCCATGAAATTCCCAACCGCCCATGGGAGAAAGTAGGCATAGACCTGTTTGAACTGAATGGGAAAGACTTTGTACTAACAGTTGATTACTATTCAGGCTTCTTTGAGGTTGACAGGTTGGAAGGCAAGACTGCGAAAGAAGTGATGAGGAAGATCAAACCACATGTGGCCAGACATGAGATTCCAGACCAGATTATGAGTGACAATGGCCCGCCATTCGACTCGCATGAGTTTAGACAGTTTACAAACAGTTATTGAATCGAACATGTGACCAGCTCCCCAGGCTATGCCCAATCCAATGGAAAAGTAGAGAATGCAATCAATACGGCAAAGAATCTGATGAAAAAAGCCACAGAATCAAACAAAGACCCGTACTTGGCTCTACTGGATTGGCGGAATACACCAAGCGAAACAGTTGGTTATTCGCCAGTTCAAAGATTGTTCAATAGGAGAACCAAGACACTCCTACCAACTTCCAGCAGACTCTTGAAACCATCAGTGCCCAGAGATGTACGCCAGAAGCTCACGCTACAGAAGGCAAGGCAAAGCCTGAATTACAACCGTGGAGCGAAGGAGTTAGAAGAGCTGAAACCAGGAGATGTTGTGCGTCTACAACCTACAAAGACAGTGGGAAGGGCCAAGCAATGGAAGCAAGCAAGAGTTGAAGGAAAACTTGATATTCGATCATATCAGGTACGTACTGAAGACGGACGGGTTTACCGACGAAACAGACGACACCTGCGGAAAACCAGAGAGCAGATGCAGCCACCGCAGCAAGAAGAGATAGAAATGCACTGCCCTTACCCAAGCAGACCTGCTAAACCGGCGATGCCTACAAAACACAAGCAGCAGCAGCAGGAGAAACAACCTTCAGAGAAAGCCCCTGAGAATACTGCCCAGGATGTCCCCGATGTCCCAGCGGAGCAACGCACGCGTTCAGGAAGGGTTGTGAAACCGCCTGTACGTTTTCAATAGTTTTCTTATCCAGGACAGTGACATTTTGTTAGTGTATTTTTTTAAATTTTGAAAGGGGAGATGTAACGATATCCGGTTTGTACAACTTCCGGTGACGTCACACACCACGTGCGTAGACACGCTTGTACGAGTTTCGTAGACTTGTAGTTGTTGTTCTTTGAGGTAAAGACTAAAGTCGTCCCATATGTCTCGGTGTTCTTTCTCCGTTCTTCATCGTTCCTTCAGCTAAGAAACGATACATACACTAAATGAAGACCCAGTTTCTGAAGCTGAGGCTGTTATTTACTGTTAAAGGTGATTAAGGGCCATTGTTACTTATTTTACAGAGAAATAACAAATTATTAATTACTCCATTCATGTACTTTTTCGCAAATTTTTGGGAAAAACAGACCAAAAACAGAAACCTTCCCCCTATTTCAAGTCCCACACTATCAGTCAAGTTCAGCTACTGCTGATCAAGCAGTATGCCTTGAAGTTTCCAACAATGCACTGAGGTGTCTTTTCAGTCTGGGGATGGTGGCAGCCTGTTGCTGACAACAGTTTTGCTTGTAATTTGCATAAAAAATTACAACTTTTTTACATCAGGATTATAAAATTATAATTTATTTACATAAATAAAAAAATCAGTAAAATATAAAATACAAGTGCATAATGTCTTCAGAGTAACAAATCCCCCCTGTTAACATAGTAGTAGATAGGTTGCTTAGCCAGCAATAAAAACATAAATACGCTCTATAGCAAGTTCTCTATAGCTAATTTGGCGTTTCAACAATAATCCAGGAAAACAATGAAAACAAAGTTGCAACTTAGGGAATACTAATCACTAAGTAGTAACCACTTATTTCTAACTACACTCCCCACTAATTCTCTATTGCCTCATTCTCTATTGACTAATTCTCCCCACTCATTCTCTAATTCTCTATTGCCCCTTGAAACTTTAATTACTATGAGATTTAGGGGGTTCAAATAGAGGGTGCTGATTGGTCGAGGTGTCAGTGATCATTTTCTAATAGTTATTAGTATAAATATGAAATTTTATTGATTGTTTAAGCAAGGATTTGATAAGGTGCAAAGGATTGGCAGGCACACAAACAGCATTTGCAGCATTTGGCAGTCATAGATAGCTATGGAAAAAGTCTAACATGACAACTGTTCAAAATCAAATACCAACTTTTTGGTGGTCAATGGTGATGACACGCCTGATAGAGATGCATTCTAACGACTGTTGATTTCTTTTTATCTCATTAAAAATTTCAACCCAGGCTGAGTTTTCAACACAGTCAGGGGGTCCAACCGGGTATTCCTAAAATGCTTGTAAAATTGCTTTTTCTATTATATGAGCGAGATTTCCAGCCTGGGCAGCTCACCCGTGCTAGGATTTTCACCCCAAGCTCCAGTAGTGGATGGAATATCTCCATGTAATCACATAAATAAAGAACACTCTTTTTTTATAAGGACCTTTTTTTATATGAACGTCCAGCGTTTCACCAAATTTTAAGAACTGCTAAAAACATGCCGAGGTGCTGTGAATAGTTTTAACTGTTCAAAAACGAATTTAGTACAGGCTGAAGCTAGCTACTAATATGAAAAACATTTTTAGCCGCCTGGCCATACTAAAGCTTCAGCCAGGGCTGATATTTTTAATGTAAACAGACCCTTAGAAAAGGCAAATCTGAGGATATTGCCAATTCCCCGTATTGATTTTTATGAGGCAGAGAAAGATCAAACCAGGTTACCTAGGGGACTTTTGACAATTATCAAATTGTAAGCTTATAGCTGCAATCTTACTGTATAACTTAGCCCAACTTAGATAGTGGAACTGATTGATTATCAATTGAATGTTTTACTCGCATTGCGTTCACTTGTTTATCAGTAGTAGCTCGATCCCAGTGTCACACTTGTGGTATTCTAACAAGGTCTATGATTGGACACATGTAGTCCTATCTGATTGGTTAGACACTTTCACCACAAGGACAGTTCTGCAACGGTACAGAGGACAACCTTTTGTCAATCGACTGTATGGCCGAACCTTGGCCGATCCAGTGCTCTTCGTACTGTTTAGGCGCCACAGGACTCCCGACGGTCGAAAAGAAATCCCAAATGAAAGCCGGCTTTGTTTTATGATATGTTTTGATTTTAGTGAGGTAGCAAAGTGACTTCATCATAAAATTTGTATTCCCCATTGTTGAAAGCTGTAACTGGTGACGATTTTACAAAACAAGAGTAAAACCAGTTTGTGATTGTTGTACATTACCATATTTGCAACACGCCATATTTAGCAAACTAAAGCCATAGACATGCCACGATCTACTGGTAGGTCATAGCTACGGCGAATATACTGTCCATTTTACTACCTAAACTTACCGTACTTCAACTTAAGTTGTTCAAAAGGCTTTACAAATTGCCTTAATCATGTACAGAGCGGTTTTTCGCGCCGGTAGAAGCGTTCGAACAAGCAACGCTAGAAGTTCGATTGTAAGAATTGTGCAATCGAGCCAACACAGCAGACCTCTGAAGATTTCTTATGTGCCAAGTTTTGTTTCCGCGAGATGTTGCTCTTCTGTCCCGGGATCGTTTCAAATGAAGCAGTTAGCACCTCCTTCAGATGCTTTCACGGCAAGACATATTGGGCCAAGCGAGGGAGAACAGAAAGATATGCTCAAGTTTATGGGATTAGAGGTAGTGTTGCCAGACGATAGCATATATCATTTTCTCCAGCTAACCTACTTTTTTCATTGGCGGTTATGAGTTTTATTTTTCCCTCTGACTAACGTTCAATTTGAAGTGTGTGCGATTTCCAATCCACTTTTGTCATTTGAATACTTTTAAAGGACAATATCTCCATTTTATTTAGACAAAAGATTTGAAGATTTGTACAACTTAAACTGCCCCTTATTCTTATTCTTATTCTATTTCACCAGTTATACTGGTGCGGAAGGCACAACAGAGCTAGGCTCTAAATCAAGTACCCCCTTGAGTGTATTGTTAGTAAGCATTGTAAGCACTAGCATTAAATCCCAGTAACTTGTTTTTAATATTTACTTATCCCAATATGAAGAATAGGTAAAGAGTTTTCATATGATATCAGAAAAAATGTCGAAATTTGACAACAGGCAAAGATACAAGCGTTTAAAAACAGCTCTTTCTTTTCACAAGTCGACTCCATAAAACGAGCCCGCGCGCAGTGAGAACAGCGGGTGTTAACACATACAATTTGACACCTATGTCGGAATGCCGGAAATATTTAGATGACTATATTGAATAAGAAAAAAAAAAGTTTATCTCAATTTCATATTTAAGAACCTATAAATAACGTTTCTAGGTGTTTTTCAATATAGATTGTGTGTGGTTCTACAGCGTTCAAGGCTGGAGCACTGAGAATTTTGCATAGTTTAATCCACATCATCATAATAATTTTTGAGCAGGGAGACACAATCAATATTAAGCTTCCATTCTATTTTTATTTAAATCCTTAGTCGTCTCTTACATGTGCATAATGGCATGAAATCTGATTTGATATACAAATCTTATAACTTACATCTAAAAAGCTATCTTTTATGTGATAAAATGCTAACTACGAAAACTAATGTAGAACAAAAATCAAACAGTCAGCTTGACTCAAAAGCATATTAATGAAAGTAGGAAATAATCAATGTTTTTTTTCCCACTTCAATGATTTAAAGAAGAAGACAACCCCATCTCCCTCTTCCTCGCTCTTCTCCGATGAAATGTTGTGTACATCATTCAGAACATCGGCAAACCTCTTCTTTTTCTTCTCTGGCCAGTTAATAGTCTCCACAGCATTTAGGACTTTCTGCTGTTTCTGTAAAGGAAGAAATTGTTTGATAAGTATCTGCACTGTTTTATAAAGCCTATACTTGTCGAGCTCAATTTATTATTCCTGTCTTCATAGCCATAAATGCAGGAAAAGCTTTGCACAGTTTCATGTTTTCTTGACCAGGAAAGAGAAGTGACTATGGCTTCAGAAACTATTATTTTATTTTGTCATCCTTTTTGGAATCTATATTGTTTTTTCATTAGTGCACTCCCCAAGTGAACTTGCACTAAGGTGATCCGATGGCTTTTTGTGTGGCACCCTCACACAAGGGGATAAGCACTTACTGACAATCTCTAATTTTCTGGATAGTTTGTAAATGCTGAATTAGTTACTTGTTGTGCTGTTATGTTGCCACCAAAGGCTGGAGAGAGTGGAAGTTCGCCGAACAAAAAGTCATTTGATTTGTTTACAAAAACACAAGTGCTGCACAAGTGCAAGTCTACTTTTTCCAGCAAATACAGCATTTTAAATTTTAATACAATCCTTTAAAAGAGCCATTCAAGCAAGTATAATAGCAATATTGATACCAACCTATCAAAACCTTTGTGGAAATTTTAAGAATAAAAGGAGTTCATAAAAACTAAAATGCTATTGTGTTAAAGCTGAGAAAATTTTAATGAGAAAATTCAGAGGGTTTAACTACACCAACAATATTCAATTTTAAATACTCACTATGATGACCGTCTGGTACTGTCTGCATGATTTCCTATGAGCATCCAGTGTCCCATCATACTTTTTATTTATGTCATCCTTCAGGCTTTGGAAATACTGTTAAATGCAGCTAAAAGGGAAAAATCAATTAGCAGGCTCGAATAGCAGAAAGATCTTTCTGGTTTCACATCAAGGATGGTGGCAAAAAAAACGCTACGACTCTCGAGCAATAAAAAATGAATATGTTCAAAAGTAACAGACTTAACTTAATGAAAAACAATCAAAATCAAGAATAGATGATAGCGACAATAGCATAATGTCAAATGGTATTTTATCACGAATCATGCTTCATTTGCAAACTTTATTAGATCTGAGATCAGCGTTTTAAGTTGACGGCGGCGGTTAACTGCCGGTACCTGCCTTCTAATGAAACCCCTGATATTGATTGCTTATATTGATTATGTTGACTGACTTGGAATTAAGTGTCATCCTTTTTTTCGAACCAAAGCATAGAATACTGGACAACTAAAACTTATAGTAAACAGACACAATAAAAAAATGCAACATTTCTTAGGGATTTTCCGCTGAAAATGTAAAAAGGTTGTTTTCTTACAATTGAAAATCATCATTCTATATCTGGTTTCATTTGTTGTGTTTTTTTTTTCTGGGATAGCATTATCCCAGGAAAAAACAACAATAATTTTAACAACAATTGATTTGGTATTTGAAATCTAGGCTGACAATATTGGCATTGTTCTGTGATTAATTATTCTTAATGATTACCAGAAAAATAAAGAGATGCCAAGCAATGTACTAGCTCAATAACAATCGAGCATAATCTTAAAAAAAAAACATTGATTTGTATAAAATACAATTCAATAAAACAAGTGCTTCATGTGAAGAATATAAGATTTCTCCGCTGGCCAGATAAGATAGAACCGAAGGCTCTTTAGCGTACGGCGGAACGCTGATTCGAATCGAATGATAGACACTCAAAGAGGAAAAAGATCGCCTAAACTCGACAGGTTGCCCTTAAAGACAAAAAGTAATCAAGAAACGAATGAACAAGAACTGGTTCTGATCAGTTAGGCTTACCTGAAAGTCTCTGAGGCTCCCTTTCGGCGAGAATTTCAGCGAGTTCTGTCTTCACTGTTAAAATTCTCACCTCACGCACGCAGTCGCTGATTTCCCGCATTTAAAGCTCTGTTTTTCCTCCAAACTTGAAGGTTATGTGGTCAACATGTTTTCATTGGTAGGCTTTGCCATTTGATTTGATGTCATTGAAAGAAATAGCGCATCTTTTGGCGTGGATTTAGAGAGAAGTTAGATGAACCAAAGTCACACTTCTAAACACGCTATGCGAAAAGCCCGCCGTGGTAGTCACGTGAAGGGAAAACAATAGATACGCTTGCGCGTCACTTCCTCTCGTGTATGACTGACTTCCTCTCCGCCGGTGAAGCTGTTATTATTACTGCTAAAGGCAAAGTAATACTAAAATAATGCGAATATCAATTTTTCATCGCTTTTTCTTTCTGCCAAAATACAAATCACTTGGTTAAACAAGAAACCGAATATTCTTAAAGCTATTTATATGCGTTTTATAAAACGTTCCTGATATTAGCCAAAAATATAATGTTTAGAAACTAAATTAACTTCTAAACTACGGAAAATATTTTCTAAGTCCAACGAATATGATGAAATTTAGAACTAATGAAAGACACTTAAATCTCCTAAAGATTAAGTTTTCGATAAAGGCAAAGAAAGTTACTTAAAGTCAATACTACATTTAAAGGAATTTAAGTTAACAATCAATATCTACTTAAAGTTGCTACTGACTATAAGAGCCCCACTTAAATGTAACTTAAATTCTTTATTTCGTCTAGCTTAAATATCTTGATAACTTTAAGTAATCAATAAAGAGCAAGAAAGTTGTTTAAAGTTACTAATGTCTTTAAGACAACTTTAATTTGACCTTAAAGTTATTAGTACATTTAATAATCCTTAAATAAACACTTAAATCTTTTTAAAGTTACTACTGACTTTAAGTGTGGCCTTTAAATGCAACTTATAGACTATAGTAAATTTAAGGTACATTTCGGATATGTCTAAAATGCACTTAAATTCTTTATTTCGTCCAGTGCCAAGGCCCTTTCTTCTCAGGATCTCCTTATAGATCTCCATAGATATAGACGTGAAGGAATGTTATTAGAATGGTAGTGTAGAGCCTCTAAGTAGTCCTCTTTTTGCTGCTGCAACGGACGGGATTCACGAACACTCGGGTAGATTTTACTATCGGCTCATACTTCAGACAAAACGGTTCCTCAAAGATTTCAGCCCATTTGAATCCGCATATTTTCTCATTAAATACTATTTTCAATCTGCCTTTTTTGCTGTGAACATACGAACTTTGATGGCGGTAAAAAATAAAAATACGTAAAAAGTAAGACCGAGGGGGCCTGGGATTTGCACGATTGACTGGATGGATGGATTGTCACACCACAGGATACCCGCGCGATGACCACAAAACCAAGTCGCATAGCTTAAGCTATACCATATTTCTATACCTATGGAGCTCCGCGCGCGGCCTGCGGCCGCGCTGGCTCTGCTATAAAAAGTACATCAGTTTAGATCTTGTAAGACTTATTTTCTGAAATCTCATATTTATTAAGTGAATCTCTGACAATACAAGTTATTCACAAAAAAAAATTCACAAAAAAAAAAATGGTGCACTAAAAAAATATGTAAAGTACAGGAATATGTATATGCAAATTTGTACAGGCATTTTAATAAGGTGCAAAGGAATGACGCCACGAGCGCACGACATTTTTCTTTCGCGTTTCAGGATACATTCCAAGAAATTATATTGATGAAAGTTCTATAAAAAAATCAAACATTCTTTCTGTGCCTTCATAGCATTTTGAAACCGTGTTGTTTGTTTGGGGAGTTATTGAGCAGACGACATAGGTTGTAAATGAGCTCTTTTTCTGTACACTGTACTTTCTCAGGACTGATACAGAGTTATGGAAGCTATGTTATTACGGTACAGCGCGATCAACGAACAGCGACGTCTATGTTCACAATCGGTTCAAGGCCGTTATTTCTAAAATAACGAAAGAAAGAGGACGGTAGGGTAAACAAATTGTGGAAACACAAATTGTTCCCGCTAAAAAATACACTTCATTTGTGAGAAAATTGTTTTGAGTTTCCCTTGTGTATCTTTGCCAAAACGGTTCTTGTTGTGACTTAAGCGATGTAAATAAACACGATATATATATATACTTCATTATAACATGGACGACTGTTTGCTTGTTTGTAATACGAAAATAAAATAAAAGTATTTTCTTTTAGATGGTCAATAATAAAGAAACTTTCAGAGAGTTTATATATATATATAGTCTTTATGAGTTTATATATATATATATATGAGTTTATATTTTGGTTTGTAGGAAAAAAACACTCGAACTACCGTTTCATCTCTACAAGCCTGTTTCGTGGTTGCCCACTCATCAGGAGTTTCGTGGGCAACCACGAAACAGGCTTGTAGAGATAAAACGGTAGTTCGCGTGTTTTTTTCCTACAAACCTAAATATATCCCGCTCTACACCTATGTATTGAGCACTGTTATATGCACGCCTGCACTCACGCATTATATGAGTTTATATATATAGTCTTTATGAGTAAAGAAAGTACAAGCTTGGGCACTGTATTAAAAAAACTTCGCCATTGTAAGCTTATTCTAAGCCAAGATAAATAAAAATCTGTTGTCAGGCCAACCTACAGGCCAGGAAAAATTACTTATTATCCAACCAAGAGTTATATTTACTTTAATACCTTGAGTATTTTGGGGGAAACATGTCTGCAAAGCTATTTTTCTCTCATGCTATTTTAAACAGAGGAAAAAAGGGGCATTAGGTCATTTTGCAGTGTGATGTTTTAGGCTTTTGAGAAAAAAATGGAAAACCAAAACAAGAGTTGACAAGAATAACGCAAAACTTTTTTTAAGGGACAGCCTTTGAGACCAAACATAACATTTGAGGGCTTGATTTAACAACTAATAAGACAATATTTGTTTTCCAATCCTTTATTGTTATTTATTAGATATCATCTTGATTTATTACTTATAATATCATATTTGTTACATGTTTGTTTGAGGGAACAATTGCGTTGATTATGCTTCTATTCTATTCTTTGTAAAAAATCCTAAATACATTTCAAAGGAAAATCGGCACATAGTTCAGCGTAGTATTCGAGCGTTTCCTTATTTTAAGAGGCGAGAAGATTACAACCTTTTTACCTCCACGACGCTTGCGATCACTCGATCCTCTAACAGTTCTCATCGGTTTCCTGGTTAACCTTTTGTGTTATCCTTTGTAAACTCACAGTCATATTGCCCTTCCATGTCGGCGATATTCCATTTTACTCCTTCTCGTGATTTCATAGAGATTTGTAGCGCGATGTTTGGTGATATTTTTTGGAGGGGTGAACTTTATCTTGAATGTTTCCTCACTCTAAGAAAATTATCATTAAAAAGCACTTGTTCCCAGAAAACTTCCAGAAAATATTGCCAAAAACAGATGAAGCAATCATTAAGGAGTGTCCAAAATGAATGTTTAGTAACGTAACGTGAGATGGGAGTCATTTGGAGCGTTATATAGACGTCATTGGAACGTTTCATTGGCGGCCATTTTCGATGGCACCGAAAATGGCCGCCATCCGATGAAAATACAGCAAACCACAGGAAGCCCAAAAGGTTGCTTAGGATCCTTTAAAAGAAAACTTCGGCCGACTTACACCAGTTCGAAGCACAACTTTCGCACTTATTCTTCAATACATCACAAAACCCTATGTTGCCGCGAAATCAAACAACGACGGTACGACTCGGTGGCTCGGTATTTATTTACATGACGCTAAAAATAATAATAACAAATAGCAATGCCATACGATATAAGTTCAAAATGGTATCCATAAAATCCGGCATGTAATTTCTTCACTCGGCGATAACAAGTGTTAAAAAACAACATAGATAGACAATCCGATATAGTCTATGCTTGAACAGTAATCTAAAACGTATAAACAGCATCATAAAACGCCGATAAACAACAGTACTTACCTAGCCGCCCCAATCACTTCGCTGGTCTTCGTCGAAGTGAAACTCATGGCGGCTCGGCAGTCACGTGACCCCCTCCGCACAGGGAGTCCGCGAGTCAGTCCGTAACATCCTCCCCCCGTGTGCGACGCCAGGTAGGGCGGGGGACACATACATCTTTATGCTCGCTCCAACACGCACAGCTTTGTCACCTGACGCACATACGCACCACTCTTGGTGGCCACCTCCGCGGCTCGCACTCCCCCGTCCCGTCCAGGAAGGGTACGGACTACTCGACCAATAGGCCAGCGCCCACGGGCTGTGTTCTCATCGATGACCAGGACCACGTCCTCTGCTTGGATGTCCTTGACTTCCCTGTTTCACTTCCGCCTCTCCGTAAGGGACGAAAGGTACTCACGTAGCTATCTTCTCCAAAAGTGCCAAAAGATCTCGATCTGTAACAATTCCAGGAGGAAGATTCGGGCTTGCGCGCCTAAGCAGAAAGTGATTAGGGGTCAAAGTTTCTTCATCACGGTAATCCCCACCTAGGTGAGTCAGGGGACGACTGTTCATCAGCGATTCGACTTCTTCCATGAACGCCAGGAGCGTCTCATCGGTTACTAGCTGCTCTCCAGCGATGACCTTCAGCACGCGCTTAGCAGACTGCACCAAGCGCTGCAATGCACCTCCGAAGTAAGGGGAGGCTGGCGGGTTAAAATGCCACTGTACTCCACCTTGTGACATTTCATCAGCGATGTGATTCATGTTTCATTCTACAAGAGCATCTCGAAGCTCCTTCTCAGCTCCAACAAAATTGGTTCCGTTGTCAGAGTACATATGAGCCGGTTTCCCTCGTCTAGCCATCATTCTTTGGATGGCCATAATGTAAGCATCAGCTTCTAGAGAATGCGCGATCTAGAGATGAACAGCGCGCGTGGTCATACATGTGAAAAGCATGCCATATCTCTTCTCATTGCTCCTTCCGCGCCGAACTAACATGGGCCCCAAATAATCCACACCTGTATGTGTGAACGGTGGCTGCTCGGAGGCTACGCGACAACTGGGTAGGTCTGCCATGACGAGGAGTTGAGCTCGTGCTTGTCTCAGCCGACAAAGTACGCACTCGTAGGACACTTTTGCGGACGGCAGCTAGCCCTTTTAGGATTCAGTAGCGCTGTCGCAGCTCGTTTCGGACGTGGTCAACACTCGCACAGCAAAGTTTACGATGGTAATGTAATACGATTAACCGAGTCACTGAATTATTCGGGTCCAGGATTAGCGGATGCTTGACATCTTCATTGACGTTCGCCTTGCTGAGACGACCTCCTACGCGGTGAGCTCCGTTTTCATCAAGGAATGGTCGAGGTGCTGCTAATCTACTACGCTGCGGCAGAGGCTTGTCCGCTTTAAGTAAAGCACATCTTCTTCGAACGACTCCATCTGTGATTGTCTAACAGCGATATCGTCAGCATTCTCTAGCTCTGCAACTGTCAACGTTGACTTGACTCGTTGAGCTGCGCGTTGTGAATAAAGCGATACATCCACGCTATAACACGACGATAAAAAGTCCAAGACGAGAACCTCTCAGCGTCGGGAAAGCAGGACTTGTCACACGAAACATGTCCCACCCAGCTGGCCTTTACCTCCGCATCATCATCCGTCAGAATTGTTGCGGGTGGCTCTTGAGGCCAGTGATCCTCGGTCTGTGACAGGAACGCCGGTACGTTAATCCAGCGGGAGTCTGCATTTAGTTCTGAGGCACTCAGTCCTCTGGTGCAGTCATCTGCAGGGTTAAGCCGCCCTGGGACATGACGAAACTGGCTTGGTTCAGAGGAATCTTGGATCTCGGCGACACGGTTAGCTACGAAGGTATGAAATCTTTGGCTCTCATTTGCAATGTACTGTAGTCACTCCAAAACGTGGTGTTGACGATGTTGAGCGTCGTCTCCTTCTTCACGGTCTCCGCTAGACGAGACGACAACACAGCGGCATGCAGTTCTAGTCGCGGGATACTTATCTGCCGCAAAGGGGCAACTCTATTTCGTGACATGAGGAACGACACATGGATTCCGCTGTCGGGTGAGACGAACCTCGCCAAACGCCTTCTCCGAAGCGTCTTCAAAGACGTGTAGCTCGGCGACGATCCCGGATGGTGCTTTTGGATGAATGCATCGTGGAATATCGAATTTGGTGAGGCTGATCAGGTCGCACTGCCACTGCTCCCGAGTCTTGAAGTCTTCCTCATCCAAGGGCTCGTCCCAGTCGCGTTTTTTTTTGCCATAAAGCCTGGATGAGGCATTTCGCAGTGAGGAGGAAAGGAGCTAGCACTCCCAGGGGGCAAACACTGTCGCGGTTTGGCTCAGAACGACTCGCTTTGTAGAACTACTTTCGCGCATCGAGACCGAGAACTGAAACCCGTCCGTTTCAGTGTTCCATTTTAAGCCTAGCGTGCGTTCCACCGGTAGCTCGTCAAGGTCCAAGTTCAGACGCGGGCTTGCTTTCTCATCAGTGGGTATCTGCGTCAAAACCCTCTCGAGATGAACTTGTACGGCTTTGGCTTCGCTAGGAAGATACTTTAGAAAATCATCCATGTAGAAGTTAGTGTGGACCGCTTCAAGGGTGTCCTTGGAAAATGCCGGGTCCTCACGGTGGTCATCCGCAGCCTTGCGTAGTACGTAGTTAGCGGTACAGGGGGAAGATGCTGCCCCGAATATCATCGACACCATCTGGTAGACATCTGGACGCCTTCCATCTTCCAGATCGCGCCAGAGGAACCTGAGCGGTGGCTGGTCAGTGGGAAAGACACGACACTGCATAAACATAGCCTCAATATCAGCCGCGATGGCTACAGGATGCTCTCAAAACCGAAGCAGAACACCAACTAAACTGTTCAGAAGATCCGGTCCGATCAGTAGATTGTCGTTTAGCGAGACTCCCTTACTCTTTGCAGCAGCGTCCATCATCATTCGTACCTTTCCGGGCTTGTTGGGGTTCAAAACCGGATGGGTCGGGAGGATCCACTCTCTTGGTTCTGCTACGTTAGCCTCTTTATCCGTCAGTTTACGAGCGTACCCCTTCTGTACGTAGTCTTCAATGACCTGACAATACTTAGCGGCGACTGATTTATCACGCTTGAGTATTCGCTCGGTCGATTTCAAGCGTTCCTCCGCCATCTCGCGACTGCTAGGAAGGATCACGCTCTCGGCCTTCTACAACAGGCCGACCTCGTACCTGTCGCCTCTTCGCTTAACTGTCTTCTCAAGGATCTCTACGGCTTTCTTGTCTTGTTTCATGCTCGAACTTGGTTCCAAATGAGTCGGCACCAATTTTGAACTTCACGGTGAAGCAATTCGTCTTGGTACATCAAGACGCTCGGGTGGGACGAAACCCTTTACGGTACCGGTAAGGGTCCAGCCAAAGGACGTCGCGCACCTCTTCGCACTTCACGCAGCCAGATTGCATCTATCACATTCGCTCCTAATAACATGGTTACGTCTCGCGAATCGACTTCTGGGATGTCCAGTCCGCTGAGATAAGGCCACCCCTGAATGGCTTCCCGGGTTACTCCCGGGTTCAGCCTCTTGATGGTATAGGCTTCGGTCACGGCTGTCGTTTGCTCCCCGTTCTTATCGTGAACCATGAAAGATACTTTCTTACAATGCTGGGTCTGTGTTGAGTTAACGGTGCCGATGTTCAGTTCAGATGCTTCGCCGTCTAGTCCTAGCTTATCCGCCTGACTCTCGAGAATCAGGGAGGTCTGACTTCCAGCGTCAAGCAGCGCAAAAGTAACTTCATGTTCTCCATCGGAGCGAGCTACACTGACAGGAACTATCTGCAAGAGTACTTGGTCGTGACAGCAGTTTGCTGACGAGGCTCCAACGAACACGCGATCCGCACCGAGAATCGAGGGGTGGTGTCGCTTGGCACATCCGTCTATGCCACAACTGCCTGTTTTGTCACACTTGCGCGCTATATGCTCGCTCGAGGTAAGACAACGAATGCACAGGCCTTTGTCCTTAGCAAATTGTGCGCGCTGATTTACGTCCATGTCTTTAAACTTCAAACAACTCACAGTAGCGTGCAACTGAAAGCAACAAAAACGTCAGACGCGGCGTGCGATGTTTTCGCGCCCATTTTTCGAGCTCTTCTCTGCTTTCCCTGTGTTTCCGCTAGTCTCGCTCTTTGCACTAGTTGCTAGGGTTGACACGGAAACCGTATTTGGCTTAAGCTCGTTGTTTTGTCCTGCGATATGTCTTCTTTTCCTTGGGCTCCCGGACGTACCGGGGGAGCGACGCCCAGCGAAGATCTCATCGAAGCACGGATAAGGCGATACGCTATAGACGACAGGAAAAAGGGTCGCACAAAGTACACGGGATCGCACCACGTTCTAACGGTAGACCACGTAATCGGCATGATTGAAGACGCGGAAAAGAAGTGCACGGTTTGTGGCACTCAGCTTCTGCTTCAGGGATACACCAAGAGCCATCCCCAATGCTTCAGTATCGACCGGCTAGACGACAGTCAGGGTAACAACAAGTGGAATGTCAGACTCACGTGCCTTAGCTGCAATAGAAGGCACAAGCGTTGATCACGCAACACGCAACTGTGAACGCGTGAAGCCGTGCTTAGAGTACGCCGTGTAATACAACACTGGCTCTCCGGGCTCCATAACCCTTTTAGTATTGGGTATGCATTGCTTGTCTACCACGGGTTCGTTGCTCGCCGTCGGCCCTTGTCTTGGAGGTCCTCCTCGTTTACGGTGACCTCTACGGGAGGTGCTTTTCGGCTTTAAGAGTCACGCGCCTCAGCTTTATGGCGTCTTTAGGCGCAAAGCCAATCATGCGAGTCTTCGTTGCGTTTATGTCCGAGATCACGACTGGCAAAGCAGTACCCTAGTCGCGGTTTGTTTCGCCGGATGCAAGCTCTTTCGAGTACTGCGCACGAAATAGGCGCTGTGCCAGCCAGCGATGGAAAGACTCGGCGAAGGCTTGGCTCCTGTGGTGCCCTGGCTCAGCCCGTCGGATTTCCACCCCGGGGTCTGTTAGGAGCTTTGTGGTAGCACCCTTGAACTCCGTGCCGTCATCAACCATGAGGACTTTAGGCCATTTGAGAGGTCCCTCCGCATAGATGTCAGCGAGTTCGCGGGAGACAACGGTCGCTTTCTTGGTTCTCAGTGGGTGGGCGGCTTTACATCGTGAAGCAACGTCAACAAGGGTTAGGGCATACTTGTACCCGCGGTCGGTTGGCAAGAATAGTAGGTCCGACTGGTGGATACGGTTTGGTATCTGCTCCGAGAAATGGGCGTAGGTAGTCGGAGGAGGGTGTGTCTGTGTGTAGTCTCCGACGGGCTGCGAGCTTACCCACTTCACTTCACTTTACTTAAAAAAATGCGCAACCTATTGTACAATATGTCAGTGCGCAGCGCAGTGCCGAGTCTAAAGCCCAGCGTGGAAGGCCTCTGGGCAGCCTATCATTACAATTACAGACTGTGGTAGGTTGTTCCACAGTCTCAGTGCACGGGGAAAAAACTATATTTATATATGTCAGTTGTAGCGTTAGGAATAGTATAGAATTCAGAGTGTTGAGTGCGGGACAAGGCGCGAGACGGTTTCCTCAGATCTTCGAGTGACAGGATAGAGGCATTATTTAGGCCACTGTTTAGGTGCGCCTGCGGTCTTCGAGTGGCTGCCAACCCAGTTTGGAAAGGAGGCGCGTCATTGTGCCGGGTTCGAAGGAGAAGAAGTCTGCCTTAACAAAGCGTGGACTGCACAGATTCTTGTATGTCACTTATAAACAGGTTAAACAGGACTGGGCCAAAGACAGTACCTTGGGGCACACCTGATGTAACCCGCGTCCAGCTTGACTTTCCCCCATTGACACAAACACGCTGGTACCGCTCACACAAAAAGGCATCAATCCATTTCAATGTTTGGCCGCCGATTCCATAGCTGTATAGTTTGGACTCGAGCCGTTCGTGGGGGACGCTGTCAAAAGCTTTCGCAAAGTCTAACACAAAGGCGTCGGTTTGTAAGCCACGGTCCAAGGCTGAGGCCCAGTCGTTTATGCTAAAACACAGTTGTGTCACACAACTGCGCTTTTTCTTGAAGGCATGCTAGCAGTCAGATAAGATCTGGTGAGCTTCTAGGTGTCGATTTATGTGCGAGCACACAATGTGTTCTAGTATCTTGCAAATAACGCTAGTAAGAGAAATTAGGCGATGTTTGGAGGCAAGAGATCGGTCGCCTTCCTTGTGTATAGGGCATATGTTCGCAATGCGCCACTCCCGGGGCAGGTTGCCGGCGTCCAGGGACTTCTGGAAGATCTGTTTTAATATTGGCGATATCACCGGTGCACACTCCTTTAGCACGCGTGGATGGAAACCATCAGACCAGCTGCTTTTGATGACTTGAGACCTGCAAGTAACTTGCGAACTCCCTCCTCTGTGACGGCAATGCTTGGAATCTGGGGGAATCTGCGCTTGAGTAATGGTACCGAGTCAGTATCTTCATCGGAGAAATTTTCCCGAAAGTGCTGGTTTAGCATTTCCGACTTTCCAATGTCGAACTCCACTTGCACCTCCCATTTGCGCACTAGGTCTATGGAGGCTGAGCCCTTGGGAAGTTTGGCATGCAGAGCGGTCACTCCCTGGAAGCCACCTCTGGCGTAGTATAGAGGACGAAGGAACGCATCGAGTTCTTTGCGGACATGCGCTTCGCCGCCATTATGTGTCGGCAATGTATTGCAACAGGTGTATCAGTCTCCAACAGGCGGTTGCCGTTTGCTCGGGTAGTGCCGTGGCGGTCTTTCTGAGGTCGGTAGGCCCTCGGAGAACAACATGGGCGAATTTCTTAACGCACTCGCTGTCTGCGCGCCACAACTCGAGGCTTTGGTTAGCAATGTCACCAAAGCTACATAATCTACCGCGGCCCTGCGACTCGCTAGCGACCGGCGACTCAACGTGCTGCACAGCTTTTTTCTTCTCTCTGTTAAGTCGGTTCCACTCTGCCAAGCGCCTTCCAGCTTCGACTCTTCCAGGGTGTTTAGGTCGGGTGGCGGGTGGTTCTGGGCTCGTGATTCTCTCCACTTTCTCACGTGCAGGTTCATGAGCAGTTTGTTCCGCAGCTTGTTCGTCAGATTCCGTGAGATGCTGAGCACTAATACTTCCTTGAGGTTCTTCCATTTGTGATGCAACTATTTGGTTGCTGAAAAAGTGGCAAGCTTTCAAATGAGCGTCTACTCTAAAGTCGTCATGGCAGACTCGCCATTTGGTGAGTCCGCGACTGCTATTTCGTGCATACTAATGCCGTTGGTGCTCACATAACGTGCTACGTGTAACGCCCCGACGGCTAAAGCCATCAAACGACCGCATCGTAGAGACAGGTTTCCGCACAATGTGCGGAGCTCGTTGTTGATGATGTAGTCGGACACGAGGTCACTGTGAAGATCGATCACACTGTCTATCGGCAGCGTCATGCCTACTAGCTTTGTCGTAAGCTTCAGGAAGCTGTCTGCCAGGGCATCTGTAGTCCGGCTGGCTAAAGCGGTCTCGTATCGCTTCTCGTACTTCCTCACCTCCTCGGCGCTCATGCGTTTGACGTTGTCGTGAGTACTACTGTACTCAGTATTGTATGGACTCTAGCTGTCCATTTCATAAGGTTCATTTGGGCGTCGGCCACCACACACACGTGACAGTTTACGGTACCCGTGCCGCTTGCCGTGCGTTTTATCTCGAGATGCACACCTTCGCGGGTGTTGACCAATCGGAGACCGCCCCAATTGATAGCATTGTCGTCTGTTGTTCGAAGGTCGATCCACAGAGCAAACTTGTTATCGCCATAGATCGACTCGGGGCTGACACTATGTACTCCGCTGCCACTGACGAAACGCCTTTTCGCCTCCCTCCAGAACTCCGTGGGGCGTAGTCCCTGGCTGAAGACCTTGTTTGGCATGCCGTCAATTGTAACGCGAACGCTCTTGATGTCGGGGTACACGAACTTCTCAGAGTCGCGAGCCCCAGCCTTGTATGGCTCCACGAAGAGGAGCAACAGACCACTCATAGACCTTCGCGGCTGGTTGACACTCTCGTTGATTACGTTGTCTGTCCCTTTGCTAATCACGAAGATCTTTTGGAGGTTCACTTGCTCGTAGAAGAACGTTGTGCCGCTTTGGTAGGCGGCGGCTGCGGACCGGGCGAAGTTGTCGTCCCTCAGGCTTTCATATTCCAGTAATAGATTTTTGATGCCGTAGGATAATTTGATAGCATCGCTCCCGACGACTACCTGATCAACCGTTGCGAGCGTGATCTCGAAGAGCAGCGCCTCGGAGAGCGCCCTTGGGTACAGTACGCCGTGGTCCGTCAACAGAGAATGGTCTAGCGGGATGGTGTACTTTTCGCCGTGGGTGGCGTTTAGAGCGTTCTCCTTGGCGTTACTAGTCGCTTTATCGCCAGCCTTGAAGCAAAGCTTGCGCATGTTTTCTGACTGTATGCCCTGCTCCAGACGCTCCTCTCTCTCAACTTTGGACAGGTAAAGCTGTCCTAAAGCGTTTCTCCCGCAAACGTGATTTTCAGGCGGCTCACGAGATTTCGGCCGACGTTGTTCACGACGGTATTATTTGCTTGGCCTGAGATGGTAGCCCACGACACTGCGTGTTTATCACCAGATCGCTCGGCATCAGCCACACTCCTGGTGCGACCGCAAGACTCAGTCTCACCTCCTGCACGGCTAACTGGTACCTTTGCACGCTTTGAGCGATGTCGTTTTCTATGATCGCGTCTTCAAGCAGCTTCGTGAACTCCGCCTGCGCCTCCATGGCCGGCCCACCGGCCCCCACGATAGAGGAACGGGCGTTTACCTGCGCGCCAAGCACTGTGTAGACGAACGCCTCGACCGAGCGATCGAGTCTTCGTAGCCCTGCTTTTGTCAGCCCCTCACCTTTGGGAGGCGCAAACCAGCTATATTGCACGCCCCGGTGGTCGTCGTTGCGTATGAAACCCACCTGCTTCCCACTTTTGTACGGCCAACCTTAGTCGCTAAACAGATCGAATAGGCTCAGGTACTCGTCCGCCGCCATGTCGTAGCCACGGATCACGTGCACGTTGCGAAACCCCTCCCCCGGGTAGAACACAAACACATCGCCTAGCCCGTGGTTCCGCTCGCCTTTCCATCGGAAGTCCGGCTTACGCGGCAAACCGAACTCTATTCATAGAAGCTCGAAAGCGGCTTTCTTGTAGGGGTTATCTTTTTGCGTAAACGGGCTGTCGCCAGGCAGGGGGGCGCCGAGCTCGTAGAGTATCCTCCGCGTGGTAAAGTAGACGTGATACATTAGAAATCCCCTGATGACAGAGGGAAGAGTGGCGAAAGCGGGGTCGGTTAGGGACACCCCGCATCCGGCGGTTGCGCACAAGACCGCAAAGTTGAGTTGCTGTGGCCAGCACCCATAGGAAGGCTCCGATAGCCACCGACGAGACTCCTTGGCGAACTTGTGCGTGATCACTGTCTCTTTGAATATGTCTCGGACCCTAGTCCTGAATGATTTGTCCTCAGCCACGTGTATCTCTAGCTGCGTGAGTAGTGGGGTGGTGTCTGAGGCCGTGCTCACCACGGGGGTTGCGAGCAAGGCGTAGAGTAGCTTTTGCCCGAGGTTTAGAGACCTAGGGAAACCGGATTTCGCGTGTTTGATTTGTTCGGCTATAGCGTGTTTGATATGTTCGGCTATAGAGGCTCCCGCCGCAGTTGCCGCCTTTACGCCTCTTCCGCCTCTTTCGCCTCCTCGTCCAGCATCCGCCAGCCTTCCCAATCCATGCTCAGTCCTATTAATCACGAAGGCGGGCTGTGTTCAATACCATGGTGGTCCTACATACTGTGCTCACCAAAGGCGAACAGACGCTCTACTTCGAGCGGCTGATAAGGCGCCCACGCTTCCTGGCGCTCCGGCAGTGCTCGCTGTTTAAACACGAAGGCGCGGTATAAAAGGCCGCTTCCCAGGGAAGCATCGGCTCATTTGTCAATCAACCGCCGTGGAGTGAGGATCAAATTCAAGATAGCGGCAAAAGTCAAGTACAAAATGCAGAGGGGAGAGGTTTCAAAGCGCTTCCTGGTGTAAAAAATGCCAATTCTACCTTCTAGTCCGATAGAATATGTAAATAAGGAAACTCAGTAGAAATAAAGATACGAAACCATCGTGATTTACGCAAAAAAAAAAAACGAGCAAACGCATGACCAGAAAACAACGATTGCAAACTTCGAAAAAGGTGAGTTTTTTATGCCTGAAATGTACTTTTCATAGCTTTAAAACTCAGAAAACAGGATTTCAATTAGTAATCAAAAGCTTATAGGTACTTAAAGTAGCGGGGAACTATGTTTTGCTAGAAAATGCATCTTGACTTTGTCCACATAACTGCCGATAGAAGTAATGCAGGCCTTCTATAAAAAAAAGATGTTGCTTGTAGATCAAATCTTGCTTTGCTGTTGTTTGTTTTTATTTTTACATCGTCTCGAGCTCGGAAAAGATTGTTTTGTGGTGTGTGAAGTTTTAATTCTATTTACAAGCTACTATAAGTTGGAATTAAGTTTATAAATATGTATAAATGGTAGTGTTTTTTATTGTTGGGATCTTTCTATCAATACACATAAATCATCAGAAAAAGCAGTCCATTTGTTTTCTAGTAATGTTATCTAAACAGTTCAGTCAATCTTTCTGAATTGATTTGGGGCCAAACTTGAATGTTGAACCTATTATATATAATTTCTAATTAATTATATGATTTCATCCTAGCTTTACCCAAGAAGCAAGTCATAGTGACATGTGAATAATCAACAAGATATATTCCTGAAGAAAAAGCAGATACATAGAAATATACAGTCTTACATTTTCCCTGTTATTTTAAATCATAAACATTCCTTTATAAAGGAAACATGTTCCGTTGCTATCAAATTGATTTATGTGTTACCGAAGTTTTTAGCTACCAGTCAAATTTCAAAAACTGCCTAATAAATTATACTTTTGAATAAACCAAAATGCCTTGTCTTTCATCCATTCAGTTCAAGACTTCTCATTCTTACAGTAAAAGCAAGTATAGATACAGGGGGATATCCATTGAATCAAAACAGTAAAAGTCATGTCCCTATTTTGTATAATTAAACTTATAAAGTAGGCGCCGATCAATGGCGGCCACGATGTTTTTTGCTCTGTGTTTAATTTTGTGTATGATCGGTACTGTTCCTCATGAAAATCTCTCGCAATCAATGAAATGGATTCGTCTTCGCCGAAACGCCCAAGCCAACACCAGTTTTTTTTTTTTTTTTTTTGCACTGTTTTAAAGCCTTTGCCAGTCTTTTTGCGCTTGGTGCCATCAGGATTCCACCGATCGACGCATTCCGTCACCAAGATATCAAAACATGGCTACACATCCCTAGCAATCCCAGGACATGATCCTCCGATTGATGTTACAATATTTATGGACATTTCTATAAACCCTGGCCCAGAAATTCACTTAGATTATTCTTCGAGACCTGCTATGGATTTGCATACAGCTTCGTACACTAAAACAACACCAACATTCTCTCGTGAGTCCCTCTACAGTATTCGCCGCCAAATGAGAACTAGGAATCTGTTTCTGAAACCTGTTAATATCTCATTTTTTCGCACACTAAAGCACCTGGGTATATTCAGATTCAGAGGGAAAGAGGAAGAGATTTGAAGCTAATTTACAACTTGAGTTACAACTTCATGTCAACACCGCGATCTCAAGTGATCCTGGCCGCAACCATTCTATTGTTCATGGAACTAAGCTTTGCGAGAACAATAGCCAACACCTACCTGTGTTAATCACCACACGTCCTGATTATTCGACCAGCGCCAACACTCATAATGCCAGGAACTCGTCTAATCTCTTAAAAATAAATACTGGAAAAATTACACCGGACAGTGCGCCTCGATTACACTTAGCTACTTGGAATATTCGTGCCATAAACAGGAAAGCTGCATCTATCTGTGATCTTGTCATATCCAAAAGAATTGATGTCTTAGCCCTTGTGGCGACTTGGCTGACTATTGAACACAACTCTAAGTCTACCGTGGTTGATGACACAAGCACCCGGTTGCCTGTTCCTAACTGCTCAGATCCCACTATTGCCGATGTAATAAACACTCTACGGGACTTCGACTTGATTCACCTACCGCGTGCTGGACGAGGTGGCGGCATTGGTTTCTTTCTTAGAAAGGCTTCAAATGTTAAACCTAATAGGTCGACTGTCTTTAAGGCTCTGGAATATGTTGATCTCTCTATCACTGCATCGGGCTCATCGATGCGTCTAGTCACCGTTTATAGACCTCCACCGTCTAAAGTAAACAAGCTTACTACTCGAATGTTCTTTGGTGATTTCTCTGTTCTTCTTGAACACCTTGCAATGGATCCTGGGAAATTAATTATAACAGGTGACTTTAGTTTTCACATTGATGACCCTGGTGACGCTGATGCTGTCAGACTGTTGTCGGATCAGTTCACCGTCCTGGGCCATCGTGAAGGATTTTAAAAATCGTGAAGGATTTCGAAATCGTTCACGATTTTAAAAATCCTTCACGATTTTTAAAATCCTTCACGATTTCGAAATCGTTCACGATTTTTAAAATCCTTCACGATTTCGAAATCGTTCACGATTTCGAAATCGTTCACGATTTTTAAAATCCTTCACGATTTGGAAATCCTTCACGATTATGAAATCGTTCACGTTTTTGTATTAGTCCGGCTTCACGACTTTCGAATTTGTGTGAAATTGTTATAGCGGATATAGCTTTCCCGTTCGCTTAGCCACCAGTGCACGGTGGAATGCGGCAAGTGCGCCCACTCGAATGGTTTCACAAGTCATTTAGATAGAAGGAAGTAGTTTGTTAAAATACTGCTCATGGGTAATACAATGTTTGAACTAAGTCTAATACACTGTAATATTTTTGTTCTCTTTTGTTCTGGCTTGACTATTACACATTAACAATTACATTTTGTTGCACGGGATTTTGAAAACCACTCTATCACCTTTGTTAGCTTGAACATGTATTTTTCATTCAGTTCGGAGATATAGTGACACGGCATCGAACATACGCGTTTGGGAGGGGGGGGGGGGGTAAAATTTGGATTTTTTTAGATAATAAACAATGCAACTTATCCACTTCTCCGTATACAAATTTAGTACATAGGTTTGGCTGAAAGTGAATTATAAAGTCAGAGTCTTCATCAACATCCCCATCATCTTTGGAGGGTTAAGTATTTAGAGCAAAATTCTGTCTCTCCGATTTCTTAGCGAAATCAAATCACCAGGATCTGCTAGATTTTTCGAAAAAAAAAAAAGTTTGTTCTTAACTGCGCATATTTACTGCACGACAAAGTGGAACTCGTCCTCTACCGTGTCCGGACATAATTGGCATGTCCGTTCATGAACTGTTACACCTCCCCTTCTCTATTTCGAGGTCATGGTCGAGGTAAAAATGGTGGCGCAAAGTATGACGCCTTCCCCCCCCCCCCCCCCCCATCCCCCACCCCCCAAGCAAAAAATTAAATAATAATAATGAAATAAAGGGCTTGTAATTTGTATAAGTTGTCTTTGTTGAAATAGCATTCCATAGTCATGTGATGTGGCGACTCAAAAATCACCGGGTTTTTCTAGCTATTTAAGTACCGTAATGACTGGTAAGGACGCCCTACTTCAGATAAGCGCCCCTCTTCGATCTCGCATATTGAAATAAGTTCACCCTTCCCTATGAGCACCCCCCCCTCCTTTTTATCTATCTCACATTGACATCCACACACCACACGACGGTTCCTTTTTATCCGTTCATCTTCTATGTCCAATGAGCGCCTCTCTCCCTGGCCCAACTGCGTACACGAGCTAGTGATACCCGAATCCGCACAAGTACTGCCTAAGGAGGTCCGGTAGTTTAGTTGGAGAAGCTGATATGGAACACTGGACCTTACGTCAATCACTTGTGTACTACAGGAGGGACTTCTACATACTAGCTTGTAGTACAAGCTAGTATGTTATTTGTTGCAAAAAACATTGATATGTATAGGTAATCTAGTTATCTAAATATAGTTTTCCATACTCATATTTATATTATATTATTCTAAATCAGTGTACTTTTACCTTGAACGTCGAAGATTATTTTTGATCGCTATTGCCTCTCTTGGATCAAGCCACTTGTTGTACCAGAGTAATTAAAACGATAAACCAAAAAGTGAAGCGGACTCTAAAAAGTTTTCGTTGACCGTCGTTGCAGACAAAACCATTTTTATGAAAAAGGTTTTAAATCAACGACGGGAAAAAACTCTCAAAATTTAATAAAATTACATTTTGAAGAAAGCAAAGCACACATTGCGGTTGTGAAAGAAAGAAAAGTAAGCAGGAGATGAACACGTATCGATTCTCGAAAAAGTTCTTCCATTATGTACAGTATGTCGTTTTCTGTTAATATACGCAATTTCTTGTAACGTTTCGTGTTGATACCCCTCCAAAAGTTCTTCTTAATTGTTAGTAAAAGTATTCTTTATCATTGTAGTATAATCAGCCCTTTTTGTTCCCAAATTTTATTTATGCTTATATAAGTTTACTGATTGAAATTAGTTTTTTTTTCTTCTGGGTTAAATGGTAATGGTAATTAATATATATTAACATTAGTATAAAAGTTGTACAACCGGTTCAAAATGGCGGCCAAATCAATATTCATTATTAAATCAGAAATTAAAGCCGAATTGAGTTTGGCTCTATATCCTATCTTGTAAAATTGGTAACTTTAGCAAAAAATGCGCAATTCAAGGTAAAAACTGCACATATCCGCAGTTAATAGTTAGGTACATTTTGTTTTTCTATCCAAATTTTCTCACGGGCGGTGTCGCGCCCGTGGAGCACCCTCGCGTAAAAGCCGGTTTGCAAAATAAATTAATTTCGGGTCCAAAGTCTTTTCTCATTAAATGTTTTTCTTTTTCAGTTTACACATTTTATAGTGGAGTTTGGGCAAGGGATTAAAAATTAGTCAAATAACTCTCCTTTTTTCTCTCTCTAGATTCGTTATGTTAAGTTATGTCTGAAATTTTAAAATATACGAGTATAACCATTGAATGTACAACAACCACCTCGCATTGTGTGTTACACTTTTACATGCTTGTTGTCTTTACACGATATTCCCACAGTTTGCCGGGGAATGCATTTTTGTAGAGGTGGCTTATAAGTGGAAGCGCATCATTGTGGTCCTGTTTATATCACCGGGGAGGGGGGTCTCCAAATGGCTACATTACGTTATCAAAATGCTGCTATTTCACTAATGCAATCTATCAATCCCGCAGGATACGGAATGGGGACATAAACATGAACATCGAGGAGGAGTTCGTAGCGCCTGGCACCCTACTTGGCGTGAGGGCTGAAGCCTTTGAGAAATTAAATTTCAGTTCTGGAAGAGTTATGTTTACGTTTGGAATTATTACTTATGACTTCATTAGTAACTAACGTTTTTTTTGAAAATTAATAACTTGTCGCATATGTGTTATAGTGTTATAAAAATAAATATCAAAATTTTAAACCTGTTTTGTTTCTTCTGCGTAGGCTCTATTTCCACCCGTCGCTAAGTCTCGTTTTGTCTGCGGGTCCACAGAAATGAAAGCTAGAACCTACTTGCACTACCCCTAGCCTGCGTAGCGGTTCAAGGGAGAGAGACGGGGGGAGGGGGGCTTAGAGAAGAAAAAGCGAGCGCCTCTACCTCTCCCCTTCCCTTGAGCCGCCACTACCTAACTACCCCGGGTTGAAAATCTAAAATTAATTAAAAAAGGTGGTGATCGTCGGCAAAATATATTTTAACACTTAGGAAAAGCACTACTAGCCTGCATGCGGCCGGAAATAGTTCTATTATTACCGTAATAACGGAACTATTTCCGGCTGGACGCAGGCTAAAGCACTACTAGCATCAACATGTTTTGCAGCTTAATTTTAAGTACAAAAGCGCCGATCGAGTCGATGGAATAGGAAGGTGTCTTAGGCTGCTAGCATGGCTCTCGTCTGACCACGGAACGCCTAGTGTGTCCGAAATCAGTATTTAGAACTACAACCGGGCTATGGGATTACAAGACGCCCCCCCTCGGGCTATCGACATTCCTTTCAATCTTCATACAAAGAAGTACCGAATTTCCCCTTCCTACATAACGCCCTTGGTTCCCGAATATGCTTCCTACGCCTAGCCTGCGTGCATCCGGGTTCGAAGTTTTTTCTCTGTAACAGAGTAAAAACTATGATACCGGATGCACGCAAGCTACGCCGGCTTATTGGTCCTGTTGACCGAGTCTCATATTACACGTCACATGTTATGTCCGCTTAAGCACGGTTCGGAAGGTTCTTGATCAGTGTGCGAGTTTTTACGTGGAAGACGAAGCTATGAGAAAAGCAAAGTGTACCTCACTGAGAACGATCTTTTTGTCCGAAAAAGACCTAAATTTTGATTGCGTGCCCAGAGGGAGCAGGCTGAAACAGGCGGAGCGAGAGGGGAGAGTCCAAACCTTAGACCTGGCCACCAATCACTCCAGCGAGGATGTCCTAAGCATCCTAAAATCAAAATTTCCGACGCTACGTAATGAACTGGAGTTGCCAAAGAGGTAAGTGTCTTTGCAAGTACACGTATTGCCTTTCTTATCCCAGTATTGATGTCATATAATTCGCCCCTGGCCTAAGTTACAATCCGTTACAATGCGGTGAAGCCATTTCAAGGGACAAGTTATTTGTTGCGTAACGAATTCCTCTTTGTCGTTTTCACCGGGTAAACTCCAAGTGTAAGAAACAAAACTTTATTTCTGTGAATTAGAAGTTTCGTGTACCAAATAGTTAACGACGGAAAATTTAAACCATATTAAAATGGTTATATTTCAAATGCGCTTCTTGTGGTAAAATGATAGCCAGAACATGTATTACACATGTCACCGGATTTCCGGTGCTATTAAGCCCACTCTATTACAGTAAAAACCCATTTATATAAGACCAGGGAACTATTCCCTGATAAGGCCAAGCTCACTCCCGCGTAGTTTTTGCGACAGCAGCTTTAAAAACATATATATTTTTAACTAAAAGCCCTTTTCACATTCTATAGACATCTGCTTTCTATAAGTGAAGAAACACTCGCTTTGTATTCGGCATAAAAGGTGGTCAAAGGGCGCCTATTGGGTGGGGTCGCTTATTTGAACGCGTGCGCGTATACGAATCATCGAAAGTGGCGATTAATTTGGGACCACTGATTGGAAAGCTGGTTTATAGATGTATATTGCTTTTGAACGCTTTTGTCATTCATTCCAGACTTCAGTTCCTTCAGCCAGGGGCACAAGGCAACAACGGCTGGAATGTTGCCTTTTACGGGGTCCCTACTGGCCAGGAAATTTACCATGCGTTTAATCGAACGAAAAGGATGTATTTCTGTCTAAGGACAAAAGGTAAGAGAAGAGCTTAAAAAACTAAGTGCTAAAAAACTTTATTGCATAAGTAAGTCTACATGATTCATTGCAGCATTTAGAAAACAAATCAAATTTCATGTATCAATTTGTATCATTTTGCGAGCAGATTTAAGCAGCAGCACCACCCCAACACCAGGTAAGGCCCCCTTTGTCAGTTATCTAAACTTATTTTCTCTAAACTCAATAAGTGCTATCATTAATAAGGAATATAATTGAATAACAGGGGCGACCAAGAAGTCACCCCCAAGGGGGAGGGCCATAATTTTTAGACCCCATTTTTGGGGAGGGTAGAGATTTTTGAACCCCAAAAAATTCAACTTAGAAGCCCTCCACACCTCCCACCCCCCAAATAAATATTGACCCTTCCCTAAGAAACAAAGAATAGAAGGGGGGTGCTGCTGGAGTCTATAATTCTATTATTATTCACTTTTCAAACTGTTTTATGTAGCCACCAGTGATGAAGGTGACAACAGCGATAAATATAATCAACGTGAGTTTGCATTATTTAATCGGGCAACCACATTTTGAACATGAAAATAAAGAAAATGAATTTCTTATTCTCTATTATTTCAATCTTTGACACTTTCACCTATATATATATAACAGCTCCTGTAAAGTTGAGCACTATTTTGGCTCCCAGTGAAAGACTTCAACTGGAGTATATATATATACCATCATTTAGCTTAAAGCACACCTACTTCTTCTATAAAAAACACTAGTTATGGTAAATAAAAAAGTTTTTTTTATGTTCTAGCACTAAGCACTCAAATAAAGAAAAAAGAGTCCTCTAAAGGTGAATATGATCTACAACAATTTATGATGACAACACATTTTGATTCTTAATCATCTATAAAGTACTAGACTATTACATTTTTCTTTTCAAGTAGTTCCTCTTATAATAAAATTAAAAAAGTTTTTGCTATAGTCCTTAGTATAAACCCTCCTGGAAAAGGCAAGAAACCTGACAAGCCCTCTAAAGGTGAATATAATAAACATCTTGTTATCTACAAAACCCACCATATTATTCCCTTATTATACATATATAAAGATTTAGCTATTCAATGCTTTTTTAAAATATAATTGTTATTCTTGTTTTTATAGTCCACCTCAGAGGTAGTCCATCTTCATCCCCTTCTAGTGGGGACGACCTTGTACCTGGTAGGACCTGTTATAGCCTATATTTTTCCCCTAATGCTGGTTTCCATTAAAAAATGTTGAATAAGAAAACAAAATCATAACCATTTCTAATTTGCATAGTTCTTGAATACAAGGAAGTCAAAGAGAAGAGCGAGTTGAATGGTAAGCAAGGGCACATTTATTGATTTCTTTCTTTAGTTAATTCCTTTTATCCTAGAATTTCTCTGTATTATAGGAATCCACTACAGTGCAGATACAATGGAGATTTTAATGACGATAAAACAATTTTTTTTATCTTCTAGCCCTTAGCAACCCTGGAAAGGGAAAATCAACGGATCCCTCTAAAGGTAAATATGAATATATCTTATTATCTACAAAACCCAAGTAAATTCTAAATTATACATAGAGATTTAGCCATATGCAAGTTTTCTTTTTAATTATTATTTTTGTTTGATTTGTAGTCCATTAGACAGGGTTCCCATGACAGAGGTCCATGGAATCACCATTATTAATTTGCATCATAAATGTATTACAAATCATGAAATAGTATTTTCATTGCACATCTTTCTCTTTTGTCATCTCACTTTTCCTATAATATCTCTGTATCATAAGAAATTATTTAAGTGCAGATATTCAGTGCAGATACTGGTGGGGTGGTGGTCCTCTTATTGTTATAAAATAAGCGTTATACTGTGGAGATCCTAATTATTATAAAATAACTGTTTCCTATGTTCTTCTTAGCAAGTGGATATGGAGAATGCCCCCATTGACAATTAGTTGTATTTTTTTTTTTTTCAGGAGAATTCTTAAAGGAAATAAATTTGCACTCAAGTTTTGGAGTTGTTGGTAAGAATTCAAATCAAACGCATGCTAATAAAACCAGGGGAAAATCAATACATGGTTTGCTTTAAGTTTTATTTTGTGCAACTCTCTGAAAAGAGAGTAGTTTTTGCATAGTTTAATTAATCAGCTAATATGAGAGAAACAGAGGAACAGAGGAAAGTAAGGAAAAAGAGCTGCCACATTATTATACAATCATTTTACTATAGAGATCCATTATGCTGTATTAATTTTAAATTTAATTGCAATAGTTTAATTGCTTTATGAAGGCCACTTGTGTGTTTGAAATAGTATACCATTTATGTTATAGCTTCAATACAAATTTCTCATTATACATATTGTTGGAATTGTAATAGGCAATGGTTCTTTTTATTTAGTTGGAACAGTAAGGGAGGATGAGTATGAGTTTGGTTTTCTGAACCAAAGCATCACAAAGGGCCAGATGTGGTATCACACACAGGCACTTGGGGACCTGTGTGTGGTACTCGAAAATTACCATCAGGTACAGTAAAATAAATCTGTGTGTGAGAACCTAGATTTTCTCCTTTTGGGCAAAAGAGGTTCTTATATTTTGGGGTACTTTAAATTAAGGCATACCGAGTTGCAACACTAGGATCCATAAACTACAGAAGTATGTATAGATACAAAGCCACCTTGCTATTATAGAGATATCCTACTGTATGTATCTGCAATCTCATCGTTATGGAAGAGCAAAATGTTTAACATATTTATATTTTAAAGCCTCATAATTTCTTTCCTTTTCTCGTGGTGTGACTTACCCTGTTTCCGGAGCATGGAACTTCTCTATTTAGAGACGTTCAAGGCTCTGGAACCAGGGTAGGAGCGACCATCATATAAAGAACCTTTAGAATTTTACAATAAAGTCTATTATTTCTGCCCATATGTTCTTAAACAAAGACCCGCACTTTGAAAGAGCTTAGCTCCGCCCCTTTTCAGCTGAATAAAATTCAGACTTCAAGATGACAACACACTGTGTGGATATTTTTTTATTGTGTTATCATTAATAATTTGAAGCTCATTTTACAAATGGACTCATTCTTCAAGTTTTGATTGGTCCGGTATCCTGACCACATGAGATCCAATAAAAAACCTCTTGACTTGCTAAAACAAAATTCGCGGGTAAGCTCACGGAACGAAATGGCTGTACGGTCGGTTTTCGCCTGAGTCGTCACATTTAGGGTAATAACTTGCCATATTACTGTTTATGTTAGTTTCATCATCATTTTCTTGCACATATTCTTGTATATAAAACATCTACAGTATTATAGTTTTCCCAAAATTGTGTAACAATGGAATGATGCTTTGTTTAGGCATGTATACAAGCCAAGTACTCTGGCAGATCATTGCTTATCTGCTCAGGGGTTGAACCAGATGAGCCAGCCAACTACATGCTGGCAAGTTTCTTCAGGTAAACACTATAGTCATGGATAAAATGTCAGCAATCAATAAAATTGAGTTAAACCCCAACAATGTTGTTTAGCATTACTACAAATCTTTACTCGGTTTGCTTCTCAGCCTCTTGACCCATGTTGTTCAAAATGTTTTTATTCAAATCTAATACTGTTGGCTATGTTTTATTAGGGATGTCGAAGACTTGGAGGTCAAACCTCTGCTATGTGTGTGTTTCGAAGGCACAGATGATGAGAGGGCAGGTATAGTATTTTTAATGATGCAACTGTATCTTAATGAATATTATTGGGGGGGCTGTTAAAATGTTAAAGGAGAAAGCATTTTCTTAACAGTAAAAAAGCTTAAAGTTATTAGTGAGGTTTGTCAATCTGTGCCACGAGGCTTCCTTCCTATTGAAATCTAAGCTATGTTTTCAACATGTTTTGGTGCTGGATTGAGTATGGATTATTCTGAGTTTTATGTACTCAAAGTTTGGCAATCGAGTCTCCATGCCTTTCCAAACTTGATTTAGTTTTAACATATAAATTTCCCCATACTGTAACATTTCTTTATTAACCACTGACAGATAGCAGCCCTTACTGCCTGTGCCTAAAGAAGGATGCAGTAAATCTGCATCGCATGTAACAGTAAAAGTCCTACTTAACTGGAAAATGTCTTATACTGTATTATCATGAATTAGTGTAAATAAAATGCAGCTCTGGAAAGCTCTAGCACCTTTTGCTTTTGCCTCCTCTTTTAAACATTCACAAGAGCCACTATGTTCCAAAACACACTAAGGGTTTAGTCATTCCCTCTTGTAACATTTTTTTAGTATCCAGAAATCATGGCCATGGGAGGGAACCAATACTGTTGGTGTTGCGTGCTATTGGTTCCAACCTAGGAGTTGTTGCCCGTGCAGAAGGTTGGTACTTAAAAGATTATCATTCAGAGTTGCATTATTGCTGTGCACTATTGGCAGCAAAATTGCTCCCACCCAAGCCTCAAATAATGGCCCCCTTAGTAAGGGGAGATGTAGGGACGATGTTGTTTACTCTGTTTACTGTCCCAAGTTGTTTTGACGTCAATTTGATGTTACTCAAAAATTTAAAGACATATTTGCACTGTAAAATGTACTGTATAACTGAATGGCTTTTGAAAACAAGGTGCACATCACATCCAATAATTCAAATATTTAATTTTCTTCTATTTTATTGATGGCCCATTAACATCACAATTTATTCTTTAATAGATGTCAATCTCAGCACTTTTGATGGAAGGGTCATCCTCAAAGCCCTAAGCATAAAGGAAAAAAAGGAAAAAAAAAAAAGAGAAGGAATAAAGACAACAAGAAAACTGTTGATCACAAGGTGGGTAGGAGATGGAATTTTATTTTCAATGTGTTTGTAAGCCTATGCTGAAGCTCAACCTCACACACTATGCTGATGATATAATCTTTTTGCAGATGTTGTGCCATTAGCCTATAAATAACAACGAAAAATTAAGGTCGTAAAAAAATTCAGGCAAAAAACTTCACACAATATTGTTAATTGTTCCATTTCCATTTTTGTTACACTTTACTGTAATTTTGGTCCAGCTAAAGAACGGAAATAACTTGTTTCTTCGGACTCTTTTTTATAGAGGTTCAAGGTTCCAACTGAATCATCATTTCTAACTTAGCTTATTTTATTAATAATTGTTTTTGGGCTTATTTTTTGCCTCTCTAGACTGGCTATGATCCTGACATGGATTCTAAATCAGATACGGGCGAAGAGCATGAGGTAAAGTGAATATATGACCAAAAAAATTGAATGAAAAAGATTTTTAAGAATAAGGACGTATTTACTTTTGTCTCATGATCTACATTTTACAAATATTTTTTTTTCTATATATGCTTGTACTTTGTTTCTAGATGTTGGTTATTATTATTGTTTTGCCTATTTAATCAATTATGAGGCTTTAAATAATTGTCTACCAACCTCAGTTATTTTTTAACAAATGGTGAATAGGATCTGGGGGAATACCAGTTTATACTTGTATTACAATACTTTTCTAAGTACTAACAGTTTGTTTGTATTGAATAGGTTCACTTCAAAAGTGAATTGTTGCAGACTTTCATAGGGGGCAATGACACCACAATAGGTAAGTCGATAGACAGACCACATATGAAACATGGAAGCAGTTTATTCATTGCACTTATTTTTCAAGAATTTGTTTAAGCCTTAAGGATTATTCTTGCAGTTTACAAGTGCCTGCACTATTCATAGTGGAAAACAATTATCCGTACTACAATATTGGTCTGAGCCCAGGCTATCTTTATAAGTTGAAAACAATTACATCAATTGTATCTGTACATGATATTCAGTTTACTATACAGTACAGCAGATTTGCAAACACACAAACTTGATCGATTACAAGTTTTTGGACAATAGTAATTGTATGGGAAAAACAATATGATTGGATAAACATAAGCTAAAGAAACATTTTCTCTTTTAGAAGAAAACAACAAGCAACTCATGAAAAGAAAAGCTAGGGGCAAAGCAAGCAGAAAAGCAAAGAAGTTCAACAAGGGGAAAGATATTTAGTAGTTGACACCAAAATTGGCAGTAGATCAGTAATTATAAATGAGTAGTTTAGTTAGATACTCAAGACCTCATCATCATTTTAGTTGCACTTGTACCAAAGCTATTGAACCAAAGCTATTGAGTTTTTTTCACAATAGAAAATATAGGACAAAAATGAAAATACATGAACATCAAATTATTTCAAAGCGATCTGAACAGGACAGTCCTGCTGGCTGTCTCAGATGCTGGGTTCTTTATATAGGATTAGCCTATACCTGGACAGGGCTTTGGTTTTAGTCCAAATTGCTTATTGATGCCGGTTAATTTTTGCCATAGTCCTGCTGGCTGTCTCAGACGCTGGACTCCTTATATAGGATTAGCCTATATCTGGACAGGGCTTTGGTTTTAGTCCAAATTTCCTATTGATGCCGGTTAATTTTTGCCATAGTCCTGCTGGCTGTCTCAGACGCTGGACTCCTTATATAGGATTAGCCTATATCTGGACAGGGCTTTGGTTTTAGTCCAAATTTCCTATTGATGCCGGTTAATTTTTGCCATAGTCCTGCTGGCTGTCTCAGACGCTGGACTCCTTATATAGGATTAGCCTATATCTGGACAGGGCTTTGGTTTTAGTCCAAATTTCCTATTGGGGCCGGTTAATTTTTGCCATAGTCCTGCTGGCTGTCTCAGACGCTGGACTCCTTATATAGGATTAGCCTATATCTGGACAGGGCTTTGGTTTTAGTCCAAATTTCCTATTGATGCCGGTTAATTTTTGCCATAGTCCTGCTGGCTGTCTCAGACGCTGGACTCCTTATATAGGATTAGCCTATATCTGGACAGGGCTTTGGTTTTAGTCCAAATTTCCTATTGATGCCGGTTAATTTTTGCCATAGTCCTGCTGGCTGTCTCAGACGCTGGACTCCTTATATAGGATTAGCCTATATCTGGACAGGGCTTTGGTTTTAGTTCAAATTTTCTATTTTTTTAATTTTTGCCATAGTCCTGCTGGCTGTCTCAGACGCTGGACTCCTTATATAGGATTAGCCTATATCTGGACAGGGCTTTGGTTTTAGTCCAAATTTCCTATTGGGGCCGGTTAATTTTTGCCATAGTCCTGCTGGCTGTCTCAGACGCTGGACTCCTTATATAGGATTAGCCTATATCTGGACAGGGCTTTGGTTTTAGTTCAAATTTTCTATTGATGCCGGTTAATTTTTGCCATAGTCCTGCTGGCTGTCTCAGACGCTGGACTCCTTATATAGGATTAGCCTATATCTGGACAGGGCTTTGGTTTTAGTTCAAATTTTCTATTTTTTTAATTTTTGCCATAGTCCTGCTGGCTGTCTCAGACGCTGGACTCCTTATATAGGATTAGCCTATATCTGGACAGGGCTTTGGTTTTAGTCCAAATTTCCTATTGGGGCCGGTTAATTTTTGCCATAGTCCTGCTGGCTGTCTCAGACGCTGGACTCCTTATATAGGATTAGCCTATATCTGGACAGGGCTTTGGTTTTAGTTCAAATTTTCTATAGATGCCGGTTAATTTTTGCCATAGTCCTGCTGGCTGTCTCAGACGCTGGACTCCTTATATAGGATTAGCCTATATCTGGACAGGGCTTTGGTTTTAGTCCAAATTTCCTATTGGGGCCGGTTAATTTTTGCCATAGTCCTGCTGGCTGTCTCAGACGCTGGACTCCTTATATAGGATTAGCCTATATCTGGACAGGGCTTTGGTTTTAGTCCAAATTTCCTATTGGGGCCGGTTAATTTTTGCCATAGTCCTGCTGGCTGTCTCAGACGCTGGACTCTTTATATAGGATTAGCCTATATCTGGACAGGGCTTTGGTTTTAGTCCAAATTTCCTATTGATGCCGGTTAATTTTTGCCATAGTCCTGCTGGCTGTCTCAGACGCTGGACTCCTTATATAGGATTAGCCTATATCTGGACAGGGCTTTGGTTTTAGTCCAAATTTCCTATTGATGCCGGTTAATTTTTGCCATAGTCCTGCTGGCTGTCTCAGACGCTGGACTCCTTATATAGGATTAGCCTATATCTGGACAGGGCTTTGGTTTTAGTCCAAATTTTCTATTTTTTTAATTTTTGCCATAGTCCTGCTGGCTGTCTCAGACGCTGGACTCCTTATATAGGATTAGCCTATATCTGGACAGGGCTTTGGTTTTAGTCCAAATTTCCTATTGGGGCCGGTTAATTTTTGCCATAGTCCTGCTGGCTGTCTCAGACGCTGGACTCCTTATATAGGATTAGCCTATATCTGGACAGGGCTTTGGTTTTAGTTCAAATTTTCTATTGATGCCGGTTAATTTTTGCCATAGTCCTGCTGGCTGTCTCAGACGCTGGACTCCTTATATAGGATTAGCCTATATCTGGACAGGGCTTTGGTTTTAGTCCAAATTTCCTATTGGGGCCGGTTAATTTTTGCCATAGTCCTGCTGGCTGTCTCAGACGCTGGACTCCTTATATAGGATTAGCCTATATCTGGACAGGGCTTTGGTTTTAGTCCAAATTTCCTATTGATGCCGGTTAATTTTTGCCATAGTCCTGCTGGCTGTCTCAGACGCTGGACTCCTTATATAAGATTAGCCTATATCTGGACAGGGCTTTGGTTTTAGTTCAAATTTTCTATAGATGCAAGTTAATTTCTACCATAGTCCTGCTGGCTGTCTCAGACGCTGGACTCCTTATATAGGATTAGCCTATATCTGGACAGGGCTTTGGTTTTAGTTCAAATTTTCTATTGATGCCGGTTAATTTTTGCCATAGTCCTGCTGGCTGTCTCAGACGCTGGACTCCTTATATAGGATTAGCCTATATCTGGACAGGGCTTTGGTTTTAGTTCAAATTTTCTATTTTTTTAATTTTTGCCATAGTCCTGCTGGCTGTCTCAGACGCTGGACTCCTTATATAGGATTAGCCTATATCTGGACAGGGCTTTGGTTTTAGTCCAAATTTCCTATTGGGGCCGGTTAATTTTTGCCATAGTCCTGCTGGCTGTCTCAGACGCTGGACTCCTTATATAGGATTAGCCTATATCTGGACAGGGCTTTGGTTTTAGTTCAAATTTTCTATAGATGCCGGTTAATTTTTGCCATAGTCCTGCTGGCTGTCTCAGACGCTGGACTCCTTATATAGGATTAGCCTATATCTGGACAGGGCTTTGGTTTTAGTCCAAATTTCCTATTGGGGCCGGTTAATTTTTGCCATAGTCCTGCTGGCTGTCTCAGACGCTGGACTCCTTATATAGGATTAGCCTATATCTGGACAGGGCTTTGGTTTTAGTTCAAATTTTCTATTGATGCCGGTTAATTTTTGCCATAGTCCTGCTGGCTGTCTCAGACGCTGGACTCCTTATATAGGATTAGCCTATATCTGGACAGGGCTTTGGTTTTAGTTCAAATTTTCTATTTTTTTAATTTTTGCCATAGTCCTGCTGGCTGTCTCAGACGCTGGACTCCTTATATAGGATTAGCCTATATCTGGACAGGGCTTTGGTTTTAGTCCAAATTTCCTATTGGGGCCGGTTAATTTTTGCCATAGTCCTGCTGGCTGTCTCAGACGCTGGACTCCTTATATAGGATTAGCCTATATCTGGACAGGTCTTTGGTTTTAGTCCAAATTTCCTATTGATGCTGGTTAATTTTTGCCATAGTCCTGCTGGCTGTCTCAGACGCTGGACTCCTTATATAGGATTAGCCTATATCTGGACAGGGCTTTGGTTTTAGTCCAAATTTCCTATTGGGGCCGGTTAATTTTTGCCATAGTCCTGCTGGCTGTCTCAGACGCTGGACTCCTTATATAGGATTAGCCTATATCTGGACAGGTCTTTGGTTTTAGTCCAAATTTCCTATTGATGCTGGTTAATTTTTGCCATAGTCCTGCTGGCTGTCTCAGACGCTGGACTCCTTATATAGGATTAGCCTATATCTGGACAGGGCTTTGGTTTTAGTTCAAATTTTCTATTGATGCCGGTTAATTTTTGCCATAGTCCTGCTGGCTGTCTCAGACGCTGGACTCCTTATATAGGATTAGCCTATATCTGGACAGGGCTTTGGTTTTAGTCCAAATTTCCTATTGGGGCCGGTTAATTTTTGCCATAGTCCTGCTGGCTGTCTCAGACGCTGGACTCCTTATATAGGATTAGCCTATATCTGGACAGGGCTTTGGTTTTAGTCCAAATTTCCTATTGATGCCGGTTAATTTTTGCCATAGTCCTGCTGGCTGTCTCAGACGCTGGACTCCTTATATAGGATTAGCCTATATCTGGACAGGGCTTTGGTTTTAGTTCAAATTTTCTATAGATGCAAGTTAATTTCTACCATAGTCCTGCTGGCTGTCTCAGACGCTGGACTCCTTATATAGGATTAGCCTATATCTGGACAGGGCTTTGGTTTTAGTTCAAATTTTCTATTGATGCCGGTTAATTTTTGCCATAGTCCTGCTGGCTGTCTCAGACGCTGGACTCCTTATATAGGATTAGCCTATATCTGGACAGGGCTTTGGTTTTAGTTCAAATTTTCTATTTTTTTAATTTTTGCCATAGTCCTGCTGGCTGTCTCAGACGCTGGACTCCTTATATAGGATTAGCCTATATCTGGACAGGGCTTTGGTTTTAGTCCAAATTTCCTATTGGGGCCGGTTAATTTTTGCCATAGTCCTGCTGGCTGTCTCAGACGCTGGACTCCTTATATAGGATTAGCCTATATCTGGACAGGGCTTTGGTTTTAGTTCAAATTTTCTATAGATGCCGGTTAATTTTTGCCATAGTCCTGCTGGCTGTCTCAGACGCTGGACTCCTTATATAGGATTAGCCTATATCTGGACAGGGCTTTGGTTTTAGTCCAAATTTCCTATTGGGGCCGGTTAATTTTTGCCATAGTCCTGCTGGCTGTCTCAGACGCTGGACTCCTTATATAGGATTAGCCTATATCTGGACAGGGCTTTGGTTTTAGTTCAAATTTTCTATTGATGCCGGTTAATTTTTGCCATAGTCCTGCTGGCTGTCTCAGACGCTGGACTCCTTATATAGGATTAGCCTATATCTGGACAGGGCTTTGGTTTTAGTTCAAATTTTCTATTTTTTTAATTTTTGCCATAGTCCTGCTGGCTGTCTCAGACGCTGGACTCCTTATATAGGATTAGCCTATATCTGGACAGGGCTTTGGTTTTAGTCCAAATTTCCTATTGGGGCCGGTTAATTTTTGCCATAGTTCTGCTGGCTGTCTCAGACGCTGGACTCCTTATATAGGATTAGCCTATATCTGGACAGGGCTTTGGTTTTAGTTCAAATTTCCTATTGATGCCGGTTAATTTTTGCCATAGTCCTGCTGGCTGTCTCAGACGCTGGACTCCTTATATAGGATTAGCCTATATCTGGACAGGGCTTTGGTTTTAGTCCAAATTTCCTATTGGGGCCGGTTAATTTTTGCCATAGTCCTGCTGGCTGTCTCAGACGCTGGACTCCTTATATAGGATTAGCCTATATCTGGACAGGGCTTTGGTTTTAGTTCAAATTTCCTATTGATGCCGGTTAATTTTTGCCATAGTCCTGCTGGCTGTCTCAGACGCTGGACTCCTTATATAGGATTAGCCTATATCTGGACAGGGCTTTGATTTTAGTCCAAATTTCCTATTGATGCCGGTTAATTTTTGCCATAGTCCTGCTGGCTGTCTCAGACGCTGGACTCCTTATATAGGATTAGCCTATATCTGGACAGGGCTTTGGTTTTAGTCCAAATTTTCTATTTTTTTAATTTTTGCCATAGTCCTGCTGGCTGTCTCAGACGCTGGACTCCTTATATAGGATTAGCCTATATCTGGACAGGGCTTTGGTTTTAGTCCAAATTTCCTATTGGGGCCGGTTAATTTTTGCCATAGTCCTGCTGGCTGTCTCAGACGCTGGACTCCTTATATAGGATTAGCCTATATCTGGACAGGGCTTTGGTTTTAGTCCAAATTTCCTATTGATGCCGGTTAATTTTTGCCATAGTCCTGCTGGCTGTCTCAGACGCTGGACTCCTTATATAGGATTAGCCTATATCTGGACAGGGCTTTGGTTTTAGTTCAAATTTTCTATTGATGCCGGTTAATTTTTGCCATAGTCCTGCTGGCTGTCTCAGACGCTGGACTCCTTATATAGGATTAGCCTATATCTGGACAGGGCTTTGGTTTTAGTCCAAATTTCCTATTGGGGCCGGTTAATTTTTGCCATAGTCCTGCTGGCTGTCTCAGACGCTGGACTCCTTATATAGGATTAGCCTATATCTGGACAGGGCTTTGGTTTTAGTCCAAATTTCCTATTGATGCCGGTTAATTTTTGCCATAGTCCTGCTGGCTGTCTCAGACGCTGGACTCCTTATATAGGATTAGCCTATATCTGGACAGGGCTTTGGTTTTAGTTCAAATTTTCTATAGATGCAAGTTAATTTCTACCATAGTCCTGCTGGCTGTCTCACACATGTTAAGTTTTCCCACTGACTTTGCTTGCAATGACTTCGAGCAAGAAATCTTGGGCGCCATTATCACAAAGACAAAAAAGTTAAAACATGTGTTCAAGATATGTAATAAGCTTATCTGGGAACTCTACTAAAAGATTCCAGGCAAAGGCTATCGAGCTCCAGGGAGACTGCTTGATAGTCCAGCTGCGAAACAACGTTTGTTTGTTTGTATGCAAAAAAGGAATTGAATTGTGATTTCAGTTTGCTTTCCTGGTACGAAAAATCATCCAAATGCATGAATGAATGAAACTTGAATTGCTTACCTATCATTTTCACTTCGGACTCAGCTGCTTAGTTGCGATCAGATGCAAACTCTTGTGAAAAGTTGTATTAATTTGAGCCTGCTGACATGACGGAAAAACCTGGAACACGGGCAATTCCAGATAAAGAGAGAAGACACGATTACTTACAATGGATATAGGGACAGTGCTGAATAACGTATGCGCGTGCTCTGGCGAAAACAAGCACAATTGTAGTGTTAAAACATTCGAGAAAAGGTACGAAAGGTTGTCGCTGATTTGACTAACTGTACAGCATTAAAACCATACTGTTCAAAAGATGACAGATTTTTTTGATAATGAGGAAGTCATAAAGAAAATTATAGCCTTAGGTTTGGTATAGTTTTCTTAGTATTCGCCAAAATGTGACAGTTCGCAGGTAAAAAGCTGCCATTTCAAAACAAAAAGGATGGTTTAACCGCGCGGTACTGGAACTAGTCTTGCGTTTTTCAGCACTGGCGGCTATAGGTTCCTTGTTCTACGAACTGATTTTCAAAACACAAATGACGTGAGGCCGAAGTGCACATAAGCAGATTTTGGCTTTTTAAGATAATTTTTCCCTGTGCATCAGTTCAGGGACGAAAAGCTCAAATTTCAATGACACTACAAAAAGTCGCATCAATTTAAAAAAAAGTCGCACTTCATATTTTGTTTGCTATAAGTTACTAAGTACTCAGAGAAATTCTCCGCCTTACTCGATGTGAAATGGGCTTATTTGAAGCGTCACGTCATGTTTTTCCGTCATGTCGAGCCTGCTGCATATACCGCTGTGCAGCCAATGGCCACGGCCTGTGGTCAGTTCGGGCACGTAACATAGGGGTGTAGATGTCCGCTAAGCAACTAAGAAGCACCTATCATTCAGTGTTGCTTTTAGGACTGGTCGATTTAGGCGGTGTCATTCCAGTTGAACAAGTGTGTTTTTTTTGACACGTTAGTACAGCCCCCTGTGACTTAGTGTGATCAGTGTTCAAGGTTATAGATGATATTTGAGAAAACGTGTTAATGCTTTATGGAAATATATTCACTGAAACTCTAAATGCAAATATTGGCACTGTTCAGTCCGGTCACTATCCACCATTAATTGTGGATGGTGACCGGCCTTTTCGAAATTTGTCTTTTTCAGATCTCAGAGCCGAAGAAAGGACCTCGTCGACTCACTCGATTGCCTCGGAAGGCAGACCTCAATCACGAGACAATACGTCATAATAAGGATCTGATTTTTAAAGATTATTTTATTATGTATACTTATTTGATAATAAAACAGTGTTAGTGTGACAGCCTTTTTCTTTGGGCCTTCTATTTTATGGGGTGCGTGTAGCTTATTGGATACTGTACGCTAATGTGATTTACGGTGTTTTTAGATTAGTTCTTCTTCTCGCGATGTTATGGAAATAAAAATGGAGCTCGCACGTAATTGTTTCGGATCCCGACCTTATGTTCACAGTCTTAGTAAAATACTACGAAAAGCAACATCTCTCCTTTTTTCAATAAATTGTGAAGTACTTTTGTGTAGAAGTATTGATAAACAAACCCGCGCACAACATTATTAATAATCTATTGTACTGATTACGTTTTTACAAAATTTAAGACTGAGGCATCTGTTAAAGAACTTATAGCGTTCTGTTCTTACACATATTTATGGTCCCTCTTTTTACTCAAACTCCTATTTATTTTTCATTTCGTGTGTGGGAGGGCGAAAAGAGATCGCCGATGTCTAAACGGGATTAATAGCAGGCACGTTCCCAGGATTGGCAGAGAGGGGTTGCGTAGTCATAGGCATCGTATAGAAAAGCGTATTATTTGAAGTTTCACGCGATCATAAATCATAAATTCAACATTTTCTTCTTTTTTTCCCCTTTTTCAATCGTGAAGGATTTACAAAATCGTGGAGGACTTTCAAAATCGTGAACGATTTCAAAAATCGTGAAGGATTTTAAAAATCGTGAAGGATTTTAAAAATCGTGAAGGATTTTTAAAATCGTGAAGGATTTTTAAAATCGTGAACGATTTTGAAATCGTTAAGGATTTCCAAAATCGTGAAGGATTTTGAAAATCGTGAAGGATTTTGAAAATCGTGAACGATTTCGAAATCGTGAAGGATTTTTGGAATCGTTTACGATGGCCCAGGACGGTGAACTGATCCGGATTTTTAAAATCGTGAACGATTTTGAAATCGTTAAGGATTTCCAAAATCGTGAAGGATTTTGAAAATCGTGAACGATTTCGAAATCGTGAAGGATTTTTGGAATCGTTTACGATGGCCCAGGACGGTGAACTGATCCATCAGTTCACCGTCCTGGGCCATCGTGAACGATTCCAAAAATCCTTCACGATTTCGAAATCGTTCACGATTTTCAAAATCCTTCACGATTTTGGAAATCCTTCACGATTTTGAAAATCCTTCACGATTTTTGAAATCGTTCACGATTTTGAAAGTCCTCCACGATTTTGTAAATCCTTCACGATTGAAAAAGGGGAAAAAAAGAAGAAAATGTTGAATTTATGATCGCGTGAAACTTCAAATAATACGCTTTTCTATACGATGCCTATGACTACGCAACCCCTCTCTGCCAATCCTGGGAACGTGCCTGCTATTAATCCCGTTTAGACATCGGCGATCTCTTTTCTCCCTCCCACACACGAAATGAAAAATAAATAGGAGTTTGAGTAAAAAGAGGGACCATAAATATGTGTAAGAACAGAACGCTATAAGTTCTTTAACAGATGCCTCAGTCTTAAATTTTGTAAAAACGTTATCAGTACAATAGATTATTAATAATGTTGTGCGCGGGTTTGTTTATCAATACTTCTACACAAAAGTACTTCACAATTTATTGAAAAAAGGAGAGATGTTGCTTTTCGTAGTATTTTACTAAGACTGTGAACATAAGGTCGGGATCCGAAACAATTACGTGCGAGCTCCATTTTTATTTCCATAACATCGCGAGAAGAAGAACAATCTAAAAACACCGTAAATCACATTAGCGTACAGTATCCAATAAGCTACACGCACCCCATAAAATAGAAGGCCCAAAGAAAAAGGCTGTCACACTAACACTGTTTTATTATCAAATAAGTATACATAATAAAATAATCTTTAAAAATCAGATCCTTATTATGACGTATTGTCTCGTGATTGAGGTCTGCCTTCCGAGGCAATCGAGTGAGTCGACGAGGTCCTCTCTTCGGCTCTGAGATCTGAAAAAGACAAATTTCGAAAAGGCCGGTCACCATCCACAATTAATGGTGGATAGTGACCGGACTGAACAGTGCCAATATTTGCATTTAGAGTTTCAGTGAATATATTTCCATAAAGCATTAACACGTTTTCTCAAATATCATCTATAACCTTGAACACTGATCACACCAGGTCACAGGGGGCTGTACTAACGTGTCAAAGAAAACACACTTGTTCAACTGGAATGACACCGCCTAAATCGACCAGTCCTAAAAGCAACACTGAACGATTTCGAAATCGTTCACGATTTTTTAAAATCCTCCACGATGGCCCAGGACGGTGAACTGATCCGATATTTTCTAGCACTCGAATAATAACACCATGTAACAAGCAACTGGATAACTCGGATCTGCACAACACCACAAAATGCGCCGATTAACACGGTGTAACAAAGGTATTTTCTAGCACTTGTATAATAACACCATGTAAAAAGCAACTGGACAACTCGGATCTGCACAACACCAAAAAATGCACCGATTAACACGGTGTATTTTCTAGCACTTGTATAATAACACCATGTAACAAGCAACTGGACAACTCGGATCTGCACAACACCAGAAAATACACCGTGTTAATCGGTGAATAATGGAGGATTTGGTTGGGGAAAAAAGGGATGTGATGTATGGTTTTGGTTAGGTTAGGGGGCTATGAAGGGTTGTGACAGGAGTATCAAAAACTAAAGAAATTAATCAGAACACCAGGTACCTCGGGGAGAAAGCTGAGAGGAATCATCTGAAATTTCCTGTTGATGTAAATTAAAAAAAAAAAAACTATGAATACAAAAGTATTGTGCTGTCCATGAAACAACATTTCGCATGACATGTTGAAGAGACATTTGATTATCAGGTAGGGAGCTAGTGGTTGTTTAAGAACTAGAAAATTTCAGTCGGGAAACTATTAAAAAGAGTTTCATGTTCCTAATATGGTGTTAGTGTTTGTAATAGGTTGTTACACTAGATCGATTCATTTGTTACTCCCTGATGTATATGTAACAATAATCAACCCAAGTTACCTGTAAATGACTTCTTGTAAGGCAATGGCCTCCTCTGACGTCACATTGCCTTGGATAAGACTCTCGATGTAAAGTTTGGACTGAAACATCCGCACAAAACTCTGTCCATCAAAAAGAAAACAATTAGCTTAAAATCTACCCTCAGCAAGATACAACATGTTTACAACTCTTCTATCACAACAAAGTATGCTTGCAAACCTCTGCTTGCAGACAATACATACGAGACGACATTTTTACAACATGCCAGTGACATGCAATTAACACACTGTCAACATGAAACAAGATGCTTGTAAGACGTAGCAAGCAAAACACATAATGCTTATAACGCGCTGTTAACGAGAGACAACGAACTCACAACACATTCCATACACGACGTGATAAAATTCACAGAAGCATGTTTCAAGGGGCACTCGCACGCTTGTTCTAAGAAAGTTTAATAAAAAAGTGTGGAACAAACCAGGATCTAGTTGGTGTATTTATCCATTTCAAGCGTTTGAGTAAAGGTACAGCCTGTTCCGAAAAATAAAATAAATAATTCATTATTAAATGATTATTATAACATTTATTTAATTATTCCGCATGATTTTGACTGTTTTTAAATTTCGTTGATTTTATTATCATGATTCAAAAATGCTTTCCTAAAATACTCTTTGAATTTAACCAGTATACTGTTAATGATAGCAAAACCAGTACCAGCACCATTAGATTGGCTTAGAAATACGGTACCATGACAAAAGGTTTTTGTAACTTGAAGCCCTTGTGAGCCCGCAATCACCTCGAGTGTTTCCATAGTGATATCCGGTATGGCAGCACGTTTGTCGACAGTGGTCCACTTGATGTGCTGAAGTATGGCCAACCGCACAGACCTGGGAACGAAAAAGAGATCACAGCTGTGGACGACAGTGCTGAATAACGTATGCGCATGCGCGTGTTCTGGCGAAAACAAACAAATCTCAGTGTTGAATCGTTCGAGTAAAGGTACAAAAGGCTGACTTCGGTCGCTGTTTTGACTTACTGTACAGCATTAAACCATACTGTAAATAAGATGACAGATTTGTTTGATAATGAGGGAGTCATAAAGAAAATTTTAGCCTTAAGTTTATCTAGTTTTCTTAGCATTAGTCAAAATGTGACAGTTCGCCGGTAAAACGCCGCCATTTCAGAACAAAAAGGCTGGTTTAACCGCGCGGTACTGGAACTAGTCTCTTGCGTTTTTTAGCACTGTCGCTGTGGACAGAGATACACCTTATTCAATCAGGATGCAGTACGAAAAGCAATGTATTACATGTTACACTGAATAGCAAATATATGTCAAAATCTCGGCCTCTGCAAACCATGCAAATGTTTAGAACACAAGCAATATAAATATCACGGTTCCAAAACCTTTATTTGCTCATTTATTGGATACAAATAAATAATACACATTGAAGAAATTTGTTCTTTAAAAAATTCGTCTTAGGACACTACATAACATATATTCAAAATTCAAGACATTTTTATCGTATTGATTGTATCGTATTGTTTTATATTAGGCCCGACCTTATCACCAAACTGTGTTCTGTTTTATCGTGCCCAGTAAAGCCTTGTGCGAAACCAAAACATAAAGCGCGAGGGACATATTTACATAAAATAATGACATCAGAAAAAAAAACGTCTTTTGTCGTTATGTTATTGACGTTGGTGAAATAATAAGCTTATAACGTTATAGGGCTAACCAGGGAAGCGTCTCAGGATTAAGGCTGATGAAGTAATGGGGCTAACCAGGCAAGCTTATCAGTGTTGAGCGTAACGGGGTTATGGGGCTAACCAGGCAAGCTTATCAGTGTTAAGGGTAAAGGGGTTATGGGGCTAACCAGGCAAACTTATCAGTGATGGCGTAAGGGGGTTATGGGGCCAACCAGGCAAGCTTATCAGTGTTGAGCGTAACGGGGTTATGGGGCTAACCAGGCAAGATTATCAGTGTTGAGAGTAACGGGGTTATGGGGCTAACCAGGCAAGATTATAAATGTTGAGAGTAAGGGGGTTATGGGGCTAACCAGGCGAGATTATAAGTGTTGAGAGTAAGGGGGTTATGGGGCTAACCAGGCAAGATTATAAGTGTTGAGAGTAAGGGGGTTATGGGGCTAACCAGGCAAACTTATCAGTGTTGAGAGTAACGGGGTTATGGGGCTAACCAGGCAAGATTATAAATGTTGAGAGTAAGGGGGTTATGGGGCTAACCAGGCAAGATTATAAGTGTTGAGAGTAAGGGGGTTATGGGGCTAACCAGGCAAACTTATCAGTGTTGAAAGTAACGGGGTTATGGGGCTAACCAGGCAAGATTATAAATGTTGAGAGTAAGGGGTTACGGGGCTAACCAGGCAAGCTTATCAGTGTTGAGAGTAAGGGGGTTATGGGGATAACCAGGCAAGATTATAAGTGTTGAGAGTAAGGGGGTTATGGGGCTAACCAGGCAAGATTATAAGTGTTGAGAGTAAGGGGGTTATGGGGCTAACCAGGCAAGCTTATCAGTGTTGAGCGTAACGGGGTTATGGGGCTAACCAGGCAAGATTATAAGTGTTGAGAGTAAGGGGGTTATGGGGCTAACCAGGCAAGATTATAAGTGTTGAGAGTAAGGGGGTTATGGGGCTAACCAGGCAAACTTATCAGTGTTGAGAGTAACGGGGTTATGGGGCTAACCAGGCAAGATTATATATATTGAGAGTAAGGGGGTTATGGGGCTAACCAGGCAAGATTATAAGTGTTGAGAGTAAGGGGGTTATGGGGCTAACCAGGCAAACTTATCAGTGTTGAGAGTAACAGGGTTATGGGGCTAACCAGGCAAGATTATAAATGTTGAGAGTAAGGGGTTACGGGGCTAACCAGGCAAGCTTATCAGTGTTGAGCGTAACGGGGTTATGGGGCTAACCAGGCATGATTATAAATCTTGAGAGTAAGGGGTTACGGGGATAACCAGGCAAACTTATCAGTGTTGAGAGTAAGGGGGTTATGGGGCTAACCAGGCAAGCTTGTCAGTGTGGAGGGTAAGGGGGTTATCGGGCTAACCAAGCAAGCTTCTCAGTGTTGAGGGTGAAGGGGTTATGGGGCTAACCAGGCAAGCTTCTCAGTGTGGAGAGTAACGGGGTTATGGGGCTAACCAGGCAAGCTTATCAGTGTTGAGAGTAAGGGGTTTATCGGGCTAACCAGGCAAGATTATCAGTGTTGAGAGGAAGGGGGTTATGGGGCTAACCAGGCAAGCTTATCAGTTTTGAGGGTGAGGGGTTATGGGGCTAACTTGGCAAGCTTATCATTTTTTAGAGTAAGGGGGTTATGGGGCCAACCAGGCAAGCCCATCAGTGTTGAGGATAAGGGGGTTATGGGGCTAACCAGGCAAGCTTATCAGTGTTGAAAGTGAGGGGGTTATGAGGCCAACCAGACAAGCTTATCAGTGTTGAGCAGGTGGTGGTCGCACCGTGACCCTGATGCATAATGGGGCGAAGCCGATAGGCAGAATGGGGCAAATCATTTGTCGAGTGCACTTGTCCGAGCAAGGTCTCCTCCTCGGAATCACTCGCGCTTTGTGCAATGGAGATCAATGATTTGCTGCCCCAAAATTAATATCAAAGAATTAAAAAGGCAAACTGCGGCTATTGATGCCTCATGCTGGATTCACAGTGCAATCAAAGTAGATTTAACTTTAAACAAGGACCCGTGGTATAAAAGGCGCTGACCTGGTACAAGTCGTCAAATGCAGAGCTCCGTAAATATCGAAAAAACAGAGCCGTAGATTAACTTTAATCATTTCGAAGTTGAAACTAATGTTCTGGATAAACAAAGCAATGACGGCGAGCTTCTTGGGAGTGTTTTTTTTACGGCAAAAATTTTGATTGAAAATAAAATTCAAAAACAGCACGCGCTCGTTTGAAATAACGATATTCTTTAGCACGTGTAAAAATAAAAAAAACCTTTGCTTCGAAAGCGCTTCCTCATATCGTAGTACAGTTAAATAAATGGGAAAAAAGCCAAAATTGAGTCGCAATATTCGTGCAAATACAACGGGGAACAGCAGGGTTTTCTTCGAAAAATATAATCGTTTAAGACTCAAGGTGACTTCTAAACCTTTTATTAAAGCAAATAAGGGTTTAAACAAGAATAATTGGGATTTCTATGAAGCCAATTTTGCGATTTTATAGTATGCCGAGAAACATAAAGGTAAATTGTAACAAGAGAGTTGCGATAAATTTGTTTGTCGCCAAATAAAAGAATTATCCTGGTCTAGACCTTCAAGGATATTGCATTAGTGAAATTTGATCTTTTGAAGAGTATTTTCGCTGCTCACATGGGAAAAATTCGGGTAATAACACACCTGGTCATTCTTGAAAATTAAACCGACATCATTCGCATAAAAAAATCACTCCCATGATGCATCGGGGTCACGGTGCGACCACCACCTGAGTGTTGAGGGTAAGGGGGCTATGGGGCTAACCAAGCAAGCTTCTCTGGCTTGAGGCTGAGGGGCAATGTGCCTTACCTGATGAGCTTGTTGGGTTTGATTACTGTAAGTTCTCATAAGCTCACGCTAAAAAAAGGAACAAAGAAAGCATTACCACACAAGTTTATGCGCTGAGTATCAAATTTCTTTAAAACGCCAAGAAACATCACAATTCCTTGGAATAATCATTGGGTACACAAAAATGTTTCTGATATATAGCAGAAACATGCGCGCACGAGAAATAGTCTATCAGAAAGAGTCTAGCAGACTAGATAACAAGAACTCATTTACAAAAAATTTGTAAATGTACATAATGTACATCCTTAATTTACCAACTCTTCAGGTTATATCTTAAACAACCATTTACCAACTTTTTCAGGTCAACAAACATACCTCAATAAATTTGTATACAAGTATTTGTAAAATAATATACAATTTTTGCTGTTTTAGCCTTATTGGGAGAACAAGGTTTGACGAGAGTGCATTTAATTTAAAAAAGAAACATTTGGTTTATTTTTATGGCAAAGAAGTTGTCTTTGTGTTTTTATGCTTCCTTGGTTTATACAAAGTCCTTGTGTTTTTATGCTTCCTTGGTTTTTTACGTCCCGTCTTGGCCCGACTGGTTCCAATGTGTGTATGCTAGTGTGCTTCTAAAGTTCACATTTATGTATACATACTCGCAAGGATAGTTTGGCTATCCGACGGAGTTATAGACTAGCAAAGGTCGCATGCGTGATCCGCACAATTGGCATCACGCTTGCCCGGTCGCAGCTCTAGATCCCACATGGATCTGAGCTGTGGTTTAAAGCACTTCGTTCGAGTCGAAGTCGCCCTGCAGTTTTTTTGCCGATGAAGTTTAACTGAGGCAAACCGGCTATGCCATGCTGACGAGTCCTAATAAGGACGAAACAGCTGTCCATGGTTGCCGAACTGCACGGGTAATAGACTGTGCTAGCGTCCCGTCTTGGCCCGACTGGTGCCAATGTGTGTATGCTAGTGTGCTTCTAAAGTTCACATTATACTTGAAGAAGGACAATTATCCTGAAGGTAATAGTCCAGCGGATATGTGCAGATTTTACCTTGAATTGCGCACTTTTTGCTAAAGTTATCGATTTTAGCATAGTGATAGTTTTTGATACCTCTTACAAGATAGGCTATAGAGCCAAGCTCAGTTCGGCTTTAATTTCTGATTAATAATGAATATTGATTTGGCCGCCATTTTGAACCGGAAGTAAACTAACTTTTTTTTCAAAAAAATAAATAAACTCGCACATTTTAAGAAAGTTTACTCATAGACAAATAAAATATAAATCAAAAAATGCATTTAAACAAAAGAGTTTTTAAAGTAACAAGATTTTTTAATTTTTGTAACTTTTACGGTGGCAGCGATTTTGAACCGGAAGTAGTCAAGAGTAAATACTGGCACGCTTGTTTCACTTTGCCGCTTTTAAACAAAAATGAATAAAACTTGTTTTAGGAGTAGTTTAAGGTCATCTTTTCAAGATAAGCTATGGAGCCAAAAGAAAATCTGATTTAATCACGGATTATCTTGGGATATTAAAATGGCCGATAATTTAATCCGAAAAGTCACGCGTCGATACTCACTATTTTCGAAAGTCGTCAAATGATTTAAAAGGCACATATAGCCAGCCCAAGTATACCAAACATTCACGCTTAATAGCTGGATCAAGAGAAAAGAAAGAAGACAAAAGCAAGTGCTTATGTGACAAGCCTGGTGGGGATACCAAGAACCACGGTGAGCGGGCAATTGACTTCAACGTCTGTAAACGACCGCACACGTGTGCAAGTGCTACAAGATGAACAGTTTCTAACAGTAGGAACTGTTAATCTGGTAGCCTCGGGTGTGCGCTTATCACTCTTCTTGTATTTCTTCCTTTTTCTACAGAAGAATCAAAGAAGTGTCTCACCAATTAGAATTTCACGCATTTACAGGTGATACTGTATTCTGTTGCGCGGGTAATTCTATTTAAAAAAATGCTTCATTACTTATTCGTATATGCATTAATCTGGTTTGATTAGAGTGTGCAGAAACAGGTTTGGAAACCTATTTCCGGTTTAAAAAAAAGGTAAAATTAATAGCAGAAACCTAATCAGTTTTGCCTTTTTTTTTTACAACTTAAAATTATTAAATGGATTTTATGAATATTTTAGTCGTAGACTTTTAAACAAGATGTGCATCTCTGTGCTTTCAAAAATGCCAAATTTAATCTCCAGTGCAAAATGGCTGCATAATAAACCATATTAGTCGGTGATAAAAGCCGATTTTATCCTGGCTCCATAGCTCATCTTAAAAAGGTTATTTCAACCTACAACTTCAATAAAATTGGTGTCTTTTGCTAAAGGGCGCGGGGTGAAATAAACGTCCGAGGTTTTATATTCGACTACTTCCGGTTAAAGGTGGCTATCACCTTTAAAGTTCCAAAAATGACAAATTTGCGGTTTTTTAAAAAATTTTGGGTTTAAATACATTCTTTGAATTTCATATTAGTTGTCTAGTGAGAAACAGTATCAAAATGTGTAAGTTTATTTATTTTTTATAACAGGTAGTTTACTTCCGGTTCAAAATGGCGGCCAAGCCAATACACTTTATTGATTAGAAATTAAAGCCGATCTGAGCTTGGCTCTATAGCCTATCTTGAAAAGGGTATTAAAAACTATCACTATGCTAAAATTGGTAACTTTAGCAAGTGCGCAATTCAAACACATATCCGCCGGACTATAAACGAAAACCTGAAAGCAGAATGTTGAGGAATGAGTATGTCTCTCTGTTTGTCTCATATAATATATATTTTTGTTACAGGTGAAAGCACCGACTGTGTAAACCTGTTTAGCCTGTTCGCTCTTGACGTCATTACCATCTCAGCGTTTGGCGTCGAAACAGACATCCAGACCGATCCGGACAGCTCCTTCTACAAACTGGCCAAAAAAGCCTTTCGAACGCCCATCTGGGTCAGGGCTTTCAGTATGTTCCCCTTCTCTGAGTATCTCAGCAAATACGTGGACGTTCTACCGAATATCGACTACTTTCTCAAAATTGCCCTGTCTATGGTGGAACAGAGGAAAAAGCATAGACCTCAGGGAAAAAAGGACCTGGTGACGCTAATGCTTGAAGCCCGTGAAGATACTGTGGATGGAGTACCAAGGCTAAACGATCAAGAACTTGCAGCACAATCCTTGACGTTTCTCCTAGCGGGTTTTGAAACCACAGCTAATACTCTCGCGAATACTGCATACCTCCTCGCTAGACACCCAGACGTGCAAGATAAACTAATACAAGAGTTAGATCTCGCCAGGAGCATCAGGGGGAACTCGCCGTTGTACGAGTACTCCCAAAAGATCGATTACCTCGATCGGGTAATCAACGGAAGCCTGCGTCTGTACCCCCCCCGGTTATCTTATCATAAGGCGATGCGACGAGGAATGCACCATTCGGGGGGTGCACTTCCCTAGAGGTGTTGACGTCAATATACCGGTTTACATCCTTCATCGCGACCCTGCAGTCTGGGAGAGACCCGACGATTTTGACCCCGAGCACTTTTCGCACGAAGCTAACGAGAAGCGTCACCCCTACTCGTTCATTCCATTTGGTATGAGCCCGCGCCAGTGCATCGGAATGAGGTTTGCGTTGATGGAGATCAAGATAGCTCTGGTGAATATTCTGGAGAAGTATAAGTTCTGCTCATCTGAAGAAACCCAAGACCTTTTGGAACATAGGGCAGTTATACTCATGGCGCCGCGAGATCCCATCAAGCTAAAGGTTGCCAGACGATAATCCCCCCTCTTTTCTCGCGCTTGTTTTCGTGCTATTCTCTTTTCAGGATATACGGGTGTCCAGGTCCCGAATGTATACACCTATTTAAATAAATCCTGCCGGAGCAAATGGCGAATGGTAATTCTAAGACCAATTAATGCTCGTGGGTATAATCATTTTTAAGAATAAAGATTATAAGTAATGCAATCGCAGAAGTTATTCACATTTTTCACGAGTTCCATGGAATTGTTTGAGAAAAGAACTGCCATTTGACAATTGGAGTAAGTAGGCAGCTGCTTTGTCTCCTATTATCTTTGTTCTACAAAGGAGTTCTTTTGTCTCTATTCTTCTCGTTCTTTGTTTCGAGGTGCGGATGTTAATTTGCCCAATCAAATTGCAGCTTGTAAGAGCTGCGTACTGACCCGACAATTGCCATTTGCACTGACAACTTTTTTTAGGTGTAGTGTATGTGAAATAATAATAATATAGCATACTGTAGTTTTATTGTTTCAATCCAGTGGTAAACTGAGGTAACAAAATAACACACTCCTCTCTCGGACAGAGAAACAATCCCCAGGGGCGGATCCAGGCCAGATCCAGTTGGCCCGCTCGGCCAAACCCTAAATCCGCCCCTTATCCCAGCCTTATCTAGAGCAGGGCTGTGTGTAATGCCAGTCGAGGCGATGGAAATTGTCCTCTTGTGGACACTTTCAAAGACGACGATAGCTAGTGGAATTGGACCAACTAGTCCAATTGTGAAACTTTAACAATAAGCAATTTGTAGGGTATCTAGCCCGATTTGACTACATTTTTATGAAACTGTACGAGGTGTACGTAAGCATAGAAAGATCTGTAGTCTCATCTCTTGTCAGTATTCCATTCTTTGTTTGATTTACGTGAATGCAATTACAAGAAATAGCGGATGTTTTAATTGCTTTTCTAGAAACGTAGAATAAGACAACAAACACAAATAATCTCAATATATGTATAAACAAAAAATAAAATAAAAAACCCTGCTTAGATGATTCTGAGTACATCGATGAAATAAGGGGTCCATCCTCCAGATCCTCGACCTAGGAATCGCATTCGAACGCTCGTTTCTCAGTGTAAGAATTTTTAAACTGGTCCAAATTTGCCGGGTACCAGACCACAGTCAGACAATGTATCAATGTCATTTGCATTCCACGTGCTTGATTCTTCGGTTTCAGATTCGCCTTCACTTTCATCCTGTTTGGTATCTTCAAAGTCATTTAACATTTTCAGTTCTGATTGATTAAGTGGGGCGCGGTGTTTTAGCAGTTTGTTTTCCACCCGACCCCACCTCCGGTAAGGCCAGACCACGTGCGTTGCCTTGGCTTGGATGAGCCCAACTGGGACCTGTAGACAGACGGATTGCTCCAGATAACGTTTTGCATGGAATGTGAGCGAAATGTGAGCCCCACCCCAAGTCAGACCAAGCCTTCAATAGTATTTTACTATGCACAGATAAATCAGAGACCAAAAATGACTTTACACATATATTTGACTTTTCTTGTTTTGTATAATTAAAAAGATGCTAATAGTCCATAAATAATGCCATTTCGTGTTTAAGATAGGTGTGTCTTTCACTTTTGGAAGAATACCTTCATAAGAATTTGTCTAGAAGCCAGCTGGGGTAATGATTACAAATTACAGGAAGTATAAAGGTTTAGATGACAATGTAAAAAATTACTTACCGGTCCGAACGTGTTACTATCCATGCTGTGATTCGAATTATCCCCTTCAATCCAGCAGTGACCCCTAGGAATCTTCACATATCTATTCTTATACCCTATTGCCCTGCAAAACAATCAACTATAAGCACTTACTCATAGGTACATATGTATTATTATTCTATAAAACAATGAGTATATAAGTCGCTGTCAACTACCACAAACAAAAGCAAGAAGTCATATCACTTCCTTGAATCTGTCAATGACAGATATAAGGGTCCTTGATTATATATAGTTTCTAGAGCTAGGCACTTTATTAGCCAGCTATAGCAGTGAATAGTACATCAATCACGATTTCTTCGAAAGGTAAGAAACTTTGGGGAGCAATAATAGGGTTCATATCAAAGAAGCCTAGTAAATAAAGGATTCCAAGCTATGCATGCAATATTTTTGCCATTCGTAATAATCAACTTACTTGACATGATCTCCTTGCAATGCAACTATTCTCTTGATCAACATTATATCAGGGTCATGTGGGTCACTAAGACGAAAATCAAGGTTCAAATCAATTACTCAAAATGTTTGTGGTCCTATTTCCACTCGGGAAGATGGGGATAAGTACCTAAAGTTTGAAAACTTTAATAAAAGCTAGCCTTTACAGGGTCCTGTGGGGATTCTTTAGCCAACACTGGTACAACCCAGATAACTGGATAAGTTTAAATACAGGCATATGAGCTAGTGAAAAAAAGGCTTTCAGCTCTTATTACATTATGCCCCACCTCCTTCCACATTTCCTTCTAATCACAGTTGATAAGATGGTGTTAGTCATGTTTGTGTGTATGAGGGATAAGGGATAAGTGGGTGTTTGGAGGGAGACAAATAGTTTGGCAATGTTTAAGAAAGTTTAAATTCCCTTCTCTTTGTGATCGAAGTACTGTATGCATTAATGGCTTCTCCTTTTTGTAAGCATTGTAAATAGATTCAAAGAAACTGTATTTTCTCTTTATTGGTACACTTAACTTATTAGCATATTTGGTACACTTTTTGTTTTTATAATAACGTCTTTTTTCAATGGAGTCTGGGCCATTCTTAGTTTTGAGTATTTTACAGCTTAAAGATAAGGATATAGTAACCAATGAACTATTAAAAAAGAATTAAACAAATGATTAATAAAATAACATTCAGGGTTGTTATTGTAAAGACAATTTGATTCTGCATTTTAGAATGCGTCACACTATTTGCTGCAATTTGATATTTGCTTCTTAGCATGTTCTAAAAATTTGTGAAATCTTGGGCTGGATGTTCTCATGAAGGTTCTAATAAAAAAGGGTGCATGTCCGCTTGTAAGGTGGTATTAACTTTATTGTTGTTATACCAGAGTTCAAAGGGAAATAATTAAGAAGGAACATTAAAATAATTAAGTACAATTTAGGGGAGTTGCTTTTTTCATTTATGGCTTACTTAAAAACCCTGATACTCTGCTCAGGTACATGTGAACCTGTCCTGATTTGTGAAGGCATGTGGTATCGCTTTATACAACGCCCTTCGTAAATTGCACATTCTGATTGTTCAAGGGTCCCTGTATTATTAGAGAACACATGCTTGGCATCAGCATGCGCATGCTCACCCCAAAAACTAGTTTGAATTGTTTGTAGAAAACAAATAGATCTTGTTTTGTGTATCTGTTCCCCAATAGAATCACATAAGAGATCTCGGCATGCTATGAACAACAGTCACAACTTGATCAGTCTAAGGGATAAATGGTCTTATAGATATGCATCCAACCAAGGTGACAGCAACTATTCTTCAGCCTAATAATAGCTCGAAATCTTTGATATATTTAAAATCATACAAGGAAAGAAAAGCAGAATCACCCCTTTCAACAAAACACTCAAAATACCATACAAGGGAGAGAGATCAGCAAACACAGCTCAAGACGCAAATAGATACTTTTATTCTGATCCCCCATGGCCTCAAAACACAATGTCCACGCCTTGAAATCTTGTGAAAACACTTGGATATCATTACAGATTGCAAAGCTTTTTTGGAGATCCAGGAAAAATCGAAAAATTTACAAGGGGAGGGCCAGTCAACACTCCTCTTCCCAAAGTCAGATGGTTTTTTGTAAGTCTTTTCACCCCAAAGCCAAACAAATCAATTCCAGGTCATACAGACCCAGAATAGCAGTGTAAACAATTTTGGAATCAATTAGGTTTCAGAAAAGACAGCATTTAGGAGAGCTGTGGTGGTTCATTGGAAAATTTTGTTCTCATCCAGCAACCATCAATTTGTGCTCGAATTAGCACAACGACAAGGGATTAAAAATGGGACCGCAAAGCATTGTTGGAAAGCAAGGCTACCACTGACTAGGAAAAGTGGTGTTGACTTTGACGGGCTGTATAACACTCAAAATAGGGGGGAGGTATCTGTTTTCAGTCTGTTTTTTTTTTTGTAAATTGAGCTAAAAAATAGCCAGGAGTCAATGGGTTAAATATCACCTTTTTCACAACTTACACTATAGACACAACATCTCCTCTCTTGATACCTTTGAAGTTTTTCACACACCATTTGTTGAGGACCACTATATCACGAGTCTTGTAATCAGTATTAAATGATGGCTGAAATAAAAATATTTTGATAATAAATCTTTTCCTTTCAAAATAAAACATAGACTCCTCAACAGGCATCTTATCAGTAAGATGAATGACAATTAATGGAATTGAGCAGCAGCAAAGGTTAGTTAGACAGTACACCATCAAACGGGTCTGGGTAAACCTTAAGAGTCGAGAGTCAGAGGCCGAGAGTCAAACAAGATATCTGAAAATCCATGAGTTTTACATTTTCTTTGCTCTAGAATTTTATTATCTATAAAATACTGCATAGCCATGGTCTCATGTGACAATCCGTCTCATATTTCTTGCAAGATGACTACTGCAGTTTTCGTGAGACTGCTGCTGATCATCTCCTCATTTTTTAAATATTTGGGAGAGGGCATGCGATAGATAAAATTCATGAGCGAGGAAAAGTAAAACTCTTCTATATTTTAGATATCTTTCGGTTTCGGCCCTCAGTCCTTCTTCTTCTTTCATATAACCCCATCTCCTTCTATGCGAAGATTCTTATGAGGTATTAAAATGTCAACAAAAGCGATAATAACAAAAATATATAATAAGTTATGTTTAAAAAGTTAATGCAATAATAGTCCGCTTGCTTTCTTAAAAGCGTTAAGACTGGCTGCCCTTGCAATTAGTCTCTGCCTATAGTCACAAGCGTCGGCCTCTGACTCTCTACTCTCAAATCTCAGGGTTTACCCAGACTCCCATCAAACTAGTGGTTTATTTCAAAGTCAGAACATTTATATTTCAACAAGAATTACAACAATTAAGTTCAGCTGCTCATGCAACAAACTTTGTTTGTAATAGACCTTTTACATTCACCATGAGCAGAGGCTACATCTGCATGTATCAATAACAATTTCAGTCACTACCGGCTTACTATAGCCTATGGGACAATATTTGTGATATCATCGATGGTTGAATGTTAATTAAACCAATATTTAACCCCACAAGATATGATCTAACCAATTCATTATTAACTATGCTTGAGGTTAGTGTATTTCTTGAACGTTTTGGAGCATGATCGCAGTCTTAGCGGTCGCAGTAGAGGAAAGAAAGCGCTGGATTCCCGAGCATGGCTTTGAAGTAGAAAACTGTGAGTATCAAGTACTTAAGTGCGGCGTGTATTCTATTTCTTACCTTCATGGAGGAACCATGTACTGTAGCCAGGCACGCAATATTATCTACCAACACAATTCCAATAGGTAAGCTCAAGATAAGCCCTTGTGCAAAAGCCTTGCCATATCTAAACACGAAATTGCTCATATCCGTGTACAGGAAGCCGGAAAGGGGGAACTATAGGATTGTGTTCGATTTCCATGAGAAATCCGCCATTTTTAATGATTTTAGTAACCGCTGACCATAGAATGTTGACGCTCACCCCTCCCCCACCACCCAACCTTTCGTAATATATAGATTTAGGCATTGCCTAAAAGCGGAGCTCAAAACGACCAAATCTTTGCTTATTATTGCTTAATAAGTTGAGAAATATTAAATATTACTATATTTCTGTTTTTGACGACGTCAACGATTTTACAGATCACATCTACATTGACATCTACATGACACATAACAAGTATACCGTAAATGACCTAATAAAGGCCCCCTATCTAAAGAACGCCTCTGATCTAATGGATGGATGGATGGATACAGACAGACAGACAGACAGACAGACAGACAGACAGACAGACAGACAGACAGACAGACAGACAGACAGACAGACAGACAGACAGACAGACAGACAGACAGACAGACAGACAGACAGACAGACAGACAGACAGACAGACAGACAGACAGACAGACAGACAGACAGACAGACAGACAGACAGACAGACAGACAGACAGACAGACAGACAGACAGACAGACAGACAGACAGACAGACAGACAGACAGACAGACAGACAGACAGACAGACAGACAGACAGACAGACAGACAGACAGACAGACAGACAGACAGACAGACAGACAGACAGACAGGCAGGCAGACAGACAGACAGACAGACAGACAGACAGACAGACGGACAGACGGACAGACGGACAGACGGACAGACGGACGGACGGACGGACGGACGGACGGACGGACGGACGGACGGACGGGCGGGCAGACAGACAGACAGACTGAAACGCTTGGTTTTAATGGCTGGACGATTAAAAAGTCGTTTGTTTCTAATGTTGTAACGATGAACTTGTCTAGGTGGCAAAAGATGGTGTAGTTTGTGGTCTACATCAGAGAGCACAGAATTAAAGAGCTTGTCACACAAAACCTTGCGCCTATCATATAGTGAGCATATACCATAATTACACATATGTCGCGGTAGGGCATCGCTGGCGATGCAATGGAGAGCGCACGTTTTTGCGGAGGACCGAGGTCATGTCTGGTGTGAGGGTGTGTGTGGAGAGATTTACTATGGCTTTGCGGTGTGTGTGTTGTGTAAGACGTTTGAGGTGGGACCTTTTGTGCTGGTTTTGGTAGTGCGAGGGGGAAGGCGGCGGTGGTGTACTGATAGTGATAAGAAGGAGAGTGTCCGAGTGGGAGTGCGGGGGTGAAATCTATATAGTCATATATTAGGGTGACGGTGGGTGTTGAGGTTGGTGTATTTGTTGTGTCTGTATGGGTGGTGGCGGCGGTGTGAGTTTGTGGGTGTAGGTGGGCGTGTGATGACGTGAAGTGCGTGTAGGATGAGTGGTGTGGGTGTATGGTATTGCGTGTGTGTCTTCGCGGTGTAGTGGGGGCAGTGAATTGGTTGTGGGTTATGGGATGGTGAAGTGGAGTAATAGGGGTGTCTGGTGACTATGTGTAGGAGGGAAGGTGGTGGTAGGCGGGGTGGCTGTGTGTCTTTTGGGCGTGTGGTGCTGGGGGAGTGGGATGGTGTGGGGGTCCGTATGCCTAAGAGTGGTGGTAATGGCATGTTGGGGTGGAGTTGAGGTGTGTAGGTGGGGTTAGAAGTTTGGGGTAAAGGGGTGGAGTGTCAGTGGTATGAGGTGGGTATGGGAAGGTGTGGGTAGTAGGGCAAATTTAGTGGTAGGTGTGGGGAGGAGGGCTGGGCGGTGAGGTGTAGTGGGAGGGGTTGCAGTGTGGTGCGGTGGGGGTGTGGGTAGTAGAGGGTTTGGGGGGAGGTGTGTTGGTATGGCTAGGTGTAGGAGTAGGTGGGGAGTGTGGTGGAGGGGATCGGGGAGCTAGGGGGGGACTGCAGTGTATAATGAGGTTGGTCGCTAGGGCTGGGTTGGGGGAGATAGATAGTAGGGCATCGACTTGCGTGGGGGAGAGGTCGTCAAAAAAAATTATGGGTAGGAGATGTTGTGTGAGGGGGTAAGGCATGTTGGAGTAAAATATAATCTTCAATGTAGTAGGGGTCTGTATGGTGAGGTATGTTAGGTGTGGAGGTGTTAGAGCAGGGTGTGGGTGTGTGGGTGGATTGGGTTGTGGCAGTAGTGGTTGACATGTGTGGGCTTAAAATAAGCCCTGTTGTGCCATAGCGACGGCGGGTGGAGAGATTATAATGATGAGTGTAAGCAATATGGAAGGGAGGGGGGTTGTGTGTTAGTATAAGAGGAAAAGTGGAAAGGAGGTGAGGTGTGGGAGGGGGTACGTCTTGGGATCACAAATTGTGATACAGCTCTTTCCCCGTATGGTACATAACTTTTTGGTTTGGATCAGGTATTCGTACCAAGACGCAGGGTCCTAAAGTGGTGTGGTAGTGAGGTGGGTGTGATCATATAGTATGGTGATGTTGGAGGGTGATGGTGAAGGATGGCTAGTAAAGTAATGTAGATTGGAGATGGTAGTAATGTAATTACGGTGAAAAGATGGATGGGCTAAACTAGTAGGCGGTGGAGGATGGTGTAAAGATAAAGTGGGACTATAGAATAGGTTGTGGTAGTTTGTGGTGGGTGATGAAAAGAAAGGGATGAGTTAAATTGTGATATGCAGGTGAAAAAAATATGGTGTGGTATGGAGATGGCTAATGGCTGTGTTGGTGGGGGAAAAAAGTGGTATGGTGTATAGGTTAGAGTGGTGGTGAGGGAGATGTAGATGAGGCTAATAATTAAGCGTGATGGGTGTGTATGTGTTACAATGGTAGTGGTGCGGAGGTAGATATTAAATTTGTGAGGTTATGGTGTAAATGTGGGTGATAATATATCGTTATGAGAGAGTGAATGTGGTATTAGAGTATGAAGGAAGGCGGTGATAGAAGATGTAGATGATGAAAAGTTGAGGTGGAGAGGTGGTTGTGTAGGGAATGGTGAAAGTTAATTTATATTTGTGAAGTTGCAGTGTGAAAGAAGAGAAAGGGGTGATGGGGTTATCGGATTATGTTCGGGTGGTTGAGATTATGGATTATGAGACAACGAGTCAAGGTTATTACAAGAAATGGGGTTGATAATAAAACGGCATGAGAGTTATGAATGAAGGGGTTTTTGTGTTGAATGGAGAAGGTAGTTAGTAAATATGGTATTATGTGGGGATTGAAACAGTTCTAATCGGTAACTGGTGGCGAGTGTTGTGTAACGGATTTGAAGGTGATGGCGGCATTAGTGAAATCTGATGAGGGGAGATAATGAGAGTGTGAACAAAATGATGGGTAGTAGTCATTGTGACAAGACTCGTGCAGTTTTTTTTGAGAAAGTGTGCTGTGTGTAGGGTAGGAAAGTAATATGTAGGATAAGAGAATCGAGATGACACTGAAACGTAGATAAGACAGGGAGAATTGTTTACCCTAGATGAAGCAATAATCGGTGGTAAGAGATTAGGGGAAAAGGCCAAAGGCATGAAGAAAACAACCGGCATGTATATGTAAATCGAACATAACAAAATAAAAACAATAAGACAAAAGTGTGTAGGCCATTTCAAAGAGCACTGCGAAATATAGAACTATATAGAGGCATATAACGCCAAACAAGACTTCTCAGCAGGGGACGAGGTCTATTGGTTGGTCATATACGAACCTGGAGCATAAAGCGGGGAGACGTAGGGGAAAGCTAGGGGAAAAGCGGCGATGATCGTGCGAAGTTCGTGGACGATCTCATCTTACTAGAAATAGCGCCTAGGAATTCTCCCCCGGTCATGAACTTCCTCGTGGAGGATATCCACAATTATGCGAACAGTTACAATATGGTTTTGAATCATAAAAAGTGTAAATCAATGACCGTTGACTTCCTTGATTATAACAGCTGTGTGTGGGGTCCCATTGTTATCGGCAACGCGGTCGTGGAGCGCGTGAGCACTTTCAAATTACTCGGTGTTGTTATTTCTCACGACCTCACATGGGATGCTTACTGTGAAGTTATAATCAATAAAGCCAACAAAAGGCTATATGCACTACGTCAGCTTAAGAAAAGTGGTTTAGGGGAAAGTGATCTAGTCGATGTGTATTGCGCCCTGATTAGATCGATTGTTGAATACGGCTGTGTGTTTTCTCTAATCTACCTAAACGCCTCTGCTATTCCTTAGAAAAGATTCAGAAGCGGGCGCTCTCCGTTATCTACCCGAATCTGAATTATGAGAATGCACTTGTACAGGCTAATCTTCAAGACCTTGAAAGCCGTAGGCAAGATTTCTGTTAAAAATACATGTGTAATTTATCAGAAGAAAACCCTGTACATAAACTTATATTGTCAAGGACTATAACAATACCGGAAACGTACAGCCTGCGATCGAATGTAACCGACGTGCTGCACCGTCAAGAACCAAGAGGCTCAGTGACTTTGTTTCTGTCAAGTATTTAAATGTTTTGTAATTGCTCCTGTAATTTAGTCCTATGGCTGCGATAGGAATAAATAAACACATTAGTAGTAGTAGATGAAGGTGGAAGTAAAAAGGGGGGAAAACGAGGGAGACGATCTTTTCTGGAACCAAATTGATTCCAAAATTGTTTACACTGTTATTCTGGGTCTGTATGACCTGGAATTCATTTGTTTGGCTTCAGGGTAAAAAACATATCTTACTTTGGGGAGAGCAGTGTTGACTGGCCCTCCCCTTATGAATTTTTCCCTGGATCTCCCAGAATGCTTTGCAATCCGTAAAGGCATCCAAGTGGTTTTACAAGCCTTCAAGGAGTGGACATTGTGTTTTGAGGCCATGAAAATGAACCTGGAGGATCAGAATAAAGGTATCTATTGGTGTCTCTCTCCCTTGTGTGGTATTTTGAGCGTTATATTGAGAGGGGTGATTCTGCTTTTCTTTCCTTGTTCGATTTGGAATTTGTCAAAGAACCTGTGCTATTATTTGGCTTAGGAGTAGTTGCCAACACCTTGGTTGGATGCATATCTTCAAGACCATTTATCCCTTAGACTGATGCCTGAGTATCTTCATCTTTTTGTGTTTATTTTGCATTTATGAATTTTTTGGGTTGTGGGTACTTCTTAAAGCCGGACAGGCCGGTTGAGGGGTCAATGCGCTAATCAGCATTGCCAATACGCTCTTCAAAAATACTGCTGACATTCCTGTCCTCAGCACCAGATTTATCAACTTGATCCAAATGGACATCTATATTTAACAGTTCACTTACCGACAAAAAACCAGGAGCATGTAATTCAGAGTCATCCATTATATGTATTCAATCCTGATCGAAATCCCGTTCATCCTCCTCCTCACAACCTCCAACACGTTCAAGTTCACTGGGTTCAATATCTCCAAATGTCTCATGCATTGCCAGTAGAACTGCTTTGCTATGGTCCTTACGCCACACCTCAACCAACCTTTCTACATGCACTTGAGTCTTGATCTTGTCACAGTTATTCAATACTTGTTGAATTTGGTCAACAGTTGAGGTAAGACAGAGTTCTTGAGAACAATGATCATTGTCACACAAGCAGCTCTGAGCGCAGACATCACAGCAGTGGTGACCTTTGACAGTGGATGTAAATTTCCCAGGAAAGTTCAGATAAATACCACTTTTCCTGCATTGACTGTCTGCTGAAATGTATTGTTTGATGTCATCACTGCAGTGAGCACCAAGAAGTCCATTGTGCAAGAGAATACATGTACTTGGTGCACCATCCCTTCCAGCCCGGCCACATTCCTGTAAATAACTCTCAATGTTCTTCACCAAAGTGCACAATCCTGTGAACTCCTTGGCAGTTTACGCCCATGCCAAATGCAATAGTGCATGCGATCACCCGAATGTGGCCATCAGGATAAGCGATGTTCTCCAAGATGTGTTTTTTCGCAGAATCTGGAGTCCCTGCATGATACATTTCTCCCATCCTCTTTCGTTGGTTGGCAATGCCATCAACATAGAAGTCATTTCCTAGGCTTGTATGAAAGGCTTGCTATAGCAGGACACACTGTTTTCTAGTTTGACAAAAAATCAGCGAACGTTCCGCCCGCTCTTTTTCTCGTCGTACCTCATCGATAATCTCTTTGAATGTTGATGCTACCGATGCATTCCTATCCAAATACTGCACCCAAAAGGGGATGTTCTGCTTCTCCAGACTACTCTCGATTGCAAATGTGTTATTTGATAAATTCCAGACTTTGAAGATGTTCTTCTTTGTTGCTTTGGAAGCGGTGGCAGTGAGGGTTATTGTAGTGGTCGAAACTAGAGACAATACTCATACCAAGTTCTGAAAGGAGTTGTTGTCGGCTCACTTTGTATGCCCCAGTGACTGATACAGTGTGCTTCGTCTATGGCGATCGCGACGAGGAACTCGCGATAGTGCGAGCTTGACAACAAACTTCGCCAGCGACTTGAATTTAGCATTTTCTTTGGGGAAGAAAATACATAAGAATACTTTCCTTCCTCTGCCTTTTTAAAAACATCTTCCGACTGGTCATCGTGCAAGGCGACTGCAGATAAGTCCAGCGAGGAAAGGTAGCTAACCTGCTCCTCAATCAACGATCTCAATGGAGAAATTATTACGGTGATGCTTGAGCCAGGAGGCCAATTCAACATAACGTCAGCGGCGATCGGGGCAGCGAAAAATATAAGTGATTTGCCAAAACCCGTAGGCAAACTGGCATACACACTTTTCCGTCTAACACTGCCTTCAGAGCGTCTTTCTGTTCAGGAAATAGATAGGGAATCTTAAAAATATCGCAAGCTCGCTGACATGCAAGAGACTAAGAGGCTAATCTATTCATAAACTTTGGAAATTATAATTTACTTGTCGGGAACCCTTATCGGCACGCTACGCTATAGCTTTGGTTTGATAAACGCTTTTCCTCGCCAGGGAGTTCGAAAAATTTTCTGGGGGCGTTTCTCTAAATTACCGGGTCTGTTAGGTTACTGGGAGAGTTTTCGGGATAATTTTTCGGGCAAGCGTGTCTGAAAAATGAGTGCAACTACAATTTTCAATGAGACAAATATAACAACGATTGAAAATGGTTTGTTCATTTGCGTGTAAATGAGAATATTTCTTTCATAGAAAGCACAATAGCCTGCTTGCAGGCGTTTACCCGGTGTTTTTTTTTTTTGGCATTCGCTATGCGCTAAGTCTTGGTCGCCAACTTGTTTTTGGCCGCGCTAGCTTGGCGCGAGTGACAAAACGTGACGAAGGGGGTTGGGGGGAGGAGGGAGGGCAGGAAAGAACGCCTGCCAGCGAACTAGGGTAAACCTGGTAGGTCTTTGAATTATCCGTGCACCAGATGAACGGAATTATGATTGGTCAGATTTGAGCTGTCAATCAAATAACAAGGTAACGAACGAGTCACACAACATTTCCCGCCCCCGCCCCCTCCCCCTCGCGCTTTGCGCTCGTTCCAGCTTTTGCGTGGCCAGAACAAAACAAGATGGTAGCCACGACTCGGCGCATAGCGAAAACACCGATAAAACATAGCAAAAAGAAAAAAACACTGGGTAAACGCCTGAAAGCAGGCTAGTTTAGTAATGATTGGCATAAAACCAATAACATGTCCAGATACTCCGCAGTTTGTTTATCGTCATGGTATTATAGAAAATTTTGATTTTTATCACCAATAACTAAGACTTCACGGCCGTTGCTAGTCAAATCACTCAATTTAGAGCGTAAATCATCGTAAAAGAGCTCTCTATTTTCATATCTAGGGTGCCTATAAATACAGCCTATTAATACGTTCTTTCGTTTTCGACGGTCTAGTTCTTAGGGGAAAGACACTGCAAGTGCCAAACCATTGCTAAACTTACTAGATATTCTGACTGTAGACAATGTTTTCAAATTACATGCCCTAAAATTCATACACTCGTGGCACAAAAGTCTTCTTCCTGATATTTTTTATTCGCTTTTCAATATGCCAGCAGCTTACATAGTTACAACACTAGGTACGCAGCAAATCAAAATCTATACAAACCCAAAATACGAACAAATATAGGTAAGCAATCAATTTCTTTTGTCGGTTCTGATATTTGGAGAGATCTTCCATTTTCTCTCAAGGACTCAGGCACCTTTTCTTTACCAAAACTCGCCAAACATCATCTACTGTCTGTGCAATGTCAATCTAGCCTATAAACTTTGTAAATATCGTTTTTTTTTTCTCTAATAATTTCCATAGTAACTTGATAATAAGATTAGCTTCCTTCCTAGGGTGAGTGGGGATTGGTTGAGGGGGGGGGGGGGGGGCAGTAATTTATTCTTTTTTTCTCTCTCTCTCTCTTTTCTGCTCAAAACTGACTTTTTATGGATAAGGGAAGCTAACTCGATAACTGACTAGTTTATTTAGCTTCCCTGCTCGAACTTGTTCCCATTTATTTTACTTGTAACAAATTATAGATCTCTATCCTTTAGTATATACCTATGTAAAGAGACAGAATTATGAGCAAAATAAAGATGATGATGATGATATCCAGCATGATTCAATTCTGTCCGCCGATACATCTAAGTCGTGCCTCCGTGTCAATTTCAGTTGTTTAGATAGATAAAGGCCAAAGCCTACTGCATTTGTTTTAGGGTTTGTGTTTATAAACACATACCCTGGTATATGCAAATTTAAGCAAGTATTCTAATTTATCTTTGTTTCTGGGATTGAATTATATCTGGCGCTGTATCAACCGTTAATCGAATATCGTTCAGTAATGATAAATTTTTCCCCAGACTACGACTATTGCAATGAAATATATAGAAGCCCTTTTGCTTCTCCGCCTCTCCGATGAATTTCCCGGTCTTTTTTATCGAGTGATAATTAGATTCAATATAGTTATCATTATCGCACTTAAAGGGACACTGCATGCTGAATATGACTGGGTCTTCAAATATGAGTTGTTCGACGATAAAATGAAGTTTGCGGGTGTTTTCGCGCGGTTATTCGCTTTATTTGAGACAATTCAAGAAAAGTGCCGAAAAACGCCGCTTGGTACGTCGGCGCAAAAACTACCAGCGGTGTACCCCATTGGTGGGGATGTTGCCAAGGGAACAAATTATCTAATGCGCATGTCATTCCTAGATGGCCGTCACTAAAGGGGAAAATGTTATCATAGCTTCTTTTGCTAGTTTTTACAGCAAAATAGCCTTGCCGATTGTTCTCTAAATAAGGATTGATGACACAAATTATATCTGACGAAGAGGTCGAGATTCGCGAGGTATTTTTGTCTGCGCATTATCTGTATTTCCGTGCTGTTATTGTACGCTGTAAGCAAAGTGTCTCGATAAAAAGGTATTGATAGCTCACACAAAGCTCTTATTCGATCAGCTGAAGAAAAGTAAGCGATTGTTCTACAAAATATTGAATGTAAATTATGTTAAAACTAGTATGAAAATCTGTTTTAATTAAAAATCATTCTGACATATACTGTAAGTACATTTACTTATTTGCTTTAGTGCAAAATGCACCTTTTGAATACTCTTTTGTTGATGATTTAACCCGTATGTATTCAAAATGTACTTAAGTAATCTCGTAACGAAGAAAGCTTTCTTCATTACTTCAACTAGCCAGGCAAAACAATGCCCAAATGAGCTCTCCATGGCTATATTGCCCAAGACCCAGATGCATGCAAGGGTTGCTAAATAATTGTGGTTGATGTATTGACCTTCTGAGCTTTTGAAGCTTTTGGAGTAAGTACGCAGCTGCTTTGTCTCCTATTATCTGTGTTCTACAAAGGAGTTCTTTTATCTCTATTCTTCTTGGGGGGGGGGGCAGGGGGTTTCATAGAAACGAGTGGGAGGCGCGAATCGCCCCTCTGGGCCGTCCAGCCCCGTCTTCCCGTCTTAGGCTTGGGAGGCGCGAATCCCCCCTCCGGGCCCCCCAGCCCCGTCTCTATATATCAGACAGATAATGCTTCACGTACATAAACAATCGGCAAAAGCTAATGTAGGCCAAATCGATTTCACGTACATAAGCTTTTGGCAATTCCTTATGTAGGCCAAATCAATTTCACGTACATAAGCTTTTGGCAATTGCTAATGTAGGCCAAATCGGTTTCACGTACATAAGCTTTTAGCAATTGCTAATGTAGGCCGGGGCCGTTCCGCGTACATAAGGTCGGGGCGAAAAAGCGCATGGATAAATCTACGCAAAACCTACGGAGCGCGGAATAACCGTTTTTCGGCCGTAAATTCAAAGCCGCTGGCGTGGCGTTTAAACCTGAGTTTTACTCGAACACTTCGCTCCCGAACTCCTCGCGAATTTCTCGCAGCCTCTTTTTCATCTTTTCGCGTGCCTCCAGGAAGGGCCCTTTCCCGCTTTTTTTATCACGCGGTGCGAGGCCGTGTCCAGCTCTGATAGCGGCCTTGAGCGCGTAGTATCTCTCTTGTTCCTAAAGTATTAGCCGAAACTCTTCGTCTGAGATATGCCCGTCTTGCAGAGCCTTAGAGACCAGCTCGCTGATCGAGTTTTTCTTACTCTCCGCTAAAACCATCGTGTCTTCGTGTTTAGCCACCTTGCTCGTGAGACCCCTAGAGACTACCCCCGCGCCCACGACACCGACCAGCCCAGCGACCCCTACCAGCGGACCGCCGATCAGAACCCCTATTCCACTCAAAGAGACCCCCACCCCGGCACTGGAAAGCGCCCCTGAGGCGATGCCGGATGCCACAGACACAGCATGGGTAACGGCAAAGGCGCGCTAATAACTTTTTCCGCACCTGTCGATGATGCGTTATTTCGTTGTCTAGAACCGCCGGAACCGGACCGGAAGCTTTGCACGTCGCCGCCGATGCTTGCGGGAGCGGTAGGTGTCATGTGCGTTTGCGGGCAAGTCGGGGGGCAGACGCTGGGAAGCGAGGGGTATATGGCACCGCTGCTAACGTCGCTGTTTGCCATGCTTGTTATGTCGGACCTAGGTTAGCTCTAATACGAGGCGAACAGGCTTGCCATTAAAGTCCACCCGTCTACCGCGGTCATCCCTGATCCATATTCGGATACTCGAGATAAACTCAGAGGAAGATGCTGCGACACAAACGGGGATGTCGGGCCCATAGACGACTTTCTCGTGCGGCCTCCCGCGGGTTTCTAGGCAAGCGAGAACGTTTAAAGGCTCGTCTAAGGCGAGGCATTGCGAGCGGTCTACGACATCGCAGAAGATGTAGAGGGCCTCTATTTTCGGCAAAGTCACCTTAAATGGGGGCTCCCCCAAGGGCAGTGCAAGGCCCCGCCCCCCCAACTGATCGTCTTTAGCCTCTAGGCAAAACAGTGCGCAAAGCTCGGCATTCAGGAACGCAACGCCTTTGGACACGAGCGCGATCTTCCCGGTCAGAATTTTGCTTTCAGCGCGGTTGATCGTTTCCACGATGGACTCGGCCGTGTGGTGCCCGGCTGGCATAGTAGCGATGGGCTGGAGGGAGGCTATAGTCGTTATCTGATGCTCCCGCTCGAGATTATACCAGCTGTTAAACAGCGAGCACTGCCGGAGCGCCACGAAGCGTGGGCGCCTTATCGGCTGCTCGAAGAAGAGCGTCAGTTCGCCTCCGGTGAACACATCATGTAGGACCACCATTGTGTTGAACATAGCCCGCCTTCGTGTTTAATAGGGCTGAGCATGGATTAGGAAGGCTGGCGGATGCTGAACGAGGTTCCCCGAAGGGAGGAGGAGGAGACGAAGAAGGCGGCAGTTGCGGCGGGAGCCTCTATAGCCGAACATATCAAACACGCTATAGCCGAACAAGTCAAACGCGCAAAAACCGGTTTCCCTAGGTCTCTGACCCTCGCGCAAAAGCTGCTCTACGCCGTGCCCGCGACCCCGTGGAGAGCACGGCCTCAGACATCACCCCACTACTCACGCAGCTGGCGATACACGTGGCTGAGGACAAATCACGACTAGAGTCCGAGACATATTCAAAGAGACAGTAGTCACGCACAAGTCCGCCAAGGAGTCTCGCCGGTGGCTATCGGAGCCTTCCTATGGGTCCTGGCCACAGCAACTCAACTTTGCGGTCTGGTGCGCAACCGCCGGATGTGGGGTGTCCCTAGTCGACCCCGCTTTCGCCACGCTCCCCTCTGTCATCAGGGGATTTCTAAGGTTTCACCTCTACTTTACCACCCGGAGGATACTCTACGAGCTCGGCGCCCCCCTGCCTGGCGACAGCCCGTTCACGCAAAAAGGTAACCCCTACAAGAAGGCCGCTTTCGAGCGTCTGTGTATAGAGTTCGGTTTGCCGCGTAAGCCGGTCTTCCGATGGAAAGGCGGGCGGAACCACGGGCTAGGCGATGTGTTTGTGTTCTACCCGGGGGAGGGGTATCGCAACGTGCACGTGATCCGTGGCTACGACACGGCGGCGGACGAGTACCCGAGCCGCCTCAATCTGTTTAGTGGTACGTATAATAGTAGGAAGCAGAGGTGGGAGGCAGAGGGCGCGGCCCCTGCCCCCTCTCCACGTACGCACGCTACGCATTGCATGTCGGGCGAAAAAAGTGACCACACCGCCCTCATAGCGGGGCTGTCGGCACTCGCGGTGGCCGTGGCGTATTACTTGTTCCGATGACTGCTTTGCATTCGACGGACCAAGAACGCGGCTACGGCTAGAATGAGCAGCCACGCATTTTCGCCAAGGAATTTCATCGCTTCTCCTGCAGCCTTAAACACGAAGTTGGCGATGCTGCCTACTAGCCCGGGGAGAAGCTCGCCCAGCTTTTTCCCGATGGCCTTAAGCCCGTTACCGGCCCCTCTGGCCACGGAGGAGAGCGACTTGCCAACCCGATGGCGGTGACGGTAAAGCCGTACTTTTTGAAGATGGCTTTGATGCGCTCTCTTAGCGGCTTTTGGTTCTCGAGCTCTCGGTTTTCGCGCTCTAGTTCGTCAATCTCGGACAGCCTCTCCTCGTTGCGCTCACGGGCATCTTGGCGGCTACTCTCTGACGTGTTAGGGTCGTCGATGGTCTCCCTGTCTGTGGCTACCACCCCTTGCAGCTCTTGGACCCGTTCTGTGTTCTCCTGGATGACCGCGTCTACCTCTGCCACGGACCCCATCGCCAGCCTGAAGCCTCTCAGCGTTGCAACTTCCTGTCGGACGCCCCCGTCCTCGTTGAACAGCTGTCTTGGTTTAGACCCACCTCCTTTGCCGAGGTTGCGAACCTGTATTAGCGTCTTTCCCCTCCGGTCTGACTGGAACCGTAGCAGATTCTCGTTAAGGTCTGGGTATTTCTCCCTGAGGGACTGGAGACCGAGTCTTGTCGCTGCACCCTCTGTGGTGAACGAGGTTTCATCGGTCGTTTGCGTTGCGCTTCGCGTAGCCATGCTATGCGCAGCATGCATACGCGATGACGTGCTCGTCATTGGGATCGGCTCCCCATCGTCGGGGTCAAACGGGATAAGGGGCGTCGTCTCGTCGTCCCCCGCTCCGCGATCCGCGGACGCACCCGGCAAGGTATCGTCAATGTCAACGTCAACATCACCCATGATGCTTGCGCATAACTCGTGCTATGCTATGTTAGACATGTCTAACAGTCCGCACCATAGCCACGTGGCTTCGTACTTTATGTATATGTACGTATATCATATATAATATACGTAATAGGGATGTCAGTAAGCGATAATTTTGACCCCCAACGAACACACAGAACCCCTCTGGGGTTGAAAGCCGAGAGAACTGTTCACCGGGTCACTCTCAACCCGTCGACGGCCTCCCCAGGCGAGACGCTATATGTGGCGGTCCCAAAGCTATCGGAAGGCGTCACGCTCGTGCCTGGCTCCTTGAGGGTCGGTCTCGATCTCTCCATCTCAGGCCATGCAAATAATACCGTCGTGAACAACGTCGGCCGAAATCTCGTGAGCCGCCTGAAAATCACGTTTGCAGGAGAAACGCTCCAGGACACCAACCGCCACGACGTCTTCAAGACGTATGAGGAGCTTTACCTGTCCAAGGTCGAGAGAGAGGACCGCCTTGAGCAGGGCATACAGTCAGAAAACATGCGCAAGCTTCGCTCCAAGGCTGGCGCTAAAGCGACTAGTAACGCCAAGGAGAACGCTCTAAACGCCGCCCACGGGGCGAGGTACTCCATCCCGCTAGACCATTCTCTGCTGAAGGACCACGGCGTGCTGTACCCAAGGGCGCTCTCCGAGGCGCTGCTCTTCGAGATCACGTTCGCAGCGGTTGACCAGGTAGTAGTCGGAAGCGATGCTGCCAAATTATCCTATGGCATCAAAAATCTAGAGCTGGAGTACGAAAGCCTGAGGGACGACAACCTCGCCCGGTCTGCAGCCGCCGCCTACCAAAACGGCACAACGTTCTTCTACGAGCAAGTAAACCTTCACAAGACCTTCCATATTAGCAAAGGGAAGGACAGCATAATCAACGAGAGTGTCAACCTGCCGCGAACGTCTATGAGTGGTCTGTTGCTCCTCTTTGTGTAGCCATACACGGCAGGGGCTCGCGACTCTGAGAAGTTCGTGTACCCCGACATCAAGAGCGTTCGCGTTACAATCGACGGCATGCCAAACAAGGTCTTCAGCCAGGGGCTGCGCCCCACGGATCTCTGGAGGGAGGCGAAAAGGCGGTTCGTCCGCCCCTCCCCGGCGGGGCACAGCGGAGAGCCTGCCGCCCCGGCAATCGGCCCCGAGTCGTTTTATGGCGATGACAAGTTTGCTCTGTGGATCGACCTTCGAACGACGGACGACAGTGCTATCCATGGGGGTGGTCTCCGGTTGGTCAATACCCGCGACGGTGTGCACCTCGAGATAAAACGCACGGCTAGCGGCACGGGTACCGTAAACTGTCACGTGTTTGTGGTGGCCGACGCCCAAATGAACCTTATGAACGGACAGCTAGAGTCCATACAATACTGAGCACATACGCCGGAGCGTGTTTCTGCGCGAAGCGGTATGGACCCGAAAAACATCCCATTTAACGCTCTCATCGTCGGCCCGACGTCATGCGGAAAGACCCAATTCGTAGTGGACCGGCTGCGCGGCCCTTTCCAAGTTTGACTACATCGTGCTCATGTGCCCTACCTTTGTCTACAACAAAACATACGACGGCTTCGGCGAGGGCGACAATCGTCTGTTTGTCGTCGCACCTGAGGCGGGTCAGATCGACATACTGCTGAGGTTTGTCTCCGCTCTTTTCGAAGGCACTAATACGCTAATCATACTCGACGACTGTGCGGCCTCGAAAGACGTAAAGAGGCGCTCTGACCAGCTCGTCAACTTGGCGTTCAGCGCGCGCCACGTGGGTATTAGGGTGTGGGTGATCACGCAGCAGCTTACCAGCATCACAAAGCCGTTCCGTGAGAAAATTGCGGCCTTGGTGGTCTTCTATACCCCGAGCAAGGCGGACATGAAAGCTATCCTGCATGCCTACGGCGCGGAGCTCTCAGAAGAGAAGTTGAAAGAGTACATGAAGGCCCTCAAGACGAAAAAGTTCCCGAAGTTAGAGTTTTGCTTGCCTCACCCTTATACCATCGCCTTAGTTGAACGGTAACCACCGCCCTGGGGCAAAACGTGTATAATCACACGTGTTGCACCTTAGCCACGGCATAATGAGCGACGAATACTTTGAGAGTCTTCTTGAGGGGGGCGCCGCAGGCCTCCTGGCCGTCGAGTCGTTGGACTGCTCGACGCATCCTGCCGGAACGGCAACCGGAGGTGAGCAAACTGAGATAGCAGAGGCGAGGGAGAAACTCGCGATTCTCGTAGCCTCGGGGAAGTCGAGAGAAATGGTAGGCAAGGCCCTGACTCGCGACGACGTCAAACGCATGAGCGCAGAGGAGGTGAGGAAGTACGAGAAGCGATACGAGACCGCTCTAGCCAGCCGGACTACGGACGCCCTGGCAGACAGCTTTCTGAAGCTTACGACCAAGCTAGTAGGCATGGCGCTGCCGATAGACAGTGTGGCCTATCTTCAAAACGACCTAGTGTCCGACTACATCATCACGACGAGCTCCGCACATTGTGCCGAAGCCTGTCTCTACGCTGTTGTCGTTTGATGGCTTTAGCCGCCTGGGCGTTACACGTAGCACGTCATGTGAACACCGCCGGAACGGCAAGCGCTGACACGCGGTGTCAACACGAGGTAGCAGTCGCGGACTCACCAGTGGTTTGCCTTCCGGAACGGCACACGGACAGTGGCGAGTCTGCCATCCCAGAGTAGACCTTCATTTAAAAGCTTGCCACTTTTTCAGCAACCAAGTAGTTGACACCGCGTGTCAACACAAATGGAGGAACCTCAAGGAAGTACTAGTGCCCAGCCTGCCGGAACGTCAGCGGAACCTGATAAATAACATCATCAAGAACCTGCACGTACGCCTTCGGCGTTGGCGGAGAGAATCACGAGCCCCGAACCACCCGCGACCCGACCTAAACACCCTGGACGAGTCGAAGCTGGAAGGCGCTTGGCAAAGTGGAACCGAATTAACAGAGCGAAGAAAGAGGCACTTCGTGTTGTGCAGTCGCCGGTGGCCCCGGGGCCGAGCGAGCCGCAGGGACGCGAGGGCTTGCGCGCGCGCTGAAGGCATACACACACCAGCTAGCTCGGTCATCGGGGTCGCTGGTCTCCTAGTGTTATTGATCGGCCTCTACACACGTAGGCGGTAGCTGGCTGCCGCGTTCACTCGTACACCAGCTGTTAACCAGGGAGCTACCGCTCCGCATGCTACAGAAGGTACCGACGACGTGACTCCGCCCGCAAGGCCGCCGCTGGCGGCCGCACAGCAGACCGAGGATCGCGTTCCGGCGACAGCGCTTCGCGCTCCCGGACAATGCAAATCTCGGCTGTTATCCATGGAGTAAGCAGACATTTAGACACGAGGGCCCTACCCATATCCGCACGTCATACGCGTGTACGCATATATAATGTCGACGACGGACCAGAGCAAGATTACAAAGACCATCACCGACGCCGCAGTCATAACCGGCCTCCTCGCCGGTATCGGCTGGGTTGGGCGCAAGGTCTTACGCGAGGACTTCACTAAAGACCCCTCCGCGAACGCCATGAACTACGCAAAAATGACTGCCGCCGTTGCAGGTGCTGTCGCTTTGAAGAGCTGCCTTGAGGACCAGAAGATCCTGCCCATGTAGCAGTGTACTGTAGCGTGCGTAGACCGCGTATTAGACTCGTGCGTGCTTTGCACATGCGCCGCCGAAGGCATACACACAGCACGTGAAGTGTGCGCACGTAAAGTGTGCGTACGTGAAGTGTGCTTTGCACAAAGATGGCCTCTATCGCGATTTTGGTTGGCGGCGCCGTCCTAAACGCGACTGCATTCGTTGGTGGCAACTACCTCGCAAAGTTCCTGTCGAACGATGAGAGCCCTGCCTTAGCTGAGAAGAAGAGGCACGACAAGGCCCTAGAGAAATACCAACAAGACTATGGACGCTACCAACAGCGGCGACAAAAACTCCTCGATTGGCAAGCTCAAAGTCGCGAGAGAGGTAAAACTTCACCGACACTGACTACGCGCTCAAACTCTACAACCAGACCCGGCCAGAACAATCCCTGGAGCCGATGCGGGCTCCTGAGCTGTCAGACTACTACACCCCCAGCAAAACGCAGAAAAACGCCGAGTTGGCGTACATTGGCGCCGGCGCTCTCGCCATCGGCTACGCAGCTAGCCGCTTGCTGTGATGTAGCTGCATCTAGGCGGCCTTTTTCCATGCTGCGCGTATACGCATGCGTATACGTATAAGATGATTGCAGACCGAGCGCTTCGCGCAGCAGTGCGTATACGCATGCGTATACGTATGCCGAAGGCGTAGCAGGCGGCAACCGCCTGTTGGAGACTGATACACCTGTCGCGATACGCACGCAATGGCGGCGAAGCGCATGTCCGACGAAGAACTCGATGCGTTCCTTCGTCCTATATACTACGCCAGAGGCGGCTTCCAGGGAGTGACCGCTCTGCATGCCAAACTTCCCAAGGGCTCAGCCTCCATAGATCGAGTGCGCAAGTGAGTAAGCTCGCAGCCCGTCGGGGGCTACACACAGACACCCCCTCCTCCGACTACATACGCCCACTTCTCGGAGCAGATACCAAACCGTATCCACCAGTCGGACCTGCTATTCTTGCCAACTGCCCGCGGGTACAAGTATGCCCTGACTGTCGTTGACGTTGCTTCACGATATAACTGAGGACTAAGAGCGCGGCCGTCGTCTCCTGCGAACTCGCTGACATCTATGCAGAGGGACCTCTCACATGGCCTAAAGTCCTCATGGTTGACGACGGCACGGAGTTCAAGGGCGCTACCACAAAGCTCCTAACAGACCACGGGGTGGAGGTCCGACGGGCGAGCGACGGGCCGAAAAGCCCCCCTTAGAGGTCCCCTTAGAGGTAGGAACGGAGGTGTACATCGCCGTAAACGAGGAAGACCTTCAGGACAAGGGCCGACGGCGAGCGACGGACCCGTGGTGGACAAGCAAGGCATACCCAATACTGAAGAGGGTCATGGAGCACGGACAGCCAGTGTTGTATTACACGGCGTACTCTAAGCACGGCTTCACGCGTTTGCAGTTGCGTAGCGTGACGCTAGCGTCACGCTAGCGCGATCAGCGCTTGTGCCTTCTATTGCAGCTAAGGCACGTGAGTCTGACATTCCACTTGTAGTGAACCTGACTGTCGTCCCGCCTGTCGATACTGAAGCATTGAAGTTATTTAGATTACTGAAGCAGAAGCTGAGTGCCACAGACCGTGCACTTCTTTTCCGCGTCAGCAATCATGTCGAGTACGTGGTCTACCGTCAGAACGTGGTGCGGCCCCGTGTACTTTGTGCGACCCTTTTGCCTGTCGTCTATAGCGTATCGCTTGATTCGCGCCATAATGAGCTCTTCACTGGGCGTAGCCTGCAGTCCTGTGGGAACCAAGGCACCTGGGGTGTCATCGGGGGGGATCACGCGGACTATCTGGTCGGCGAGCCGCACGCGGGAGATGCCGGTGTATACAGCATTCGTGATCTAGCCCTCTAAGCTGTGGTCTATGATGAACAGACGCCTTGGAGTCTGGATAGTCTTGCCCTGCACCCGGTGGACTGTCCCCCAGCCCGCGTATTTCCACTCGAGGGGAAGCCCGTTAAGGACCACGCCGAGAGGAACCTCGACTACCGTGCCTTTGTACGCGTCGACCTTCTCACCCCTTTTGCCTGGCACTGGCACCGGCCGCCCTTGCTTGCGATAACGATGCGCGACGCTAGGATCGGGGTCAAAGCGGATGGTTGCTGACAATCGGGGGTAGTTTTTCCTGTGGTGCTCTACCAATCGCTGCTGAACAAGGGCCCCCATCGTGTTGGTGGAGCACACCCACATATCGCTTGGGTGGGCCTGCTCGATCGCCGCGTCGAACGCCACCCCGGCCCACTCCTCTCGAAACACCTCAAGCTGTTGGGAATCTGGCTGACACCAAATCCGGCCCTTTATGTCTTGGAGCCTGGAAGAGGGCGCGGCAGAGCCGCAGTCGCACGTACTGTACGGCTTTCCGCAGTCTTCACACAGGCAGCGGTAGTCGCACTCGAACCAGCGGATGTTCCCTTGTGCCCACTCCTTGAGCATATCGTGAGGCCCCTCTTTTTCTCCCCAGGGCGGGACCTGCCCATAGTCGCCACAACACACTACCTGACACGGCCGCGTGGCGAGATACCCTAGGATGGCGCGTAGCACCTTAGTCTGTACCTTACAGCACTCGTCAATGATAATCACTTCTGCAAGACGGTCGAGTTAGTGCCCCAGCTCGGAAGGTCTCCACTCCTCTACCGGCTTCTCCGCTGGTATGCAGAGGTAGTGGTGGTAGGTTTGAGCCTTCACCGCGAGGCGCGGGTTGTTGCGATGGTCGTGGGCGAGGTCGTTCTCGGGGGTGAGCACCACAACGCTGCGGCCGCGGAACATGCTCACCGCCCACTCGGTCTTCCCCGATCCTCCCTGGCCGGCTAGATACATCCTTGCAGAGGTTGCGGCCACTAGATCGCACGGCAGACTCGGCGCAGTGCTTGGCTCCCTAGCCAAGCACCCCGACCTCTTCGGACCCCAAGCCGCTTCGGGTCGCCACTCGTACCCAGGCTTCTTGTGGCGCCACTCTTCATACCTCGGATTTCGCTCCACGAGCTTCACACCACTGGGCACCGCCTTTGCGTATATGGCGTCTGTGCTCACCCGGAGGACGTCTTCGCGAGGGATCCGCCTCAACATGCGTCGCAACGCTATGTTTGTGTACGCCAAGACAAAGGCCCTGATATGGTACCATTGTGAGCGCCGGGCACCGTCTTTGTATTGGATCAGATGAGCCCCGTCGGCATGCTCGAAGTTAAGTAAGTGGTCGGTGCCCGCAAGGTTGTGTGACAGATACGCGGCTTCTTCACGGTCGCGGACTACGATCGAGGACTTGTCGCCATGGCGAGCGCACTTGCCTACGAAACGGACAGCGAGATCTCGACCCTGCGAGTCTTCACCGCCGGGGCGGCACGCGATGGAGTGGGGGAACTTGATGGAGTCCTTTTTTCCGACGCTATACAACACCTCCCTCGCCGCGGCCAGGACGAGGTCACCCGAGTCTAACAGGTCCTTGAGCTTTGGCGTGGTGATCCAGCCCTCGTTTTGTTCGAAGTGCTGCCCTACCCTCCCGGAAGTGTAGGGGTGGCAGGCCTCAGAGAACCCCCACTCGGTCAGCTGAATGGCCCCGGTCAGTTGAAGAACCTCGCTCAATGGTTCGCCCCACAACATCCGCGATACGATACACGTTCGTAGGGAATCCGTATTTCCGTACCAAATCAATGGCGTCCGAGGCGCCGCCGGAGAGACTGTCCTCGCATCCTAGGTACGCCGCACGCATGTCGATGTGCGCATGAGGCTGCGCCCCTAAGTTTTCCTTGCTGTTCCACATTTTGGACTCAACCTGCTCCGCTCGCCAGACGTCCCTGTATTTAAGAGGCGTTGGCCTGATGTTCTCTATTTGGGTCCACTTCTTGAAGCGATACCCTATTGCACCGCCCATCGAATGCGTAGCTTCGGTGTACTCTTGGTAGGCTGGGTGGTCATCAGGGAGCCATTGAGGATCATATCCAGTCTCGTCTGTAAACGCCCTATCGATAGCCGCCCCGTCCTGTCCCGATCGGTACAGTTTGCCTTCGTGCGTGACTATAACACGCCCACACAGCCAGATCCTCGTGTTTCTGGGGATCGCCCTGTTTATAAAGCGGATGAGCACCTATCGCACTTTTGCCTCGCGCGTTTTTGCGGCGGCACTGGTAGCACGAGGCGCTGCCTCCCCCTGACATAACGAACGAAGCTCCCCCTCAGCCTCGAAGTCTAGGCCATGGACGCTCGCGATCGCAGGTGGTTCAGTCGGAAGCTCCGCCCATGCTTGGTTATTGTGGCAAGGGATGGTGATGCTCGTCTTAGTCTTGTATTTCCCCGAGTCCCACAGGACGTTACCCAGGGCGTCCACGGCTACTAGCTTTACCTCGGGCTTCTTTTCCATCTCAAAGAGGTCTTCTATGGTGCATCCCGTAGTGGCCAGCTTCTTTAAATCGCTCGAGGATCTTGCCTCGTGTCTTGGTTAGACCAAGGGAGCGCGAGGTACCGCGATTCCTCAAGAAGTCGGCAACATAGCTCACAACACAGTTAGCGACGGCGTCACTCCCCTCTCGCTCAAACATTGGCCCAGGCTCACCATTTTGCTCAGGTAGAGGGCGAAGCTCGTATCTCACGTAGACGAGGTACTCTCGTCCTTTCTCCCAAATGCCCGCATCGATGCCTTCCAGGGCACCGACTGCGATTTGGCCCCCTCTTTTGACTAACGACCCACCGATCTTGTGCTCCGAGCGCCTTTCCTCCTCTGTGATTGGCGCCAATGGCTCTGCGGGGGCCTTACCAACGACCGTAAAGAGTCTGTAACGCCGGTCGGGGTCCACCATCTCGAGCACCAGCGGAAGCACTGCGTTCGCCCGCAGAGACTCTCGCTCGTGCGAGACCCACCACACCAAGCCGTCGTCATTAATATCAGGCCCCCGCACAACCGGCTTTAGAGCAAAGACACCTGTTCCACCAAGATCTCGTATCTCCTGGTAAACACCAGCGCTTATGTCTTGGCCCCGAAGGGTGGCATCCACGCTTAGGGACCGAAGATGGGCGCCGCCGACGAAGTGAGAATAGTACTCCTCGGGGTCTAAGCTCTCTGGGCCCTCTTGCCGCCGTCCCGGCAGCAGAGGGTCGGCTTCCTCTGTCCACACTTTCACCGGTACGAGCGTCTTAAGCAGCTTGTGTTTGACATCGTCGGGGATGTCCTCGTCCAGGATGCTCTGGACCAGCCCTGCCAGTACGGCGGGAGCCTCTTTGTCAGGCATGCTATCGGGAATCTCCTGGTAAACACCGGCGCTTATGTCTCGGCCCCGAAGAGTGGCATCCACGCTTGAGAAACGAAGATGGGCGCCCCCGACGAAGAGAGAATAGTACTCCTCGGGGTCTAAGCTCTCCGGGCCCTCTTGCCGCCGTCCCGGCAGCAAAGGGTCGACTTCCTCTGTCCACACCTTCGCCGGTACGAGCGGCTTAAGCAGCCTGTGTTTGACATCGTCGGGGATGTCCTCGTCCAGGATGTTCTGGACCAGCCCTGTCAGTACGGCGGGAGCCTCTTTGTCAGGCATGCTATCGAGAATCTCTTCTATGTGAGCCTCCATGTTTGGGCACACCTTGTGCCACCCAGTCTCTAACTGAGCGTTTGGGTATTCCCCGTGCCACCCAGTCTCTAATTTACCGTACTGCGGGCTGCGATGTCAGACAGGACGAGTGCGAACCGTTCCTGAGCGCGCCTCTCGGTGCCGCGCATCCTCTGCCCTACACGATAAGGGAGAGGATGCACGGCACGGGGAGGGGGCTGCCCTTACGGAGCCTTTGGAGTGCACCTTGCAGTAGGTGTCCATGCACCTCCGGCCGCACGTGTTTGCGTGGCCGATCTTTAGCCACCTGCAATAATCTTTTCCGCACTTCATCCTTCTAACGCTCGGTATACCACAGGACAGACGGATGTCTAATTGCATGTCCTTAAGGGTTCGAACTGCATCATTGGAAAAACATAGCCGTGATATTTCATAACAGCTTCATTTATTAGGGTGCGAGTCACAAAGTCCTTAAAACGTATGTTACGAAGTACCAAGCTCAGCAATTGCCCCAAAAAGTCGTGTACGCGAAACGCGCCCGGCCTACAGCCCTAATTATTCATGTACGCGAAACGCGCCCGGCCTACATCCCTAATTATTCATGTACGTGAAACGCGCCCGGCCTACAGCCCTAATTATTCGTGTACGCGAAACGCGCCCGGCCTACAGCCCTAATTATTCATGTACGTGAAACGCGCCCGGCCTACAGCCCTAATTATTCATGTACGTGAAACGCGCCCGGCCTATAGCCCTAATTATTCATGTACGCGAAACGCGCCCGGCCTACACCCTAATTATTCATGTACGTGAAACGCGCCCGGCCTACATTAGCAATTGCCAAAAGCTTATGTACGTAAAACCGATTTGGCCTACATTAGCAATTGCCAAAAGCTTATGTACGTGAAATCGATTTGGCCTACATTAGCTTTTGCCGATTGTTTATGTACGTGAAGCATTATCTGCCCGATATATAGAGACGGGGCTGGGGGGCTCGGAGGGGGGATCCGCGCCTCCCAACCCTAAGACGGGAAGACGGGGCTGGGAGGCCCGGAGGGGCGATTCGCGCCTCCCACTCGTTTCTATGAAACCCCCTGGTCCCCCCTCTTGTTCTTTGTGTCAAGGTGCTAATATTGTTCATTTGCCTAATCAAATTGCAGCTTGTAAGAGCTGCGTACTGACCCAGCTTTTGAAGTATGATATTTTCTTTAAATAGTATTTTACTTAGTACAGATTATGTAATAAGCCAGTTCTTAAGGTGTTATATGGCGAACTGCTTCCATCCTTTGTATTTAACCCTTACTTAATAGAATAGTTAACCTAAAGAATCACATATGTAACCTAGCTGATTCAATCACTTTTCCTACTCTCTAAGCTTTTTATTTCAAAACTACCTCACCACTACATTTGACATTGAACATCTACATTAGACATATTTTTTGTGGACCTACCATGCATGTCACAGAATGATTTTGTAATTTATTTAAGTTAAGTTTGTTGATCCCAGGGGTGGATCTAGCTTTTCGCTAAAGGGGGGTTTGGTTCAGTGGTTAAGGGGGCAGTAGGTGTTTTTTTATTTTTTGTTACATATGGCTTTCTGGCAGCCCAAAAGTGTTCCCTTTTGAGTTCACTTCTCTGTTTTGTATGTTTCTGTATTGTATCGTCTCTGAATGTAGTAGTAATTATTGTTGTTGACTCAATAAAGATGGAAAACTGTTTGACTCTATAATCAAGGAGAATGCAAACACAAGACACAAACTAAAATCAACAACACAACAATGCTTGGATTTCTTCAACTTTATTCATACTGCAGAGGTTAGATTTGTAATGGGTGTGAAGTTGCACTGCCAACAATAACAAAGTTTGTTACCTACATATGGTTTTAGTTTATTACATCACACCATAATCTGGACAAAGATGCTTTGTTAGAGCAGGAGAGTTTTCCAGGTTTACTCTAGATGGAAGTTTATCCAGAAGTTTTGTATAAATATCAATGTTTTTATAAATATAAAAAAAATATATATCCATAGATATATCTTGGTTTGTAGGAAAAAAACACGCGAACTACCGTTTCATCGAGAGATTAAATGGTAGTTCGCGTGTTTTTTTCCTACAAACCAAGATATATCCCGCTCTACACCTATGTATTGAGCACTGTTATATGAACGCCTGCACTCACGCATTATATCTATAGATATGTATAATATATGCCATTTTCAATCTATTTCTACTGATAAAGCATAACTGGTTTTGCTTGTTAATAAAACAGAATATTGTTGTTTCCTCTAGAAAAAGTTTTGTATTGATTGATCAGAATTGATATAAAATGCTAATTGTCAGCTTGAGCTGTAAGTAACTAATCTTAGTGAAGCACAACTGAAATTGCACAGTAATAACTATGAAATTTGTAGCTTTAAGGGATGAACGCAAAAGTTATGTGTGAAACTCATGTCACAGGAAGCTAAACTTAAGCTGAGTGGCAAGATTTTGGAAAAAGTATATGTGGATGAAAAAAAAATTTACTTGTGGACAAAACACTCCTACTTTTCTACTTTTGGACAAATCCCCCTACAGGTGGAAGAAACACCTCTTCTTGCCATGAGCTGACCACCAGATGAAATTCCCTGTATGGTGCTGCTAGAAGATGGGCACTAAAACAAATAAGCACACATTAACATTTAATGAACCTTACACAACATACAAGAAAAGATGAAGATCAAAAGACTTTTTGTTGGTGTCTGTTGTTATATCCTGCCTATGCAAATGAGCTTAGGTACATATGATTCTGAGTATAATGTGAAGTTTATAGGTTTTTGCAGTCATTTATTTCCTTAGCCATTTCTGAAAAAATTACATATGATAAGCTATACAGTACAACATTTTTATTTACAAAGCATGGAGTGAGTGCATATCAAAGCAAGCAAACGTCGAATCTAGTCCATCGCACACAACTTACAGCTATTCTAAATAGTTATTTGCTTTATTCAAAGACAATAAAAATGTCGTTGTTGTCGTTGCACCATTTTAATAATGTATACTTAGTACTTAAGAAAGTTATTTGTATTTCCAGAATAAAAGGAGATTTCAAATTGACGCAACAGCAATCTAGATCAATACCGAAAATACACTAATATAAATACTGTATACAGTAACTTACCAGTTTTTCAATTGCCATTATACGGAAGTGCACCTGTCTTGATAAGTAAATTTCTTCGATTGAAGATCTAAACCATCTTTGCCCAGCGATAAGCTAAGTAAGCTTGTTACAAAGAAATTAGGGTGTCATGTAACACAATTTACCTCAGAAATATGTTTCAAACAGTTATCTAAATTCTTTTTTATCGTGGCTAGACGCTAAATAATGTAGGCCAAGAACAAAATTGATCAAGAAATGTTCAATGATGTGCTTTTTCGATCGGGAAACTGACTTTTAAATTGACCAGTTCTGATCGAACATTTGTCTAGTTTAGAACTCTTTTCCAAAATGGCGGCGGTATCATAGCAACACCGATGTAGTTCCCACAGCACACGGTCACTTGGTCAGCGGGAACAACGAGCCATTTGTCTATGATTCTCACCATTTTCTCTATCTTTTGAGAATTTAACAAGTACAGTATATTAACCGCTCGATTGTAGACATCCTAATTATAGGGCATTCAATTTTTGGGGACTCAAAAGCCTATTTTGTCGGTGTTTTCGTGAAAGGTATGTTCAGAGCGCCTGCTCGAACGCCTAATTCTTAATACATTTTAATTTATCCCCACCAGTGACATCACAAAAGAAACCATGGAAACGATGGATACCGCTGCTCAAAACTGCGCCGCCGTTGGAATTCATTAAAATGGTCGCTTTTTGGGTACTCGAGCGAGAATTTCTAAAATACGAAAACAAAGCCAAAAAAAAAAACGAGTTCCAGCAATCGTATTTGATGTTCAAGATGCTGGAATGAAGCCGTACATGCATTTAGCATGCAGTGTCCCTTTAAGGGTGTACTGACATCTGTTGCTAAGGAAAATTAAATATAGCATAAAAGCCTTGAAAAAAGTCACAAGGGTCTGGTGTTTGCCAAGTTGACCACCAAAAGTATTCTGATTATTTTGATGACGTCATACACGTCATACCATGACGTCATCACGTGACGTCATTGATACAGAAAAAAAAAATAATTCGAATAAACATAGTCGAAAATATGTTTTAATGTCGCTTTACGCGTGAAAAGGAAATGCCCGCTTTGCAACGCAATGAATACACTAGGCACGACTATGGTAGAATATGGGGGGAGACAGACTGATCGAAAGCGAGTTAGCGTGACGTGACGACTAGCGCGTGACGTAGCAACTGTAGTGTAAGCATATGACCTTTAGGCCTCACTCATTTCCCCTACACTCCGCGTGAAGGATCGAACGAGAGTATTGGCTGGTCCACAAACGCACAAGCACACCATATAGCTAACAAACCCCGCTTGGGGAAGTCTTCAGACAGAACTAACCGCCACAAGATGCAGAATGCATCCCCCCAAGCGCAATAACAACAATGCTTAAGTCAGAGTGACAGGCTGGACTATCGCCATTTTTGGTGCAGCAGTTAATGAAATGTTTGTGGTGTACGTACGTAAAGCTGGTAGCAATCAGAGGACCAACGACCAAGCACTTTGATAAGCCAGTCGGGCAGGCCTGCAGCGGCAGCGCAGCTTGCCGCCCCAATTCTAAATGAGTGCCCCTTTAAACTGCTATGAGGAAGGCCGCAAGTGCGTGCTGCGTCTCTAAGAATGCTAGAGACCAATGACCGAGTTAGGTATTTACCGGAACGAAACCGAAAAAGTGGTCCTGTTGTGTACCCACAGATGCGAACAAACTCTTGCATCGCGGACACGACGCATAGGTCGCAACCGGAGCGTGCGGTTGTCAAAACGGTGCCTTGCCTGAAAGGGTCGGTTTTGGATGCCTTAATGGCGACTTTCATGTAAAGCGGTGCTGAAGGGTTAGGGTGGAAATTTATGTCGACTGGAGATAAGTTATAAACTATGTCAAAGTTGCGTACGCCCGGGCAAGTAAACTCACTACAACGTAAAAAAACGAAAAAGGCAAGTGTGAATGCCGCCCAAATCATATGGAAATCATGTGCGCTCAGCCAGCTAAGCAAAACCGGACGAATGGCTTTTAAGAGCTGTGGAGTTACGGGTTGACGAGCTGTTTTGTGCTGACCCTGCACCCGTAAAATGCCCCGCAAAACCTTGTTTAAAATTAGCCGACCCTGTATAGGGTCCTGGAATCCGTTTTCGATGTGCATGTTGCGAACGGCCGCCAAGTATGTGCGAATAGTACCGTGCTTTACTCTACGCGCGAGAAAGGTAACAAAATAGATAAGAGTACTCTCACTAGTTGGGAGAATGTCCCCGTGGCTGTCAAAAAGCCTATTCATGAGGCAGAAGTCAATGAACTGTTTCTCGCCTGCGTGATAAGTGCGCTTGGTGTTGATAGCCAGGGCCTTATCAGCGTAGTGTTTCACCTCGCGCGTTAGAGGGTCATTAGCGAAGGCGGGATGACACAAAGGGTCTGGTCCGCGGCCGGTGCGAGCTCTCTGAATCGTGCCATCTGAAACCGAGAAAGTGCATCAGAAATGCCGTTGAAATGACCTGGTACGAAGCGACAACGCACAACAAAATTATGAGCCATGGAAATGCCTACTAAGCGACGCATAAGTGACATAATCCTGGGCGCTTTTAAGTGACCTGTGTTGACAATGTGAACGACTGATTGATTGTCACGCCAGAACTGAATTTGCTTGCCCGAGAACTCGGAGCGCCATAGGGAGCAGGCTACTACTATAGGAAATAATTCTTGCCATTCGATACTAATGCCTGTCTTTTTGGATATGGCGAGGTGAGGCGGCCATCGGCCTTGGAACCAGCGCCCAGAGAAGTAACCGCCGAAACCGATACTACCGCTAGCGTCGGAATAGAGTTCCATATCCTGGCTGGTACGGATTGCTTCTTCGAGGAAGAAAGCTTTGCCGTTCCAGTTCCGGGTAAACTGCTGCCAAATTGCTAAATCCTGAAAAAAACCGTGGCTCAATTTGACGTGATGGAATCGGTGATTTACCCGCCGCGTGAGATCTATGATGCGCTGAAGGAAAGTTCTACCCGGAACAACAACGCGGCAGGCGAATTGCAAAGTGCCGATTAAGGATTGAAGCTCTATGAGGCGAGCGGAACGCTTTCGCTTGAAATCCCGCAAGGATGCTTTAAGACGTTCTAATTTATCTGAAGGTAAGCGCGCCTCCATACGTAGGGTATCGAGCTCGATTCCCATGAATTCAAGTGTTGTACTAGGACCGATAGTTTTGGAAGCCACAGCAGGGGCCCCCACTGAGATAAAGAATTTGAGCAGTCTTGTGAAACTCTCTAAACAACCTAGTTTAGATGACTCCGCTACGAAGAAGTCATCCAATATGTGAATAACATTACGAACGTTGTAATTATGTTTAAGAATCCACTCTAGCGCTTCGGAGAGTTGATTAAATAAAAACGGCGCCGAGCGTAAACCAAAAGGCAAATATAAATCCACATAATAACGAGACTCCCAACGGACCCCCAGTAAATTCCAGTCGTTCGGGTGTATTGGAATTAGTCGAAACGCCGATTTGAGGTCGGTTTTTGCCATAAAGGCACCTTTGCCGAGTAAGGTGAGAATGCTAATAGCGTCGTCCACTCTAACGTACTGGAGTGAGTAAGGGTCTTTAGGAATTCCATCGTTAATGCTATCTCCCTCGGGGAAGGATAAATGATAAATAGTGCGCCAGTCGGCCGAATGTTTTTTGGGCACTACCCCAATTGGGTGGCATTGAAAGTTAGGTAATGGGGGCGCGGAGAACGGGTCTGCCATACGACCTAAGTTGACCTCTTTTTCTATGTTTTTTGAAATTATCTCAGGGTGCACCCGAGCTGAAATAAGATTAGGTGAAACACGAGACTTTTGGGTGCCATCAAAACCAATGTGGGCACCGAAACGTAACGAATTAAGTAGGGAAGTTACGAATTCCCGATCTGAATGGGAAGATAGTTCCTGTTCTAGAAGATCTATTTTAATCGGTGTACTTATCGTTGCCTTCCTTTTACTGTGCAGCTGGGCGACCCGGAGCTTGGCTTCTGTTGCCTTGGCGCTGGCCTGCGGATGCGGAGATTCCGGCGCGACACTGGTGAGCGGGATGGGAGTCGGCGCATTTTTGGCAAACGTTGGGGTAGATGCAGGCTTGACGGGAACAGCCGGTGACTCGGTTGAAGTCGAAGCACACGTTGTTACGATGAATGCACGGTGAGCGGTGTGTGGCGAGGCGGTGTTGACCAGAAGGGCATTATTTGCTATCAGGTTGAGGGTTTGTTTATTTGTGAGGACATAATTTTCGGGAGTTATTTTTAGAGTGTTGTCGGTGAGGTTTTTCGTTTGATGAGCAGCCTGTTCGTATATATTATCGACCCGTTCGTGGCACCCCTCCGCGGTCTGCTCTGTTCCCTCTTGGGATAATTTAGTCTCCACACCAAGGTCCTCAAATATTTGAGCTAAATCGAACCGGCTGTGAAATTTAGATTGGCAAGATTGGGCGAAACCGGCGTTGTTTTGAGGAATTCCCGAGTCGACTTCCGGTATTTTTACTGTTACTAAATCTGTGTCTGTGTTTCTTTGTCTTTGAATTTCTCTTTCTAAGCTGGCGCTAGCACAGCAAATATTTACTTGACAGCCGAAATCTTTTGTAAACGTAGCCCGAGACGTATTTTCGGAAAAATGTTCGTTTGTTTTTCTCCAACGTTGTTTTGCAGCAAGCCTTGCTTTTTTTCTAAACATAACCACACTTTCACCACTGTCAAGCCATTCCCAACAACAAAAAACTGCACTATTGATTTCGTATTTTATATCCTTTTATTTTACAGCATTTGTCTCAAACATTTATTTTTTGTAAATTACTAACCCTGGATTAAACGAGTTAAAAACTGGTTTGAGGAGTAAAATTCACACAGGGTACCTAGTATATCAACAGAAAGCAACTTAAATTTACCTTTGGTGATTTTATTTTCACAGAAAAGCCCCAAAACACCTCTACATCACCTGTAATTACCTCCATTTCATGGCCAAAAAGCGTCATTTGCAGGATTCGAGTTGGTGCGTGACACTAGCGAGACAGATTCATTTCAAGTACAAATTTCATGTAACTTTCTGTCTGTCCCAGCACAATTTTCAAGTCAGCATCGCAACGAAGGTCACATGATAAAGCGAAATGTTAGAATATTTGATCCCTACATTGTTTTGTGTAACGTCTTTTTTGTCGACAACTTTATTTTATGAAGCCTTAGTTCTACTACAAAGTTTGGGAGGCCTGTGTTACGCCAACTAAACAGTGGGTTAGCGAGTTAACCCACCTCGCGAGCAGGGTTAGATTTACCTCCAAACTGACCCAGAGTTAGCGCTAACTAGCGTTTCGGGAAAAGAACTTATCCGGGGGTAAAAATTTAATCGTGGGTTAGAGTTAATTTAACCCTGGGTTAGCGCAAATCGGCTTTTCAGGAACCGGCCCCAGGTCTTGTACTTTTGTTTTGTACAGGCATCATCTAATCATTTGGGTATAACTAAATGGTTGTTATTATTGTTACTGACCCGAGCTGCTAACCCTCTGTTTTTTTTTTCTTTCTTGTCTTTTACCATTTCCAAGCTGATTTTCCAGTTTCTTGAGAGTTCAAAATTAAACTTTCTAACGGAGCTCTTAACAAGTCCTCTCCTATCGAGCCATCCCAAGGTATCTTTCTAAATTACCAGCCCTTAAAAGGGAAGGTGTTGTGGATGCTCAATGCAAATTCTCTGCTTGTTTTTGTACGGATAAGCACAGGTGGTCTACTCAACTCAACGCATTGCTTATTAAGCATGTGCTTTGAACTTCATTTGCGAATATCAATTAGATCACGAAGTCTTCAATAAAATTTCTTCCAAATACATATTCGGTTCGCTTACATATTCGGTCTTACTTTTTATTACGTCAGATTTTTTCAGAAATATTCGGGTTTTTTAAAAACCGATTTCAAGCAAGGGTGGAAAGCTATTCCCAAACTCCGTGCCAAAAACCCACGCCCCTTCATCTGAGTTTATTTGTATTTAAATAAAAATAACGCAAAAACAAATTTCTCCTCAAATATCGCTAGATTGATGATGGAGCTTACTTCCGATGGCAATTGCTGCCATTATAAAGCACAGGCGTACGATCAAATTGCGATTTGAAATTATACCATAGCTCAAAATCAGTCATGAAAACAGGTCTGACACAAAAAAACATCCCCAGGGGTTTGTTTGCGTTCGATACAAAGAGTCGGGTGGGTCATATCTGCGTGCGTAGACCTCAGAATACTAATTATATACCCACCCGACCACTTAAAATGTCGTGACGATCGGTCATACATGAGATATTCGACGCAGGGGTATGAAAAAGTGCTTCAAACATGAATAGACGCAATAAAGAGTAAGACATATGTACTTGGAAGAAGTTTTATAGAAGACGTGATCTAATTGATATTCACAAATGAAGTTCAAAGCACATGCTTGATGGAACTCTGTAAAATGAAGACCGGATCTCCGCGGACCTACGCGGACCGGACCTCGGAGGACCGTTTTTTTTTTTGTAATTATTTTTGTAATACACACAGGCATACAAAGCTATAAAAATAAATTAAAATTTGTTGAAAAGAAAAAAAGTGTTTTTTTTCCTACAAACCAAGATATATCCCGCTCTACACCTATGTATTGAGCACTATTATATGAACGCCTGCACTCACGCATTATCATAGCTCCAAGTTTCAGCTTGTCGAGCACTCTACGGCTACCCATAATGGAAAAATTCAGCATCAACTACTCGTCCAAGAATATCCCACTACCATCACGTAATGACTACCTTCAACGCCTCATCGAAAAGACCGAGCACTTTTTACGCAGAATGCGCTGGAAAGCCCACTTCTTTCTCAACCCCGATCCCATTTCGTCTTCAAAAGAAACGTACGGCTTCAAATCGACCAAAAACTCTCCTCCTATTGATGAATTAAAAGACTTTGAAGACGACATGCTGAAAATGATCCAGTCCGTAAAATTTAAAGAAGCGAGCAGCCCATTCTTCAACAAAATAAAGAAAGACAGCGACCGCATAAAAAATGAACCGAAGCTCCTAGTCGCCGCCGACAAAACTACCAACTTCTATAAACTAGAACCGTCAGCCTACAAGAATCTCCTAGAAAAAGACATAACAAAATCCTACAAAAAAGCTCCACCCGAAACTACGCAAGCCATCCACAAAGAAAACAATAACATCGCGACAAAACTAGGAATCGACGATAGAATGGACACCACCGCCAACAAACAAGCATTTATAACACTCAAAGACCACAAACCGAACTTCGCTAATAAATCGACCTGCAGACTCATCAACCCTACCAAGTCCGAAATAGGCAAGATCAGCAAAAGTATCCTCGACCGCATCAACACCACCATCACAACAAAACGTAACTTTCACCAATGGAAAAGCACTAAAGTCGTAATCGACTGGTTCACATCAACAAAAAACAAGACAGCATCCAACTTTATATGTTTCGACATAGTGGAATTCTACCCATCAATCAGCCAAGAACTCCTAAACAAAGCCCTCGACTTCGCCGCTGACTACGACTGCATCACCGCTGAAGGAAAAAACATCATAACCCACGCCAAGAGCTCTATCCTAGTTCACAACCAAACACCCTGGCACAAAAAAGACAAACTCGACATTCGACGTGACAATGGAAAGCTACGACGGCGCTGAAACATGCGAACTTGTAGGCAACTTCCTCCTCTCCCAACTTCAAGACTTTAACATCAACGTAGGACTCTACCGCGAGGACGGACTAGCCATCACAAGCGTCACACCTAAAAACACAGAAAATATCAAGAAAGAACTATGCCGCATCTTTAACAACAACGGACTGCGAATCACCATAGGAGCCAACAAGCGAGTAGTCAACTTCCTAGACGTCACATTCGACCTGAACCGCAACACCTACCAGCCTTTCACCAAACCAAACGCCCCACTACAGTACGTTCACCGCGAGAGCAACCACCCACCTACCATCACAAAGAATATCCCTGCTAGTATCAACAAACGCTTATCTACACTATCATCAGACAAAGAAACCTTCGACCAAGCCGCCCCGCCATACCAGAAAGCACTCGACGAAAGTGGATATAACTACACGTGTTGTTGTCCTTTCTTGTTACAGTGGCTTGGTAGATAACAGATGATTGGAGGCAGTTTCCGTCAAGGGGGCACGCGTTCTTTTGTCTGCAGTTGCATGTTTTGTTATTGGCGGTAGCGAGGGAGGTGGAGGCGTCTTCGGTTGTTATTGATGAGGCGATTATGCGTTTGTTGTGGCTGTCAATTATCTGCTTGAAGCTGCTCATGCAGCTATAACTGATTTTGATTGTGTTCCGGTTGAAGATTTTTCTGAGTTTGTGGTCTTTAGGGAAGTGCTTGTCTATGAGTGAAAGGAATCTGTGGCCGGTGTTGGTGCTTGTGTTCTTGCTAAAAGGGGGGTTGTACCAGATTAAGAATATATTACTATCATCACTTATACACTATCTATGTATAAAATTAACATAAAAATAGGGCATGAAATTTGAATGGCTGTTATGGTGAAATTGAATAGTTCAGCTGTTGCATAACAAGGCTTTGTTCCTGTGGCGGCACGAAGACACTAGCTCGTTACGCGTCACTATATCATGGGACTTTGAAGAAAATGTACCACATTAAATATTCTGATAATATCAATATATATTACTATATCATGGGACTTGGAAGAAATTGTGCCTCATTAAATATTCTGATAATATCATGATATATCACTATATCATGGGACTTGAAAGAAATTGTGCCTCATTAAATATTCTGATAATGTCATGATATATCACTATATCATGGGACTTGAAAGAAATTGTGCCTCATTAAATATTCTGATAATATCATGATCATGGACCTTAGAAGAAATTGTGCCTCATTAAATATTCTGATAATATCATGAAACACAAAGACTCTTGATAAATCATGATATTTAGGGCCTTAAATACAAGAAACATATAAGAATTATCATGATATATCACATTTAATGATTAGTCTTGATAATAGTGATATACGCAATCCTGCACCTCTCTCCTTTTAAAGTCACTATTTTCACGATAGTTGCCGATTTTTCAGCTTTTATTTTATGTATATGTTTGTGTATTAAAAAAATTAAAAATAAAAAAACCCGGTCCGCCGAGGTCCCGTCCGCGTAGGTCCGGTCTTCATTTTACAGAGACCATGCTTGATGAGTTACTACACAGGTGCTTTGTCTCCTATTATCTTTGTTCTACAAAGGAGTTCTTTTGTCTCTATTCTTCTCGTTCTTTGTGTCGAGGTGCGGATATTGTTCATTTGCCCAATGAAATTGCAGCTTGTAAGTGCTGCGTACTGACCCTGCTTGATAAGCAATGCGTTGAGTTGAGTAGACCCCCTGTGCTTATCCGTACAAAAACAAGTAGAGAATTTGCATTGAGCATACACGACACCTTCCCTTTTATGGCGGATCTACATTTTTATGATTGACGATAAAAATCTTGCATAAGGTTGAAGTTTTAGAAAACTAGCAAAATTATGATTCGATATGCGGGTTCTTGTAAAATGAAGTATCAGTACTTCGTGGTTATTTGTGTATTTGGGGTGTCATCTATATTCTTCTTTTGCCTGAGTGGTGATTACAGAGCGCAATCTTGGATGAGAAATAAAACGTCACCTAGATCGGAAAATGCATTTTCCGATAGGACTAACGACAGGGAAGAACGAGCTGAGAACTCAACTTCAAGTGCGGATTTTATCAAAAAGATAAAGGTGACGGTTTTTATGGGAATAATAACAGCACCTAAACGTGTAGACAGGCGGACAGCTATCAGAGAAACTTGGTTAACAACACTCGATCACTACTCGGAGATAGGGATGCGTTTTTTTACGGATGGACTTGGACTTAGTAAGAATGAAACACTGGCTTTGCAGCTAGAGCAAACGAAGTATGGCGACTTGGAATTTCTTCCCTTAAAAGGTGGAGTGCGATTTACCTATCGCTTATTGTGGATGATGTTTTTGGCTTTAGAAAAATATGATTTTAAATTTATCCTTAAAACTGACGACGATTATTTCGTTTGTTTGGAGCATTTAAACTTCGATATCCGCTTCAGGTTGCAAGAAAAGCTCCTAGTCTGGGGATGGTTTCACTGTGAGGGTGGTTCCCAGTGGACCGACGAAGGCCTCATCATATTCGGCCGAGATTTTGTCGATGAACTCGTCAAACTAAACAAAACATTACAGTGCCACCCGTATGGAGACCAAGCCATTGGATTGTGGATTAATGCCATGGCGAGTTATGGATTGGAAGTGACGTTTTTCGCTGACAACACGAGACTGTTGCATGAGAATTCGCTCGATTCTAAACCATACCTAAAAAACAGTGATCTCTGCACAAGGCTTCTGGGCATTCACCAGGCCTATCCTAAACAAATGAGAGAGTACTGGAGTTTAGTAAAGACAAATTGGTTTAACGTCTCCTTCGCCGAGGTTCCTAGGGAACCTTATCAGTCTTACTGCCCTTATCCAAGAAGATTTGAATGGAGGTACTTTTTGCCACCGTGGCGTCATGAGCCAAAGCCTTGCTGGGGGAGTGAGGGCATTTGGTCGGACTTGGAGAAATTCGTATATTTCGCAGGACGACAAGAAAGTGGAAAGTGAAATAGAAATCTCGATCGGATTTTGTTTAATACTCTTGATAGGTTGTGTTCCCTGGCGGAGACTATTTATCTGTATTCTAGTGAGTGAGCTGGCAGACGCTAAAGGGACTATTTATGTCTTGCGTGCAAATCAATTCATATTATGCTTCTCGTCTATAGAAGAGGTTTTTTGTTAAAAAAAAAAAGACTTCATGTAAACAGGGAATGACAAATGCTGGCTTGGCAACTGACCGCTGTTTATGGGGTACTAATATTTGTACGCTTAATGATAAGCACACTAATCGCAAAATAGACCTATTTTAAAAAAAGTTACACTCGGAATATGTGTATCGTAACCCGCAATGCTTCGTGGGTATCAAATAAATAAGCAAATAAGCGCAAATAAAATACAAATCCATGTTTCAAACCTGTAGAATTCTTGTTTCCATTCTTATGAACATTCGCATAGCTTTTAGATACGGTCTACCGACTGAGAGTGAATTAATAAGTTTTCACCCCCGGGTCATGAATTTAATGAGGCCACGAAGCGTTACGAGGAATTTTTTTACTGAAATGATTATTATGTTATTTTGCACCGTGTATGTATTTTTACACCGTATTCTGGTGTAAAAATCATGTGAAAAAGCTGCGGGACCATTCTAAATTACCAACCCTAGCCTAGTTTTCACTATTGACGCAAGCATAAGCGCAAACGCAAGCGCAAGCACAAGGGAGTTATTTAGCTGTGAAAAACCAGTCGACGCAGCAATAAGCGCAAGCGCGGTTGGTAAGCCTGTGCTAAAACTGAACCATGAACACGTCAAGTGGCAATGGCCAATGAGCTGCTTTATCACAAACTTTTTTTACTCCCGTAGTTTTCCTATTTTTGATTCTCATTGATCAAATAACCTGATTTGGAAAACGTATTTGAGTTAGAGCTTATATTATCGGTGAGATCTGAGATCATTTTTTTCTTATTTAAACAAGGCTAAAGCCTCAAGTTTAATTCCGACGGGCAGGTTATAGTGCATGCATTGTTATTAAGTCTCGGAAACCCCGAAAATCGGTGTTGTTCCAGATCCATAGAGATAGTTCCCGAAATTATAAAGATCTGCGATCTTTGGCTGGGGAGGGGTTCCCTGATAAAAAAGTGTTGAGGGAAATCAGGAGAAAATAAGTAGGAAAGTGAATCTTTTATATTATAATTAAGATAGCGAATGATCGCTAAGGACTTTTTTAGATCGACTGTCTTGCGTCACACAATATGAGCCAATCAAAAGGCCGCTTATATAAACAAAATTTTCAATGCAAAAAGCGAAAATGGCTGCCATAGCAGAGGAAAGTAGAAGTTCTGATTCTGAATCGGAGTCTCCAAACTCTGAGAATGGAAGTGAGGAAAGCTCTGAGCTCTCTAAAGATAGCTCTTCTTCGGAATTTAGTGGCGAGGAGGAAGATGATAACAAAACGGTTGGAAGAGGGAAGCGAACACACGCTTCTTCCGTCTCGAGGAAGGCAACTCTAGAATAAAATAAGTACTAAATTGTTTATAATCTCTGAATGTTAATTTCTCCACAATGTTGTCTTCATCATTTAGTGATAATTATATTAAATGTATGTATATCCTCTCACCTTTCAAGGTGAGCCTTTGATCTTTAATAATCAAAACCAAAATGGCTGGTCTACAAAACGAAGACCTAAAACCTAATACCTAAAACCTGTAACCCCAAAATCTACAACCCCTAAAGCTACGAACCGCCCCAAAATTGCAGTTATTATTTAGTATACCTTGTTTCCCAAATGGCTACACAGCGCGAAAGTTTCATGGAGCCCCATTCCTAAGAAAAAGTGGTTACAAAACAAATATGGTAACAAATATTGGTAACCCATCGACTCGAGTTTTTTCGTGACGCGATGTCCGCCCGTCCCTTAAAAGCATCGTATGACAACCAAACTTGGCAGGTGTCATAGATGTGTCAAGGGAGGTGCAAAACTGTGGTCTAGTGATTTGTGAGATCATCGATGACGTCACTAGAAGCAAGACTATTCCGATCTCATTAACAACAAAAATATCCATCTCATCTATCCTATCTCATGAACGAAACATCATATGACAACCAATCCTTGTTTGTGTCATGGAGGTGTCAAGGGGTGAGGGCACCAATATAGTCACGTGATTGTGATGTCATCAATAAAGTCACTAGAAGCTGACGTCATCAAATTTAAACAAAATATTTATATTTCATTAAAGAAACATGCCAACCAAACTGGGTAGGTGTCATGTATATTTCAAGCGGAGTGCATTGCAATGGGATAGTCGCGTTACGTCATCGGCCGAAACATCGTATGACAACTAAACTTGTTATGTGTCATGTATATGTCAAGGGTGGGGGGAAGGGGGTATAACAAGTAGGTCGTATGATCTGTAAAATCGTTGACGTCATAAAAACAGAAATATAATAATATTTCTTAAATTATTGAGGGAAAATAAACTAAGATTTGGTCGTTTGGAGCTCCTCTTTTAGGCAATGCCTGAAATCTATATATTATGGAATCAGTGATCCTAATGAGGTAATTCAGCGAATTTTGTTGTGCTTTTAGCCTGCTTGCAGGCGTTTACCCGGTGTTTTTTTTTTGCTATGTTGTATCGGTGTCGTGTCGTGGCCGAGTCGTGGCCGCCATCTTGTTTTGTTCTTTCCGCGCGAAAGCTGGAACGAGCGCAAAGCGCGAGGGGGCGGGGGAAGAGAGTTCTTCCCTTCCCTCTCCCCTCCCCCCAGCCCTCTTCGTCACGTCTTGTCACTCGCGCCAAGCTAGCGCGGCCAAAAACAAGATGGCGACCAAGACTTAGCGCATAGCGAATGCAAAAAAAAAAACACCGGGTAAACGCCTCCAAGCAGGCTAATCTCTGGACTGATAGAGGCTTTTGATTCTTCGGTAGGGGCATACTCGCAACACTACGAAGATGCCATTTTTAATATCTAAGCTTTTTAGCAACTTGGGTTTAACAAGGACCTGCTCTATAAGATTTAACTGCTTGTAAGTACTTATTTTATTTTCTGCACAAACAACGACAAAAGTGAGATTGAAAATCAATTGATGAACGAGTGGAAGGTATCTGGTACTGAATCGCAAGTAGATTCCAACATATTATTTACAATAGATACTGACCAAATGGGAACAAAAAATGGCAGCAACGCAAACTGTTTTCAGTGGGCTCTTAAGCAAAAAAGTGGATCAGTATAAAGGGCACTCTAATAAGCTCACATCTCTGTTGTTGTTATTTCCATAAACATTGTATTGGTTGGCAGATGTCAACTATAGGCCCTTGCATAAAAAGATAACTGTTTTGTTTAAGTCTTTCATTGTCATAACGCCCTGAGACGCCTGTAAAATATAGGCCCAACTCCAAAACGTCAAAAATGCAAACTAAACATCACCAGACCCGGATACTCATATATTCATCCAAGGCATAGACGACCTTCAAAAGCGCATCTAAGCAATTAGAATTGACTCTTTTGTCAAAATATCAACCTTGATTTCTGACCAATTCGTAAACAAATGCTTAAACTTAGATGAAAAAACTTTAATGCTTAAACATTTCTTACCAAAAAAGACACAAAATTCCGAACTACGAATACGAACTACGAACTCTTTTAGTTGCGCAGGCGCCGAACATGGCTGCCACGAGCCTTTTGGCTCTTGTATTTCTGGGCTATCTTATCCTCTTATATGGGTTTTTATACCCCATAACATCTCACTCTTGTTTTATAAGAGGGTCGCCTTGCTGGTCTGCGAAAACTGTGGCTAGCACCACAGTAACTCTGCCATTTAAACACCGTTTAGTGTCTGCTGCTGGTTTTGTGAGATCGAAGCGTCCAGTGACCAAGCCAAGCAAACATGGGTTCACGTCTCTACTGATTCCTGGTCATGACCCGCCGACTGACATCACCGTGTTTGCCGATGTTTTGAAGAACCCAGGTCCTGAAGTCTGCCGATTGAACCCCAGTCGGGAGTACTTATCAAGGAACGCTACTCTTTGCAATAATTTGCATGGCCGCCATACTCAAGATCCATTAGCCCAATACCCTAGGGATCAGCTTAAACGATACCGGCGGGACTCAAAATCTACAATCTTCGAGGACAAGGCGCTCATATCCACCTTGAAGCGAAACGGAATCTTCAAATATCGTGGCAAAAGAGCGGGGAAACTAGTTAAAGAACGTAGGAGCTCGATATCTAGGAGCCTAGTTACGGCCCAAGACCATCTACATTCTTCGCGGGAAAATTCAAATTCAACTAGCGTGAATGAGCCATCCAATTTACATAACGATGTAAACATTCTACCATCTACCATCTCGACTCGGCCGCCAGTCCCGCCATTCCTAATCTGTAACGCGCAGTCGTTGACTAATAAGATCGACGAGCTAGAATGTGTTGTTCTCTCCAACTCTGCACGGGTGGTGTGCGTCACCGAGACTTGGCTGTGCGACAGCATCACGGATACAGCGATGGTAATGTCTAACTACAACCTCTTGCGGAAAGATCGTCCATCCCATGGCGGCGGCGTAGCTGCGTACATTCATAATACTGTACCATATAAACGAATGGAACACCTTGAGCTCACTGGTGCAATATCGGAGACATTGTGGTTCCAACTGAGGCCTTGGCGCCTCCCTAGACCCTTAACGTCCATCTTAGTGGGAGTAATCTACCACCCGCCCCACGCCACCGCTGATGATAACAACCTCCTATATCTCCATATCCAAGATGTTGCCGACAATTACTTAAAGGATCACCCTGATAGCTTGTTGTGCGTGACTGGAGACTTCAATCCCAAATCTACCTCTATTTCATCTACCATCATTCGACGCAGGTGCGGCCTAACTCAAATAGTAAAGGTCTTGACGCGTGACACGGGAACTCTGGACTGGATGCTAACCAACCGCCCCAAGATGTGGTCACCACCCGAACAACTACCTAAACTCGGCCGGAGTAACCATTACTGTGTCCTTGTTAAACCGCTTATAGTTCAAAGTAAACCATCCAAGAGGAGTGTTTTGTCACGTGACTTGAGAGAAAGCGCTGTTACAGCGTTTGGTCGTTGGATTACCGCGTTTAATTGGGACCATGTTCTTGAGTTAGATACGTGTCAAGAAAAATGGACTACCTTTCATAGGACGATCTCCGAGGCAGTGGATTTGTATCTACCACTAAAATCTCGTCGTGTCCACGAAACTGGCAGGCCTTGGGTCACCCCTGATATTAAGAGGCTGATATCGAAAAGGCAAAAGTATCTAAACAAGTTTGGGAAGGACTCGGCCCAATTCAAAAGTATGCGTAACAAGGTACAGTCACGAATCAAGGAATGTAAAAGAATATTTTACAAGTCGAAGGTCGCTAAACTGAAGGAATCCAACCCAAGAAGGTGGTGGAAAGAAATCAAGAAGCTGTCCGGGGCGTCATGTAACGACAACCATTGGTACTCCCAACTAGCTACTGGGTCGAGTGTTCAGGAACTTTGTGAGAGAATAAACACCTTTTTCGTATCTCTTACATCTGAATTCTCCCCTCTGTCTGTGGAAGATGTCGCCGCCATTGCGGTGGAAGAAATTCCTCCTGAATGTATTGTTACAACAGGAAGCTCCAGGAAAGCTCCAGGGCCCGATGACATCCCTAATAAAGTGCTGAAGGAATTTGCTTTTGAACTTGCGCCTATCATCGCAGACATCTATAATGCTTCTGTTCGCGAAGGGTCCCTTCCAGCTATACTCAAGCGTGCGGCTGTGTGCCCCTTACCCAAGCAGCGCCCAGCATGTGAAATTGAGAACGATGTAAGACCCATTTCACTGACAAGTCAAGTTGCCAAAGTGATGGAAGGGTTCACAGCGGTGAGGATTGTACCACGCATCCTCCGTGACGTGGATCCCAAGCAGTTTGCGCTAGGGAAATCTACCATCCAAGCAGTCGCGTTCGTCATGCACTTGCTACTAGACGCACTTGACCAGGGGCAGTGTGCTGTTAGATTATTCTTTGCGGACTTCCGCAAAGGATTTGATCTTATCGATCATCACATTTTGATGCGCAAGCTAGCTGAATTTAACATCCATCCCTCGTTGGTAAGATGGGTTGCTTGTTTCCTCCAAGGAAGAGAACAGTTCGTTAAATTAACACCGTATTACTCAAGCACTCTCAAAATCAACGGAGGCATTCCACAGGGTACCCGTCTCGGTCCGGTACTCTTTGCCGTTATGGTTAACAGCCTCGTATCCTCGTGGTCTCTACGCGCTAAATACGTAGATGATTTGACGGTGCTCGAAGTCTTACCAAGGAATTCTCCATCCCTACTTAATTTCATAGTAGACGACATCAATCATTATGCAGTTACTAATAATAAGAAACTTAATAAGTGTAAGACCATGGATGTAGACTTTCTAAAGTATCGTAGTTGTGTGTGGCAGCCTGTGGTTATCGGGACCACGGCGGTGGAATGCGTCAAATCGTTTAAGTTACTCGGTATTATATATCCGACGATTTGAAGTGGACCAGCCACATCGATTACGTTATTAAGAAGGCGAATAAAAGAATTTACGCGATAAGAATACTGAAAAGATCAGGTGTGCATGTAAGAGATATTGTCGAGGTATACTGCACCCTTATTCGCTCAATCTTAGAGTATGGTGCCCCAGTATATTCTTACCTCACTGAATTTCTCTCTAATGCTATTGAGAGGATTCAACAACGAGCACTTAAGATCATCTTTCCCGGGATACCATACTCCGATTGCCTGATGAAGGCCGGTATTAGATCTCTAAAGGACAGAAGAGCCGAACTCTGCAAAGAGTTCATGAGAAGCTTACGTAGGGACAATCCATTACATCAGATTGCCTCGTCGAGAACCACAAAGCCACTACACCAATATAATTTAAGAGCAGATAGAAAGATCGTACCCGCCCTTTGCAACACTAACAGGCTGGCGGACTTTGTCACTGTTAAATTTGTGGAATTTCTCCAATTCATGTAATTATTTGTATTTTATGTAAGTCAGTATTTATATTCCGTGTGCGCAGACACCCGTATTTCAGATTAATCTGCAAGTGGTACAATAAACCATCTATCCATCTATCCATAGAGACAAGCAAACACAGATCAAGTCACAAATAGATACCTTTATTGCGCTCCGTCAGGTCACATTTTACAGCAATCAGTCACAATTATCAATGCTAGAACCTCCATTAGAAGCGAGTCACTATGTTTAGATTATTTTGCATGCCTGCACTGCATCATGGGAGTCTGTGAAACACCTTGACAGACAAGCGGGCAATCCCCTTCCCCACAATCATAACAGTTCTTTTATAAGTCTCTTTGCCCCGAAGCCAAACAAAAACATTTCCAGGTCCCAGAATTAGCCTGAAAACAAGTTTTTGAATAAGATTGGGTAGCAAAGATGGACCACATTTGAGAGTATGAGGCCATTCACCAGAAAATTCCTTTTTCACTTGGTGAAGCCCAGACAAGGAATTATCCCATTGAATCAACCTCAGCGTGCAAACATCCATAAGCACAGCATTAATTATGCTCAAAAAGACTTCGTGATGTCCTAAGGTACTCTCCAGATGTGAAAAAGCTGTAATTTTTAAACAAATTACAAGCAAAACTGTTGTAAGCGACAGGCTGTAGCAGTGCCGTCGCTAGAAAGAAAAGGCACCGCAGTGCATTGTTCGAAACTTCAAGGCATACCATCTTGGGTCAGCGGTAGCTTAGCGGTAGTGTTGGACTTGAAATAGGGGGGAGGTTTCTGTTTTCAGTCTGTTTTTCTTACAATGTTGATCAAAAGTAACCAGGAGTGAAAGGGCTAAGCATATTTACCAATACTGTAGCATAATGGTATTTCTAAATAAAATCCATACATGTTAAAGTCAGGAAATTTTTTTTTTAATCTACAGGCCAGTGTCCTATTAACATCATTTCACTCTGATCATGTCCAGATAGCTGGTTGATAAAAAACAGTTAATCAACCAGCTAATATATCAAAGTTGGAGAAAAAAAATGTGACAAACTCGAACAGCTCAGCTATATACATTTAGGTGCGATATGTAAAATTTACTATGATTATTATGTGTCAAGGACTGTTCAATATGATTAATGAAGTTAAACATATATTTATTTATAACTGGCTTATATTTGTCAATGGATGCAAAATGGTCCATAAAAACCATTGGCCAAGAAGCAAAGCTAAATAAATCAATAATAATGACTTGGCACAAATCTTTAGAGAAAGATAATATGAAAGCAAAAGAAACACTAAACTGTTATTTCATTCTTTGGCTTAAAATGCTTTCTGCATAAAGCAAGGGATTGTCGTTTGTTGCAATTTTATTTTCTAGGGATTTGTGTTGACAACCCTATCAGTGATATCAAATGGTGAATGATGATTCTTAATTAACAGCCCCCTGGGTATTCCAAAGTAACTGTAAGAATTATGACTATTATTAAAATTATAGATGCCTAGCCTCACTGATGAGCAAATAAAGTGCAATAAAATTTTTTTTTCAGTTTTTCCTGATTTTCTTTGATACTGCACATCTCTTTTCTGACAACTTTCATGTCCAGTTGTTCTATTAGGATATTAGGATAGTGTGGGGACCCCTTAGGGATAACAGAGGTGGAATAATTTTTGAATACCCCATAAGGGATAGCGGTTGTTAGGATTTTCTAACCTAAAAGATAGAGTGATCACCCATTTTTTTCATCAAAACTACTTATGTCACAATTCAAGCTCACATAATAATTATACGATGTGAAGACACACAGTCATTCAGGGTCGAAGGATACGCTCAAACCTAGTTCCCGTTTATTATTACTAATGAAAAAAAATTATGATATTGGTTCTAAAAACGTTTCTTTTTTTTTAAGATGTTGCTATGGGAGACAAGACGCAGACGTATTATTCCCAGAACCAACACAAGAAGATCAGCGGCAGAGACTCAAGCATCTGTCAGGCAAATTCCGTCACGTGACAAGGATTTTCACTTTCCAATTACTGAAGCCTGAAGCACCTGAACTCTAACTTTAGCTAGCTAATGATGATAGGCAACTTGCACTAATCTTAATCACATAACTTTTTAGGTGCCAAAGTAGCACGCACTCCGGCTGTTGGCGCAAATTAACAACAAAAAAGCAACTTATCCAGCTCTTACAGATCAGTCCGAAGGTATTCGTGTATCAGATTTATTTGTTTTCGATTTCCGTATGTCGTTCCCTGCGATTATCACGGCTAGCGCGTCGGCGTTTTTCGTTCGCCAGCGACATAAGCAGCTCGGAGTGCGTCACACTTCTGATTCTTCCAGTAAGTTTCCTTGCTCTGATTCCTTGGTCTGTTGGTACGAGAAGCATCAGAGAGCATGGTAAATTTACGAGAAGCATCAGAGAGCGTGGTAAATTTACGGAGAGCATTAGAGAGAATGGTAAATTTACGAGAAGAATCAGAGAGCATGGTAAATTTACGAGAAGCGTCAGAGAGCGTGGTAAGTTTACGGAGAGCATCAGAGAGAATGGTAAATTTACGGATAGCATCAGAGAGCATGGTAAATTTACGGAGAGCATCAGAGAGAATGGTAATTTTACTGAGAACCCCAAGAGAGCGTGGTAACTTTACGGAGAGCATCAGAGAGAATGGTAAATTTACGGATAGCATCAGAGAGCGTGGTAAATTCACGAAGGGCACAGAGAGCACGGTAACTTTATGGAGAGCATTGCAGGGTTAGGGTTACCATTTCCTTTTTCGAGAACTCTTTCGAAAGGAGTCGTTAAAGCGAAATCGGGTGTTATGAAATTTTATTTCCTATATTGAGAAATGATGAGCAAACACTGACAATCCTCTTCATAGTCTATTCCTTATTCTGATAAGTCGTAAAACGAAATCGGAAGTTGAGAGATTCCATTCCTTATTTGCGAAAACTAACTTGAATAAGGAACAGTTCCCTATTCGTGCCTCTGCACTAATCTATTTGTTTTGTCAGAGCCTTATCTGGTAGCCAAGGTTTTAATTGACAACAAGCACCAACTGTCAAATTGTGGTTTTGTTAGCAAGGTCAAATTCCTTCTACACGCGTACGTAGTCAAGTAAAGCGTGAATATTTCTCCTCTAAATATATTAATGCGTTTGGAAGGAAAGCCCAAGATACAAATACATTTATTAGATGAGAGGTAGATTTCCTCTCTTTTGCTAGATTCATTTGTGAAAGCGATTGCACGCATTGCGTAATTTGACCTTTTGTAGCAGATAGAGTCTCATGTTCACAGCTCCGTTTAGCAGGGTAAAGCAGTCAGAATTACCCGACGAAAATGCTGTTGGACTTGTTCTGAATAAACTGTTATGCCTAAATACTGTTTCAACTCGAATTAAAAGGTATCATTTAAGTACCCCCCCAGAAAAGTAACTGCGAATAAGAAACCAGAATCACACTGGTATGCAAACAGACTGGTAAAGCAGCCAGAATTACCCGACGAAAATGCTGTTGGACTTTTTCTGAATAAACTGTTATGCCTAAATACTGTTTCAACTCGAATTAAAAGGTATCATGTAAGTACCCCCCAGAAAAGTAACTGCGAATAAGGAACCAGAATCACACTGGTATGCAAACAGGATTCGAAAGCGGCTGTCTGCAAAGGTTTCTTCTGCAGACACAAATGAACAATAACACGTAAAGATAGGTGAACTTATAGAAACAAACAGGAAGAAAGCTCTGCTAGCAGGGTACAGCACAACTGAGGATCCATTTAATCTTGAATTCACAAACAATAATGATGCAGTTCCCCAGGCAAATTTATTAAAATCACTGACTTTGGCACATACACTTAGCGTACAATAAACGAGAACAAGAATAGAGTCTTCCTATAAATTACACAAAGATAATACAAAATAAGCTAATAGTTATAGATTTATATACATCATTAATAATATAGCTAGTCTAGTATAATAAATAACTGGTATTCAATACAACTGATGTAAATTAGTTTTCTACTAGTAAATAAAAGGAATTTACTGATAAACATAACCATGAAATTATAGTCCAGAAATATAGAGAAAGTATCCTAAAATAATTAATTAATCTATACTATTACTAAAAATACAAAGTACAGAAAGAAACTAACTTCTATAGTGAAAACAAGTCTACAAAGCTGATTGGGATAGCTGTGGTTTCGAACCAAAATAGAACGGAAATTCCCTATGAATATTCTATGAATATTCTAACTAATTAAAATAGTCCATGCGATTTTGTAGAAACGAATTCGCATACGATATTACCAGAAACGGGGGGGGGGGGGGGGGGGGACTGGGGACTTTCCGTGAAACGAGTGGGAGGCGCGAATCGCCCCTCCGGGCCTCCCAGCCCCGTCTTAGGCTTGGGAGGCGCGAATCCCCCCTCCGACCCCCCAGCCCCATCCCAGGCTGGGGACTTTCAGTGACACCGAAACGCGTTTCGCGTAGATTAATAATTGCTGGTTATTAATCTACGTCGGGACCACGCGTAGATGGATACTTAGCAGAAGTCAATCTACGCAAAACACACTCCGCGTAGATGGGTGATTAGCGATGGTTAGCAATCATTAATCTATGTCGGGGACGCCAGCGCCTTGTGCTAGGACCTGAGGGCCGTGAAAACGAGGAACGTGGATTGGGCCGCCAACCTACGGAGCGCGGAATAACCGTTTTTCGGCCGTAAATTCAAAGCCACTGGCGTGGGGTTTAAACCTGATTTTACTCGAACTCCTCGCGAATTTCTCGCAGCCTCTTTTTTATCTTTTCGCGTGTCTCCAGGGAGAGCCCTTTCCTGCTTTTTTTCTCACGCGATGCGAGGCCGTGTCGAGCTCTGATAGCGGCCTTGAGCGCGTAGTATCTTTCTTGTTCCCGAAGTATTAGCCGAAACTCTTCGTCTGAGATATGCCCGTCTTGCAGAGCCTTAGAGACCAGCTTGCTGATCGAGTTCTTCTTACTCTCCGCTAAAACCATCGTGTCTTCGTGTTTAGCCACCTTGCCCGTAAGACCCCTAGAGACTACCCCTGCGCCTACGCCCACGACACCGACCAGAACAGCGACCCCTGTCAGCGGACCGCCGATCAGAACCCCTATCTCACTCAAAGAGACCCCCACCCCGGCGCTGGAAAGCGCCCCTGCAGCGATGCCGGATGCCACAGACACAGCATGGGTAACGGCAAAGGCGCGCTTATACTTCTTCCGCACCTGCCGATGATGCGTTATCTCGTTGTCTAGAACCGCCTGAGTGTCACATATTTTCTGGAGTCGGAAGCTTTGCACGTCGCCGCTAATGCTTGCCGGAACGGCAGGCGTCACGTGCGTACCCTTCGGGGGGCAAACACTGGGAAGCGAGGGGTATATGGCACCGCTGCTAACGTCGCTGTTTGCCATGCTTGTTATGTCGGACCTAGGTTAGCTCTAATACGAGGCGAACAGGCTTGCCCTTAAAGTCCACCCGTCTACCGCGGTCATCCCCGATTCATATTTGGATACTCGAGACAAACTCAGAGGAAGATGCTGCGGCACAAACGGGGATGTCGGGTCCATAGACGACTTTCTCGTGCAGCCTCCCGCGGGTTTCTAGGCAAGCGAGAACGTTTGAATGCTCGCCTAAGGAGAGGCATTGCGTGCGGTCTACGATATCGCAGCAGATGTAGAGGGCCTCTATTTTCGGCAAAGCCACCTTAAGTGGGCCCCCCTAAGGGCAGTGCAAGGCCCCGCTCCCCAAACTGATCGTCTTTAGCCTCTAGGCCAAATAGTGCGCAAAGCTCGGCATTCAGGAACGCAACGCCATTGGACATGAGCGCGATCTTCCCGTAGAGGGGATCCAGCTTCGCGGTCAGAATCTCGCTTTTAGCGCGGTTGATCGTTTCCACGATGGATTCGGCCGTGTGGTGCCCGGCTGGCAGAGTAGCGATGGACGGGAGGGAGGCTATAGTCGTTATCTGATGCTCCCGTTCGAAGTTATACCAGCTGTTAAACAGCGAGCACTGCCGGAGCGCCACGAAGCGTGGGCGCCTTATCGGCCGCTCGAAGAAGAGCGTATGTTCGCCTTTGGTAAGTACAGTATGTAGGACCACCATTGTGTTGAACATAGCCCGCCTTCGTGTATAATAGGGCTGAGCATGGATTGGGAAGGCTGGCGGATGCTGAACGAGGAGGCGATTCCCCGAAGGGAGGTGGAAGAGACGAAGAAGGCGGCAACTGCGGCGGGAGCCTCTATAGCCGAACATATCAAACACGCTATAGCCGAACAAGTCAAACGCGCAAAACCTGGTTTCCCTAGGTCTCTGACCCTCGCGCAAAAGCTGCTCTACGCCGTGCCTGCGACCCCCGTGGAGAGCACGGCCTCAGAAATCACCCCACTACTCACGCAGTTAGAGATACACGTGGCTGGGGACAAATCATTCACGACTAGGGTCCGAGACATATTCAAAGAGACAGTAGTCACGCACAAGTCCGCCAAGGAGTCTCGCCGGTGGCTATCGGAGCCTTCCTATGGGTACTGGCCATAGCAACTCAACTTTGCGGTCTGGTGCGCAACCGCCGGATGCGGGGTGTCCCTAACCGACCCCGCTTTCGCCACGCTCCCCTCTGTCATCAGGGGATTTCTAAGGTTTCACGTCTACTTTACCACGCGCAGGATACTCTACGAGCTCGGCGCCCCCCTGCCTGGCGACAGCCCTTTCACGCAAAAAGGTAACCCCTACAAAAAGGCCGCTTTTGAGCGTCTATGTATAGAGTTCGGTTTGCCGCGTAAGCGGGACTTCCGATGGAATGGCGGGCGGAACCACGGGCTAGGCGATGTGTTTGTGTTCTACCCGGGGGAGGGGTATCGCAACGTGCACGTGATCCGTGGCTACGACACGGCGGCGGACGAGTACCCGAGCCACCTCAATCTGTTTAGCGACGAAGGTGGGACGTACAATAGTGGGAAGCAGGTGGTTTACATACGCAACGACGACCACGGGGGCGTGCAATATAGCTGGTTTGCGCCTCCCAAAGGTGAGGGGCTGACAAAAGCAGGGCTAGGAAGACTCGATCGCTCGGTCGAGCGTTCGTCTACGCAGGTCAACGTCCGTTCCTCTATCGCGGGGCCGGCCATGGAGGCCCAAGCGAAGTTCACGAAGCTGCTTGAAGACGCGATCATAGAAAACGACATCGCTCAAAGCGTGCAACGGTACCAGTTAGCCGTGCAGGAGGCCAAGATGAGACTTAGTATTGCGGTCGCACCAGGAGTGTGGCTGATGCCCAGCGATCTGATGATAAACACGCAAAGCGTTGTGGGCTACAACAATCAGCTGCAGAAAGCCACAGATACCATGACGCTCGACGCAAACGCGATCAACACCGAGACAAAGCCAGTCGGTGCTCATAACATGGCCGGTGGGCATCCTAGGGTGCAACACGTGACTGATCCGGGGATCGACCGCGAGGTGCGAAGCAAGGCTTCCGCCCCTGCGAAAGTGCACGCAGAGGGCGCAGCGCCTGCTCCCTCTTTACGTATGCATGCTGCGCATAGCGTGACTGCCGCCGGAGCGGCAAGCGCACCAGGACCAGGCGAAGAAGGTGACCACACCGCCCTCAAGGCGGGGTTGTCGGCACTCGCGGTGGCCGCGGCGTATTACTTGTTCCGATGATTGCTTTGAATTCGACGAACCAAGAACGCGGCTACGGCTAGAATGAGCAGCCACGCATTTTCGCCAAGGAATTTCACCGCTTCTCCTGCAGCCTTAAACACGAAGTTCGCGATGCTGCCTACTCGCCCAGGGAGACGCTCGCCTAGCTTTTTCCCGATAGCCTTACGACCGTTACCGACCTCTCTGGCCACGGAGGAGAGCGACTTGCCGAGCGACGTCACAATGGCCGCGATCGTCGTCGCTACGGCCAACCCGATAGCGGTGACGGTAAAGCCGTACTTTTTGAAGATGGCTTTGATGCGCTCTCTTAGCGGCTTTTGGTTCTCGAGCTCTCGGATATCGCGTTATAGTACGTCAATCTCGGATAGCCTCTCCTCGTTGCGCTAACGGGCCTCTTGGCGGCGACTGTCTGACGTGTTAGGGTCGCCGATGGTCTCCCTGTCTGTGGCTACCACCCCTTGCAGCTCTTGGACTCGTTCTGTGTTCTCCTGGATGACCGCGTCTATCTCTGCCACGGACCCCATCGCCAGCTTGAAGCCTTTCAGTTTTGCAACGTCCTGTCGAACGCCCCCGTTCTCATTGAACAGCTGTCTTGGTTTAGTCCAACCTCCTCTGTCGAGGTTGCGAAGCTGTATTAGCGTCTTCCCCCTCCGGTCTGACTGGAACCGTATCAGATTCTCGTTAAGGTCTGGGTATTCCTCCCTGCGGGACTGGAGACCGAGTCTTGTCGCTGCACCCTCTGTGGTGAACGAGGTTTCATCAGTCGTTTGCGTTGCGCTTCGCGTAGCCATGCTATGCGCAGCATGCATACGCGATGACGTGCTCGTCATTGGGATCGACTCCCCATCGTCGGGGTCAAACGGGATAAGGGGCGTCGTCTCGTCGTCCCCCGCTCCGCGATCCGCGGACGCACCCGGCAAGGTATCGTCAATGTCAACGTCAACATCACCCATGATGCGTGCGCATAACTCGTGCTATGCTATGTTAGACATGTCTAACAGTCCGCACCATAGCCACGCGGCTTCGTACTTTACGTATATGTACGTATATCATATATAATATACGTAATAGGGATGTCAGTCAGCGATAAACTTGACCCCCAACAAACACCCAGAACTCCTCTGGGGTTGAAAGCCGAGAGAACTGTTCACCGGGTCACTCTCAACCCGTCGACGGCCTCCCCAGGCGAGACGCTATATGTGGCGGTGCCAAAGCTATCGGAAGGCGTCACGCTCGTGTATGGCTCCTTGAGGGTCGGTTTCGATCTCTCCATCTCAGGCCAAGCAAATAATACCGTCGTGAACAACGTCGGCCGAAACCTCGTGAGCCGCCTGAAAATCACGTTTGCAGGAGAAACGCTCCAGGACACCAACCGCTACGACGTCTTCAAGACGTACGAGGAGCTTTACCTGTCCAAGGTCGAGAGAGAGGACCGCCTGGAGCAGGGCATACAGTCAGAAAACATGCGCAAGCTTCGCTTAAAGGCTGGCGATAAAGCGACTAGTAACGCCAAGGAGAACGCTCTAAACGCCGCCCACGGAGCGAAGTACACCGTCCCGCTAGACCATTCTCTGCTAACAGACCACGGCGTACTGTACCCAAGGGCGCTCTCCGAGGTGCTGCTCTTCGAGATCACGCTCGCAACGGTTGACCAGGTAGTAGTCGAAAGCGATGCTACCAAATTATCCTATGGCGTCAAAAATCTAGAGCTGGAATACGAAAGCCTGAGGGACGACAACCTCGCCCGGTCTGCAGCCGCCGCCTACCAAAACGGCACAACGTTCTTCTACGAGCAAGTGAACCTTCACAAGACCTTCGTGATTAGCAAAGGGACGGACAGCATAATCAACGAGAGTGTCAACCTGCCGCGAAGGTCTATGAGTAGTCTGTTGCTCCTCTTTGTGGAGCCATACACGGTAGGGGCTCGCGACTCTGAGGAGTTCGTGTACCCCGACATCAAGAGCGTTCGCGTTACAATCGACGGCATGCCAAACAAGGTCTCCAGCCAGGGGCTGCGCCCCACGGATTTCTGGAGGGAGGCGAAAAGGCGGTTCGTCCACCCCTCCCCGGGGGGCACAGCGGAGCGCCTGCCGCCCCGGCAATCGGCCCCGAGTCGTTCTATGGCGATAACAAGTTTGCTCTGTGGATCGACCTTCGAACGACGGACGACAGTGCTATCCATTGGGGTGGTCTCCGATTGGTCAATACCCGCGACAGTGTGCACCTCGAGATAAAACGCACGGCAAGCGGCACGGGCACCAAAAACTGTCACGTGTTTGTGGTGGCCGACGCCCAAATGAACCTTATGAACGGACAGCTAGAGTCCATACAATACTGAGCACAGACACGAAGTGCGCGAAGCGCTGCGGCAGCGCGGTATGGACCCGAAAAACATCCCATTTAACGCTCTCATCGTGGGCCCGACGTCATGCGGGAAGACCTGATTCATAGTGGACCGGCTGCGCGGCCCTTTCCGGGGCAAGTTTGACTACATCGTACTCATGTGCCCTACCTTTGTCTACAACAAAACATACGACGGTTTCGGCGAGGGCGACAATCGTCTATTTGTCATCACACCTGAGGCGGGTCAGATCGACATACTGCTGAGGTTTGTCTCCGCTCTTTTCGAAGGCACTAATACGCTAATCATACTCGACGACTGTGCGGCCTCGAAAGACGTAAAGAGGCGCTCTGACCAGCTCGTCAACTTGGCGTTCAGCGCGCGCCACGTGGGTATTAGCGTGTGGGTGATCACGCAGCAGCTCACCAGCATCACGAAGCCGTTCCGTGAGAACATCCCGGTCTTGGTGGACTTCTATACCCCGAGAAAGGCGGACATGAAAGCTATCCTGCATGACTACGGCGCGGAGCTCTCAGAAGAGAAAATGAAAGAGTACATGAAGGCCCTCAAGACGAAAAAGTTCTCGAAGTTAGAGGTTTGCTTGCGTCACCCTTATACCATCGCCCTAGTTGAACGGTAGGCGCAGTAAACCACCGCCCACGTATGCCCTAGGGCATAACGCATTGATCACAGGTGTTGCACCTTAGCCACGGCAGGGGGGTGCATGATGAGCAACGAATACTTTGAGAGTCTTCTTGAGGGGGGCGCCGCTTGCCTCCCGGCCGTCGAGTCGTTGGGCTGCTCGACGCATCCTGCCGGAACGGCAACCGGAGGTGAGCAAACTGAGGTAGCAGACGCGAGGGAGAAACTCGCGATTCTCGTAGCCTCGGGGAAGTCGAGAGAAATGGTTGACAAGGCCCTGACTCACGACGACGTCAAACGCATGAGCGCCGAGGAGGTGAGGAAGTACGAGAAGCGATACGAGACCGCTCTAGCCAGCCGGACTACAGACGCCCTGGCAGACAACTTTCTGAAGCTTACGACCAAGCTAGTAGGCATGGCGCTGCCGCTAGACAGTGTGGTCGATCTTCACACTGACATAGTGTCCGACTACATCATCAACAACGAGCTCCGCACATTGTGCAGAAGCCTGTCTCTACGCTGCGGTTGTTTGATGGCTTTAGCCGTCGGGGCGTTACACGTAGCACGTCATGTGAACACCGCCGGAACGGCAAGCGCTGACACGCGGTGTCAACACGAGGTAGCAGTCGCGGACTCACCAGTGGTTTGCACGCAAACGCACAGTGGCGAGTCTGCCATCCCAGAGCAGACGTTTATGAACGTTTATGAAAGCTTGCCACTTCTTCAGCAACCAAATAGTTGCATCACAAATGGAGGAACCTCAAGGAAGTACTAGTGCCCAGCATCTCGCAGAACCTGACAAACAAGCTGCGGAACAAGCTGCTCATGAACCTGCACGTACGCCTTCGGCGTTGGCGGAGAGAATCACGAGCCCCGAACCACCCGCGACCCGACCTAAACACCCTGGGCAAGTCAAAGCTGGAAGGCGCTTGGCGAACCGACTTAACAGAGCGAAGAAAGAGACCCTTCGTGTCGTGCAACACGTTGGGTCGCCGGTCGCTAGCGAGCCGCAGGGACGCGAGGGCTTGCGCGCGCGCGCCGAAGGCATACACACACCAGTCCCGGAAAGCAACTCTGCTTGTTCGGCTAGCTCTGTTATCGGGGTCGCTGGTCTTCTAGTGTCATTGATCGGCCTCTACACACACAGGCGGAGCTAGCTGCCGCGTTCACTCGTACACCAGCTGTTAACCAGCGAGCTACCGATCCAAATGCTACCGAAGGTACCGACGACGTGACTCCGCCCGCAAGGCCGCTGGCGGCCGCACAGCAGACCAAGGATCGACCGCTTGCCGTTCCGGCGACAGCGCTTCGCGCTCCCGGACAGTGCAAATCTCGACTGTTAGCCATGGAGTAAGCAGACATTTAAACACAAGGGCCCCACCCATATCCGCACGTCCGTGCATCGCAATGTCGGCGACGCAGCAAAGCAAGATTACAAAGACCATCACCGACGCCGCAATCATAACCGTCCTTGTCGCCAGTATCGGCTGGGTTGGGCGCAAGGTCTTGCGCGAAGACTTCACCAAAGACCCCTCCGCGAACGCCATGAACTACGCAAAAATGACTGCCGCCGTTGCAGGTGCTGTCCCTTTGAAGGGTACGTATACGCATGCGTATACGTATACGTATAAGATGATTGCAGACCAGTTGTGGAGTGCTATGCACGAGGTAGCAGCCACTGCTAAGCGAGTGATACCGAAAGTGCGGTCGATGGGTGGGTGACACCGAAGGTGTCGTAGCTTTGGTGACATTGCTAACCGTAACCTCGAGTCGTGGCGCGCAGACAGGGAGTGCGTTAAGAGGTTCGCCAATGTCGTTCTCCGAGGGCCTACCGACCTCAGAAAGACCACCTCGGCACTACCCGAGCAGACGGCAACCGCCTGTTGGAGACTGATACACCTGTTGCAATGTATCGCGATACATTATTGCCGACACGTAATTGCGGCGAAGCGCATGTCCGACGAAGAACTCGATGCGTTCCTTCGTCCTATATACTACGCCAAAGGTGGCTTCCAGGGAGTGACCGCTCTGCATGCCAAACTTCCCAAGGGCTCAGCCTCCATAGATCGAGTGCGCAAGTGGGTAAGCTCGCAGCCCGTCGGGGGCTACACACAAACACCCCCTCCTCCGACTACCTACGCCCACTTCTCGGAGCAGATACCAAACCGTATCCACCAGTCGGACCTGCTATTCTTGCCAACCGACCGCGGGTACAAGTATGCCCTGACTGTCGTTGACGTTGCTTCACGATATAAAGCCGCCCGCCCACTGAGGACTTAGAGCGCGGCCGTCGTCTCCCGCGAACTCGCTGACATCTATGCAGAGGGACCTCTCACATGGCCTAAAGTCCTCATGGTTGATGACGGCACGGAGTTGAAGGGCGCTACCACAAAGCTCCTAACAGACCACGGGGTGGAGGTCCGACGGGCTGAGCCAGGGCACCACAGGAGCCAAGCTTTCGCCGAGTTTTTCCATCGCTGGCTGGCACAGCGCCTATTTCGTGCGCAGTACTCGAAGGAGCTTGCATCCGGCGAGACAAACCGCGAGTGGGTTACTGCTTTGCCAATCGTCATCTCGAAGACTCGCATGACTGGCTTTGAGCCTAAAGACGCCATAAAGCTGAGGCGCGTGCCTCTTAAAGCCGAAAAGCCCCCCTTAGAGGTAGGAACGGAGGTGTACATCGCCGTAAACGAGGAAGACCTTCAGGACAAGGGCCGACGGCGAGCGACGGACCCGTGGTGGACAAGCAAGACATACCCAATACTAAAGAGGGCCATGGAGCCCGGACAGCCAGTGTTGTATTACACGGCGTACTCTAAGCACGGCTTCACGCGTTCGCAGTTGCGTAGCGTGACCGTCACGCTAACGTGATCAGCGCTCGTGCCTTCTATTGCAGCTAAGGCACGTGAGTCTGACATTCCACTTGTAGTGACCCTGACTGTCGTCCAGCCGGTCGATACTGAAGCATTGGGGATGACTCTTGGTGTACCCCTGAAGCAGAAGCTGAGTGCCACAGAGCGTGCACTTCTTTTCCGCGTCAGCAATCATGCCGAGTACGTGGTCTACCGTCAGAACATGGTGTGGTCCCGTGTACTTTGTGCGACCCTTTTGCCTGTCGACTATAGCGTATCGCTTGATTCGCGCTATAATGAGCTCTTCACTGGGCGTAGCCTGCAGTCCTGTGGGAACCAAGGCACCGGGGGTGTTATCGGGGGGGGGGGGGGGGTCACGCGGACTATCTGGTCGGCGCGCCGCACGCGGGAGATGCCGGTGTATACAGCATTTGTGATCCAGCCCAATAAGCTGTGGTCTATGATAAACAAACGACTTGGAGTCTGGATGATCTTGCCCTGCACCCGGTGGACTGTCCCCCAGCCCGCGTATTTCCACTCGAGGGGAAGCCCGTTAAGGACCGCGTCGAGAGGAACCTCGACTACCGTGCCTTTGTACGCGTCGACCTTCTCACCTCTTTTGCCTGGCACGGGCATCGGCCGCCCTTGCTTGCGATAACGATGCGCGACGCTAGGATCGGGGTAAAAGCGGATGGTTGCTGGCAATCGGGGGTAGTTTTTCCTGTGGTGCTCTACCAATCGCTGCTGAACAAGAGCCCCCATCTTGTTGGTCGAGCACACCCACATATCGCTTGGGTGGGCCTGCTCGAACGCCGCGTCGAACGCCACCCCTACCCACTCCTCTCGAAACACCTCAAGCTGTTGGGAATCTGGCTGACACCAAATTCGGCCCTTTATGTCTTGGAGCCTGGAGGAGGGCGCGGCAGAGCCGCAGTCGCATGTACTGTACGGCTTTCCACAGTCTTCACACAGGCAGCGATAGTCGGACTCGAACCAGCGGATGTTCCCTTGTGCCCACTCCTTGAGCATATCGTGAGGCCCCTTCCCAGAGCGGGACCTGCCCATAGTCGCCACAACACACTACCTGACACGGCCGCGTGGCGAGATACCCTAGGATGGCGCGTAGCACTTGAATCTGTACCTTACAGCAATCGTCAATGATGATTACTTCTGCGAGACGGTCGAGTTTGTGCCCCAGCTCGGAAGGTCTCCACTCCTCTATCGGCTTCTCCGCTGGTATGCAGAGGTAGTGGTGTTAGGTTTGAGCCTTCACCGAGAGGCCCGGGTTGTTGCGATGGTCGTGGGCGAGGTCGTTCTCGGGGGTGAGCACCACAACGTTGCGGCCGCGGAACATGCTCACCGCCCACTCGGTCTTCCCCGATTCTCATTGGCCGGCTAGATACATCTTTGCAGAGGTTGCGGCCACTAGATCGCACGGCAGACTCGGCGCAGTGCTTGGCTCCCTAGCCAAGCTCCCCGACTTCTTCGGACCCCAAGCCGCTTCGGGACGCCACTCGTACCCAGGCTTCTTGTGGCGCCACTCTCCATACCTCGGATTTCGCTCCACGAGCTTCACACCACTGGGCACCGCCTTTGCGTATATGGCATTTGTGCACACTCGGAGGACGTCTTCGCGAGGGATCCGCCTCAACATGCGTCGCAACGCTATGTTTGTGTACGCCAAGACGAAGGCCCTGATATGGTACCATTGTGAGCGCCGGACAAAGTCTTTGTATTGGATCAGATGAGCCTCGTCGGCATGCTCGAAGTTAAGTAAATGGTTGGTGCCCGCAAGGAGGTTTGTCAGATTCGCGGCTTCTTCACGGTCGCGGACTACGATCGAGGACTCGTCGCCATGGCGAGCGCACTTGCGTACGAAACGGACAGCGAGATCTCGACCCTCAGGGTACTGCGAGTCTTCGCCGCCGGGGCGGCACGCGATGGAGTGGGGGAACTTGATTGAGTCCTTTTTTCCGACGCTATACAACACCTCCCTCGCCATGGCCATGACGAGGTCACCCGAGTCTAACAGGTTCTTGAGCTCTGGCGTGGTGATCCAGCCCTCGTTCTGCTCCAAGTGCTGCCCCACCCTCCCGGAAGTGTAGGGGTGGAAGGCCTCAGAGAACTCCCACTCGGTCAGCTGAATGGCCCCGGTTAGTTGAAGAACCTCGCTCAATGGCCGTCCCACAACATCCGCGATACGATACACGTTCGTAGGCAAGCCGTATTTCCGTACCAAATCAATGGTGTCCGAGGCGCCGCCGAAGACACTGTCCTCGCATCCTAGGTACGCCGCACGCATGTCGATGTGCGCATGAGGCTGCGCCCCTAACTTTTCCTTGCTATTCCACACTTTGGACTCAACCTGCGCCGCTCGTCAGACGTCCCTGTATTTAAGAGGCGTTGGCCTGATGTTCTCTCTTTGGGTCCACTTCTTGAAGCGATACCCTATTGCACCGCCCATCGAGTGCGTAGCTTCGGTGTACTCTTGGTAGGCTGGGTGGTCATCAGGGAGCCATTGAGGATCATATCCTGTCTCGTCTGTAAACGCCCTGTCGATAGCTCCTCCGTCCTGTCCCGATCGGTACAGTTTGCCTTCGTGCGTGACTATAACACGCCAACACAGCCAGACCCTCGTGCTTCTGGGGATCGCCCTGTTTATGAAGCGAATGAGCACCTCTCGCACTTTTGCCTCGCGCGTTTTTGTGGCGGCACTGGTTAGAGCCTTCTCCTGACATAACGAACGAAGCTCCCCCTCAGCCTCGAAGTCTAGGCCGTGGACGCTCGCGATCGCAGGTGGTTTAGTCGGAAGCTCCGCCCAGGCGTGGTTATTGTGGCAAGGGATGCGGATTTGTGTGTACCCCCTCTTGTACTTCCCCGAATCCCACATAACGTCCACGGCTACCAGCTTTATCTCGAGCTTCTTTTCCATCTCAAAGAGGTCTTCTTTGGTGCATCCCGTAGTGGCCAGCTTCTTGTCATATCGCTCGAGGATGTTGCCTCGTGTCTTGGTTAGACCAGGGGAGCGCGAGGTGTTGCGATTCCTCAAGAAGTCGGCAACATAGCTCACAACACAGTTAGCGAAGGCGTCACTTCCCTCTCGCTCAAACATTGGCCCAGGCTCCTCATTTTGCTCAGGTAAAGGGCGAAGCTCGTATCTCACGTAGACGAGGTACTCTCGTCCTTTCTCCCAAATACCCGCATCGATGCCCTCCAGTGCGCCGACTGCGATTTGGTCCCCTATTTTGACTAACGACCCACCATTCTTGTGCTCCGAGCGCCCTTCCTCCTCCGTGATTGGCCCCAATGGCTCTGCGGGGGCCTTACCAACGACCGTGAAGAGTCCGTAACGCCGGTCGGGGTCTACCATCTCGAGCACCAGCGGCAGCACTGCGTTTGCCCTCAGAGACTCTCGCTCGTGAGAGACCCACCACACCGAGCCGTCGTCATTAACATCAGGCCCCCGCATAACCGGCTTTAGAGCAATGACACCTGCTCCACCAAGATCTCGTATCTCCTGGTAAACACCGGCGCTTACGTCTTGACCCCGAAGAGTGGCATCCACGCTTGGGATGGGCGCCGCCGACGAAGAGAAAATAGTACTCATCGGGGTCTAAGCCCTCTGGGCCCTCTTGCCGCCGTTCCAGCAGCAATGGGTCGCCGGCATAAGCGGCTTAAGCAGCTTGCGCTTGGCATCCTCGGGGATGCCCTCGTCCAGGATGTTCTGGACCAGCCCCGTCAGTACGGCGGGCGCCTCTTTGTCAGGCATGCTATTGAGAATCTCCTCTATATAAGCGTCCATGTTTGGGTATACCTTGTGCCACCCAGTCTCTAATCGCCCGTATCACAACCGGCGGGACGAGTGTTTGGGTATGCCTTGTGCCACCCAGTCTCTAATTGCCCGTATCACAACCGGCGGGACGAGTGTTTGGGTATGCCTTGTGCCACCCAGTCTCTAATTGCCCGTATCACAGCCGGCGGGACGAGTGTTTGGGTATGCCTTGTGCCACCCAGTCTCTAATTGCCCGTATCGCGGGCTGCGATGTCAGACAGGACGAGTGTTTGGGTACGTCTTGTGCCACAAAGTCTCTAATTGCTTGTATCGCGGGCTGCGATGTCAGACAGGACGAGTGCGAACCATTTCCGAGCGCGCCTCTCGATGCCGCGCATCCTCTGCCCTTCACGATTCACTCCGCATGGGCGGCACAACCGCGTCTCCGACTGCCGCAGATCCTGCAATGCACGGGGAGGGGGCTGCCCTTACGGAGCCTTTGGAGGTGCACCTTGCAGTAGGTGTCCATGCACCTCTGGCCTCACGTGTTTGCATGGCCGACCTTTAGCCACCCGCAGTAATCTTTTCCGCACTTCATCCTTCGAACGCTCGGTATACCACAGGGCAGACGGAGGTCTAATTGCAAGGTTCCCACTCGTTTCTATGAAAGGCCCCAGTCCCGCTGCTGTCGATAGACAGCGGATTAATGATTGCTAACTACTGCTAATCACTCATCTACGCGGAGTGTGTTTTGCGTAGACTTACTTCTGCTAAGTATCCATCTACGCGAAGTGGTCCCGACGTAGATTAGTAACCAGCAATTATTAATCTACGCGAAACGCGTTTCGGTGTCACTGAAAGTCCCCAGCCTGGAATGGGGCTGGGGGGTCGGAGGGGGGATTCGCGCGTCCCAAGCCTAAGACGGGGCTGGGAGGCCCGGAGGGGCGATTCGCGCCTCCCACTCGTTTCACCAGTCCCCTCCGAAACGCTTGCAGAATTATGGAAAATTATCATGAAAATGGTTATCCAAACGAAGTGACATGAATAAAAGGATTCTACCTCAAAGGGCGAAAGGTTAGGACCATAACTGATTAGGTTTACCACGGAAGGAAACTGATAATTTGCGAACAAATAACTCTGACCTTAGGTGATTGGTAAAGCCATCACTGAGACAAATGTAAACTAGGAAAAATGACTTTTACTAGAGCAGTAACGTCCGAAATGAATATAGAGTTAACAAAAAGTAAATGCAATAAAAGAGAAGGAATTCACTACGGATTTGCCTATTAAATTTATGAAAAGGAATCCGAATTAGTTAGGAAACTTGTGCAACGATTTTAGGTACGTGCGAGATTGTGCTGAACATTATAACAGCGAGAAAAGCCAAACAAAACAACATGAACTACAAAACAATTAACTGCAATAAGCAAGCCGAATTGAACTAGCTGATAATTTAACAATGAATGCGAGGATATAAATCATTCTAGTTGTAACGGTTAACAACATGAAAATTACTAAACATTATAAAGCGATCACACACTGAATCGAAATAGTGACATCTAGGTCAAGGGTTTTAACTGACTACAACACTCCTAACGAATATAGCTAACTCTACATACCTCGAGCAGTCGTTCTTTAGTCTTCGTAAATCCAAATAGAAATCCTTCCAATATCGCAACTCATTCACAACTAAAAAACTATCTAAAACGCACCCATATTTATATCACTCTTTGATGCGTGGGACAACATTCTTTAGATTCTACCACTTACTTGTCAAAATACGCCTTTTCCTTTGCGGTGGGCGGAAGGGTTCCCTGCTAGCAGAGGCCTCTTTTCTCTGTATTTCGCTGGGCTGGAGTTCGCGAAATACAGAGAAAAGAGGCCTCTGCTAGCAGGGAAGCGGAAGGGATGTCCTGCACCCGAATTGATTGTGATAATTGTATCAAAATCAAAAGTAATTCACCGAAAAGAAGTTGATTAAATACTGCGCAGACTAATCACTTTATCGCAGGCAAGTGTAACTTGCGTACATCCGTTCAACAACATGAAACTACATTCCTAAACGTTTAGTAAGTCGCACCTCAAAATTATTACAATGAAATCTAGGGAATATAGAGATATTAGAGTTTGCTAGGAAATATATGTTTAGTGACCCTGTCACACTTATACAGCCTATACAACCCGATACAGCTTACACAACCATATACAGCATACACAACCATATACAGCTACACAACCTTACACGGCCTATACAACCTTTATACAGCCTACACAACCTTATAAAGCCTGCACAACCATATAAAGCCTGCACAAGCCTTGTACAGGTTAAACAACCTTGTACAGGTTACACAGCCTTATACAGCTAAACAACTTTATACAGCTTACAAATCTCATACAGCATACACAACCTTATACAACACTATACAGCTTACACAACTTTATACTGCTTCCACAACCTTACACAGCCTACACAACGTTATACAGCTTACACAACCTTATACAGCCTACACAACTTCATCATACAGCTTACACAACCTTATACAACATACACAACCCTATACAGCATACACAACCTTTACAGCCTATACAACCTTTTACAGGTTACACAACCTTATAAAGCCTGCACAACCATATACAGCTTACACAGCCATATACTGCCTACACAACCTTATACAGCATACACAACCTTATACAGCCTATACAACCCTATACAGATTACACACCTATACACTGCTTACACCACCTTTATACAGCATACACACACTTTACAGCCTATACAACCTTAAACAGCCTATACAACCCTATACTGCTTACACAACCATATACCGCATACACAACCTTATACATGTTAAACAACATTATACAGCTTACACAACCTTACAGCCTATACAACCTTATAGAGCTTACATAACCTAATACAGCCTATACAACCCTATACAGCTTACACAACCTTTAATACAGCCTACACAAATTTTTACAGCTTACACAACTTTATACAGCCTATACAACCTTTGACCTATTTACATTTCAATCACAGACCTATCCAAGTGCACAAAGTTTGGAGCCAAAGTTCCAATTCTGCATCTTCTCAAACCACTACTCCTTCTACTACTTGCTCTCCACTCCCAGTACAATGTTAATATTGTTTATTGTAAATACCTGGATAAGGCATGATCAAGTGTGCTTTACATGCACAGACTGATCTACGCAGTTTACAATATCATGAAGGGAGTAAGTATTATGTAAGCACTGTACATGAAGATTTTCCCAAAATATAAAGTGTAATTCAGTGTAAATAAAAGCATGAAAACATTAATAAAAACTATTTGTGTTTTTAGTTGATTAGGCAGCATTCCTATAGTCATCCTCACATTGTATCATATATGAACCAACACTGATGACAGTGCATTACAAAATATGTCCTAGTCAATTAGTATTGTGCTGGAGGCAATCTCAAGGAGGAAGTAAGATGTGAAGTGAAGGCTAATCTAGATATGAGAGTCATGGGAGTGTAAGTTTGTATTTTCAAGAATGCATCAAATCATCTTTATTTTATTATCTGCATTTTCCTAATATTGAATGGAACTCCCAATTCCAAGCAGGGGAGAGTAGGGGTATGGGGCCCTGTTCCATTTTCTCAAAATATAGGAATCAGAAAAACCTTGTTGTATAGATTCTTTATTGTTTCATCTTTTTTAAATGTTTTTACAATGATGGAAAAATAAAGTGCATGGTTAGGAAAATTTAGGTTGCCTTTGCTATTGAATAGTTACACATAATAGTTGTATAGATAAGATGTGTCATGAACTAAAGAAATAACACACCAATTTAGTATATTCAATATGTACATAAACCGAGATGTGTTGTAATGCATTATGATGAAAAGTATTTTATAAGAATATACACATTTTAAGAACCTGGGCATATGGAGATGGGCTATTTTTTTTATAGTAGGTCCTAACCTGGCTTTCTGTCTATTTCAGATTTAGATTTCTGGAGCACATTGCCACGAATCGTCAATAGGGTGTGCCCTGACATAGATATCATGCAAAAAGCAGAAAATATATGTCTAATAATAAAGATGATCTCCACACACCCTGCTAAAGACATGTTTATGCAAAGCTACTGTATAAAACAAAACAAGTCAGCAAATGGTGTAGTATTGCTTGTTTAAGTGGATATGAGCTGAATGCTCCACCCTAAATCCTACACAGGACACTAGAACATTGTTTGGGTAGGGCGTGGGCGATGATTCAAAGGGCCATTTTAATTTGAAGCTATATCAATCCTTTATGTCTATGCCAAATATCTTCATATCATATCAGGGCTGCATTACAAACACTAGCATACTGTCTCTGTAATCAGTTGATTCTAGGCCATGAAGCATCATTCTGAACAGTATAGACAATATAATGATTCTATTGTAGTCTTTATTTATACATGACATTTCAAAATTGTGAGGAAAGATATACACAAACATCTTACCTAATTTTGACATAGTATTTCACACCGCGGTGAAGTTAGCAACTAATTCAGCAGCTAATTCAAGTAGTGAAGTTAGCAGCGAATTCATCAACCAATTCGGACCAAAGTTATAATAACGTCCTGATTTAACCAAATCTCGTCTGTAAACACTTAAATCTTATGTATTATGATTGTTTAGTGAACTACCGACCATTGTACAATTTCGTGGCTGTTCAGATTTTATGCAAATTACGTAGAAATTGGTTATTCATATAAAACTGCTAAATTGGTTGTAGTTTGTTGTTTCTTGGGCTTCTTGTATACAAAAAAAGGGAATGAGATGATAAATAGTAAATATCTTTCACAGGATAAAGAGAATAGTATTTTTTCTCTTAAAATCGAATCCAGAACATCCATGCCTTTTTTACTTTGCGCTTTTGGTATTTTTCGTGTTTAGAACAATGTGCTCAAGTTACACATCAATACCCTATGTTCGCGGCTCTACCACACGCTTCGAATTCTATAGATGGCATTGAGACTATAGTTTTCCGATAGGCTTTGGTCACCCCTGCAGGCTTATTATTCCAGATTTGGGGAAATCGACCTGTGGATATGTTTTTTTTTACTTTGCGTTATTGGTTATTATCGGGTTTAGAACAAGGTGCTCAAGTTACAAATCAATTGACAATGTTCGTGGCTCTACCACTCGCTCTGAATTCTATAGATGGCATCGAGACTATAGTTTTCAAATAGCCCTTAGTCACCCTTGCTGGCTCAAGATTCTAGATTTAGGGAAAACGACCTGTGGATATGTCTTTTTTTACTTTGAGCTATTGGTATTTATCGGGTTTAGAACAAGTTGCTCAAGTTACAAATCAATTGACAATGTTCGCGATCTACCACTCGCTCCGAATTCTATAGATGGCATTGAGACTATAGTTTTCCGATAGGCTTTGGTCACCCCTGCAGGCTTATTATTCTAGATTTGGGAAAAACGACCTGTGGACATGTCTTTTTTACTTGCGCTATTGGTATCGGGTTTAGAACAATGTTCTCAAGTTACCCATCCATACCCAATGTTCGAGGCTCTACCACTCACTCCGAATTCTATAAATGGCATTGAGACTATAGTTTTCCTATAGCCTTTTGTCACCCCTGCAGGCTTATCATTCCAGATCTGGGGAAATCGACCTGTGGATATGCCCTTTTTTACTTTGCGCTTTTGGTATTTATCGGGTTTAGAACAAGGTGCTAAAGTTACCCATCAATACCCCATGTTTTACCACATTATTAAAGTTTTGTTTTTCAGCCGCAGAGACTGTTTTAGTAAAATGAGAATCATAAGTTCCTTGCGTATCGAATTACCCTGTCTGTCGTGTGACCTCAAGGTCAATAATAGCAGAGTGGATGATTAAACTCTTTCTGTATTCGATTTTAAGAGAAAAAAGACTATTCTCTTTATCCTGTAAAAGATATTTACTCTTTATCATCTCATTCCTTTTTTTGTATACAAGAAGCCCAAGAAACAACAAACTACAACCAATTTAGCAGTTTTATATGAATAACCAATTTCTACGTAATTTGCATAAAATCTGAACAGCCACGAAATTGTACAATGGTCGGTAGTTCACTAAACAATCATAATACATAAGATTTAAGTGTTTGCAGACGAGATTTGGTTAAATCAGGACGTTGTTATAACTTTGGTTCGAATAGGTTGCTGAATTCGCTGCTAACTTCACTACTTGAATTAGCTGCTGAATTAGTTGCTAACTTCACCGCGGTGTATTTCAGCACACTAGAAGTATATGGTAGTATCGATAACCTGGAATTAGCATATTGGCATGAGGATGACGTCATAGGACCTGTCAAAAGGGAACCAATCAAAAAAAAGCAGAGGTATAACCGCAAATTAGCATATTGAGATGATGCAAACGAGGACCTGTCAAAAGCTGCTCAGGAATGTATGGAATGTGACAACCCGTCAAAGGACCTGTCAAAAAAGAACAAAGGGTTAAAATTGAATCGTTTAATTGATGCAAAAGCAAAATAAGCAAAATAAGCGGCTCAGGAATGTGGGGGTGAGGTGTCATCTTGTTAAGAAGGTAGCGTGCAGGGTTCAGTTGAGTCTTCACAGGGCTTGAGGTATGAAGTGTTTTTGTGGCGAGACCGTGAAACGTTCAGGCGCTTTGGTGCAATGTGGCGCGGAAGTGGACTACGCCAATCGCGTGGTGGGCTGTGGATTCTATTACACGGAGGAGCAAGCGCTTCATATTCGGAAGGCCATTCCCGAGGTGACCAGAGTGAACGAGTTTCCGACGTGTGAGCACGACTTGATCACCAAAACCTTGGTGTCCGGAAGCGAGAAGAACAAGGGCCGTGTGTACTTCAAGTGTTGCGTTCCAGCCCCCAACCTTCCGTGTGACAGTTTTGCGTGGGCAGGCGAGCGGCCTCAGGAACCGTCTAACATATGGCGCCCGGCTCAGGGGATCCCAACATCTTCCGAGGAGGAGGAGGCGGAGGAGGAGATGGTGGCGGCGACGAAAGCGGCGGAGGCGCTGTACCAGGCACTCCCTCAGAAGAAGAAGAGGGCTGTGCTTTACAAGCCGGTGATCAAGGAGGAGGTGGAGAAGAAGGAGCAAAAGAAGAGGGAGAAGGAAGCAAAGATGATGATGTTGGTGAAGAGGAAGAAGGAGCTGGAGCCGTTGCTTCTCGGGCGCGGAAACGACGCCGAGAGGATGGAACTGTAGAGGGTCAGACTGAGATGAAGGACACACCTTCGGTAGAGTTAGCGGATGAGTCTAGCGTTAGTGTTGATGTCGTCGATACGTTTCCCATGCACAGTGTAATAAACTATTTTGTGTATGCGGTCGTGGCCCTCTTATTTAAACGTCAGGTTGCTGAGAGTGGTTTTGATTCACGTGTGTTGGCTTTGTCGGTGAGCGGAACCGTGATGGATGGGATGGGTCTCTTATGGGCGAGTTTGTGTGGTATGATGGAGGACTTGGGGATGCTCTCTCGGGGCCGTCGTGTGTGGTACGATTTGATGAGGGATTGCGTGCATAACGGTCACGGACGTGTACCGCTAGGGTCATGAACGGAGCGTGCCGCCAGCCGTGGATGTGAGCCGGCGAGAGAGGGTAGGGGGGTGGGTGAGGAAGGCGGCCGCGGAGATGTGGAACGCGAGGGTCATTCGTTTAGGGTCCGCCAAAGAAGATTAAAAAAAAAGGGGAGTACGTATGGAATCGTGTTTTTATTAGGCTGATCTTAGTGATGGCAAAAAGGTGTAGGTGATGCTAATAAAAGAGAGAGAAGAGTGTCCTTGGAGTCGTGTTGTCTTCTTTAGGTGATGCTAATAAAAGAGAGCGATCAGGATTCGGTCCGTGTCGCTATCCTCCTCACTGCTATCACTCGTCGTCGGATCGACGATGCAGGTTTTTTTGGAAGGCATCGTGTCCGTGGTTGTCCCTGAGGGTTCTCCTTTCTTCTCGAGGGTCTCTCTTTGGGCCTTGGCCTCTTTCTCTTTCTCTCTAACCAAACGCCGATCGACGATGCAGGTTTTTTTTGGAAGGCATCGTGTCCGTGGTTGTCCCTGAGGGTTCTCCTTTCTTCTCGAGGGTCTCTCTTTGGGCCCCGACCTCGGCATCGTTCGCCACGCATTGGGAACTGCGGGTGCAGAGGGTGTTGATGTCGATGCTAGAGTGATCTTCGGGTCTTGGGAATTCTTTAGTGCTTGTTTTGTGGCGTCGTAAAATTAAGAAAAAAGTCTTGACCGTATGGCGTGTTCTTAAAGGGTGGCGTGTTGCTCACGGGCAAAGTTCTCATTGGTGCTTTGTGGGCCGTTCTTTTGTGCTTGCGGTGGGGTCTTTGTCGTGTGTGGTACGATTTGATGAGGGATTGCGTGCATAACTTAACGGTCACGGACGTGTACCGCTGGGGTCATGAACGGAGCGTGCCGCCAGCCGTGGATGTGCGTCGGCGAGAGAGGGTAGGGGGAGTGGGTGAGGAAGGCCAAAGAAGCTTAGAAAAAAACAGACGAGTGCGTAGGAAATCGTGCTTTTTATTAGGATGATCTTGTGATGACAACGAGGTTAGGTGATGTTAATAAAAAGAGAGGAGTGTCCTTGAAGTCGTGTTGTTTTTTTCTTTATTCCTGGTTCACGTTAATCCAGTACTCCATGAGACTCTCGTCGGTTTCCCCGGGTGAGAGACAAGGGATGTAGGGTGAGCTTGGGAGTTGTTCGAGGACTATTTGGAGTTGGTCCGTGTCACTATCGCTGCTATCACTCTCCGTCAGGTCGATACAGGGGGTGCAGGGTTTTTTGGGAGAAATCATGGCGGCGGCTGTTCCTGAGGGTTCTCCTTCCTTTTCGAGGGTGTCTCTCTCTCTTTTGGCTTTTTCCTCTTTCCCTCTCTCTTTAGCCAAACGCCGTTTTTCCTCAAGGAATCGCAGTCTTTTGGCCTCCCTTGCCAGCTCACGGGCGCGCGTTTTCATCGCTACGGCGGCGCGTGCCATGCATCGGTGACTGCAGAACCCGTCGAGTGGGCAACAGCGGCAGGTCACGGTGCTCTTGAGGTCTTGGGAACCGTGGTCGAGCTTGGTGATTCATGGTTTTTTCTTCTCTAGGATCCTTTAGTGCTTGTTTTGTGGCGTCGTAAAATTAAAAAAGTCTTGATTGCATGGCGTGTTTTTTAAAGGGTGGCGTGTTGCTCACGGGTTACGTTCTCATTGGTGCTTGGTGGACCGTTCTTTTGTGCTGGCTGTGGGGTCTTTTTAGCGCGGGGTTTCCTTGGTGGTTTTGGCGTGAGGGTTTGACAGGCTTTTGACACTGATCTACACGGGTGAGGTTCGGGAGGTGAAGCACCGTTTGTACCTGTGCTACGCCGAGGGACACTACGACTACCTGACCAAAGTCCATCGGGTCTTGAGGTGCACTTATTTCTGTGTACAGTGCAACAAGGGCTACTCGAATCCCCGACACCGTTGCCTCAGAGAGTGTGGGAGTTGTGGAGTGAGAGGCTGCTCTCCCCAGGTGCTGGGACGGTCAACCCCCTACCCTGGCTCTGGAGACACTGTCCCGACTGTCGCCGCTACTTTCGTACCCAGACCTGTTTTGAGAATCACCGTAAGGTCAAGTCGCATCCTGATAGTCGTGGAAAAACGGTACGGTGGTCGTACTGCCAGCGGTATCATCAGTGCACGGCCTGCGGCGAGGTGTTGAATATGCACAAGGCGAACCCCGACAAGCCCCACGTGTGTGAGGAGGACCAGTGCTCCATCTGTAAAGAGAGGGTACCCCCTGGTCACTTGTGTTTCATGCCTGTTGGGGAGGCCGTGTCCAAGAGGGATAAAGACGAGTTCCACTACATCATCTTCGATTTCGAGGCCCAACCTATGGCTTCGGGCCATACCGTAAACTTCGCTGGTGTGCAGAAGATGTGTCACAGGTGCTACACGTGGGCCATGGACAAAGGCGACTGTCCCAAATGTGGACCTCGAAAGTACAGTTTCACCTCGGTCGAGGCGTTCTGTGGGTGGCTGTTTGGTGAAAGCGACGGGGGCTACACCAACGAGGGCTACACGTGCTTGGCCCACAACTTCAAGGGGTACGACTCGTACCCCATCCTGGAGTTCATGCTCCGTCACGCCATCAAGTCTAACGTGATCTTCAATGGTGGAAAAGTGATGTACCTCAGTGTCCCCGAGTGGAAGATCACGTTGAAGTGCACCTTGAACTTTTTTCAGATGGCCTTGGCTAAACTTCCTAAAGTCTTTGGTTTTGAGGATGTGGCTTGCAAAGGCGCGTTTCCCCATTTCTTCAACATCCCCGAGCACCAAGGGTACGAGGGCCCTATCCCTGATCTGAGCTACTACGATCTTGAGAGCAAGTCACCGGTCGAAGCGGCGGCCCTGAGGTAGTGGCACACTGAGCAGGTGCAGCGGGGGATTCGATGGGTGCTGAAGGACCAGCTGGCCGCGTATTGCCACCAAGATGTCGAGGTTCTCAAGCGGGCCGTCCTGGCCTTCCGTCACCTGGTGTACTCCTTGACCACCGTGGACCCCTTTGAAGACTGTGTGACGATTGCTTCACTGGCCAGCAGAGTTCTGCGCACCTCCTACCTGCCTGAGGACACCGTGGCCATCCTTCCTCGCCGTGGGTACCGTCCACACGATGTGCAGTCCGCCAAAACGCTTCTTTGGCTCCAGTACCGCAGCCAGCGCGATGGGGTGACCCTTCAGACCGCCACGAGTGCCCAAGGCGAGTTTCGGGTGGGGGACTACAGAGTGGACGGGTACGCCGAGGCCACCAGGACAGTCTACGAGTACCACGGGTGTTATTACCATGGCTGCCCCCAGTGTTATCAGAATCCCAAGACACCGAGCTCCAACAAGAAGCTCACCATGGGGGCACTGCACGACAAGACGTTGCAACGAAGCGCGACCATCAAGGCTCAAGGGTACAAGATGGTGGAGGTCTGGGAGTGTGCCTTTGTCAAGGTGCTCAAAGAAGACCCAGCCCTGAGGTCTCTAGCCATGACTGTGGAGAAGACGGTACCCTTAAACCCTCGGGACGCCTTCTTCGGGGGACGGACAAACGCCATCACGCTGCGCCAGAACGTGCAGGACCTTTCTGAGGGAAGCGAGATTCGCTACGTGGACTTTTGCTCCCTGTACCCCTGGGTGAATTTCTACCAACCTTACCCGGTGGGCCACCCTGAGATCATCACGGAGCAGTTCGAGGAGGATCTCAGGGTCTATCAGCGACTCCTCAAGCTCAAGATCCTTCCGCCCAACGACTTGTTCTTCCCGGTCCTACCCGTTCACCTGAATGGCAAGCTGGTGTTTTCCCTCTGCGCGGCTTGTGCTGAAGCCTCGGTGAAAGGGGCGTGCCCCCATACCAACGACGAGGAGCGTGCACTGCTGGGGACCTGGTGCCACCCCGAGGTGAACGAGGCCCTGCGCCAGGGTTACAGGGTGCTGGAGGTCTACGAAGTGTGGCACTGGGAAGACTGGGAAGTCTTGTTCCAGGACTACGTGAGTATCTTCCTGAAGATGAAGCAGGAGGCTTCAGGATGGCCTTCTGAGTGCACGACAGAGGCGCAGAAGGAGGAGTACCTAGCCGAGTACGCTGCGCGTCAGGGCATCCCTCTGGAGCGCACCAAGATCCAGAGCAGCCCCGGACTGCGGGCGATGGCCAAGCTGCTCCTCAACAGCATGTGGGGTAAGTTTGGAGAGCGGCCAGACGGAGTACGTGACAGAGCCCTCACGCTACATCGAGCTGCTGATGGGAGATCAAGCCGAAGTCAAGGACGTGATGGTGGTCAGCGAGGACATGCTCCAGGTTCAGTACGAGATGAACGAGGAGTTCGTGACACCCCGACACCACACCAACGTGGTGTACGCCGCGCTGACCACCACGTACGCACGCCTAAAGCTGTAGGACACGATGAGCCAACTGAAGGACCGGTGCCTGTATCACGACAACGATAGCGTGATCTACGTCTGGACGCCGGGAGATTGGGAACCACGTATAGGCAACTACTTGGGTGACTTGACCAGTGAGCTACCACCTGGGGACAACATCGTGAAGTTCGTCTCCAAAGGCCCAAGGAGCTACTCCTACCGCACCCGCGGTGGCGTCTCTGTCTGTAAGTTTAAGGGGTTGCACCTCAACGTGCGGAGCGCCGACGTGATGACCATGCAGACCATGGAGGCGCTGCTCGAGGAAGGTCTGGAAGGTTTCCGCGTGGTCACCGAACCGTTTTCCATCCGGCGCGACGTGCAGCGGAAGACCTTACACACCGTACCCTCCAGGAAGACCTTCCGTATGGTCTACGACAAGCGTGTGCTTCTTCAGGATGGGATCCACACCCTACCTTACGGTCACGTGGGCTTGTCCCACGCATAAAAGAGAAAACTCCGCCACCCCCTTTTCAGTGTACAGAACGATGCAGTGCTGCGCGCCAGACCCCACGAACCCTTTTGTACAGTGCCACTCCAGGTGGGAACGCCTTCGCTGTATGCTTGCGTGCTGTCGAGGGCACATCGAGATCCACGCCTCCCAACTGGATAGCCCCCCCTACGAGAAACGCGAGGTCCATGGAGACCTCGAAGAAGAGAAAGGCTTGGGATGCGCTCCTCCACAGGACGTACTACAACCCACGGAGTGCGGGGAGCTTGGGGGGAGTGGCCAAGCTGGCGCGGGCTGTGAGGGGGGAGGCGGGTCCGAGCCTGAGCTACGTGAAGAACTGATTACGTTCACAACCCACCTTCAACCTTCACGCGCCCGCGCGTAGGACCTACCCCCGACAACAGGTCGACTTGTGCGACATGCAAGCGTTCCACCGGCACAACGAGGGGTTTAAGTACCTCTTGACCGTGATCGACTTGCTCAGCAAGTTCGCCTGGGTGGTGCCCCTGAAGGACAAGACGGGTGCCAGCCTGGTGGCGGCGTTCACCACCGTGTTCCGAGGGGATCGCGTCCCTGAGAAGCTCCAAACGGACGACGGTACCGAGTTTCGCAACAGGGTGTTTCAAGCGTTTTTGAAGAAGCGGGGATTCCGCCACTTTTCTACCAAGAGTGAGACCAAAGCCAGCGTGGTAGAGCGGTTCAACAGGACGTTCAAGGGATGGATGTGGCGCTATTTCACCCACCACGAGACCCGACGGTACCTGGACATCCTTCCCGACTTGGTCGACAACTACAACCACACGTACCACCGCAGCATTCGGAGGACCCTCGCGGAAGTGGTGACCCCCGAGGATGCCCAAGAGGTGTGGGCCACGCTGTACCCCGAGGCTCCGGGCGCTGAGGCCATCACCGGAGAGACCGCGACGCGGAAAAAGAAGACCTCACCACGCTTCCAGGTGGGGGATCAGGTACGCCACAGCAAGGTGAAGCGGACGTTCACCAAAGGCTACCTTGCCAACTGACCGAGACCCAACACTTCAAGATCGACCGTGTGGTGAAAACCCGGAAGCGTGGGGGCCGCGACGAGTACTGGGTCCATTGGAAGGGAGGGCCCGACAAGTACAACAGCTGTGTGCCGGCCACCGAGGTGCATAAGGTTCTGTGAGACCCTTCCTTCCCTCAGTCGACCCTCAGGGGGAGCCGCGGAAGCACCATGGACGAGGACTCCAGCAGCATGTACGTGACCCTCCCGAGCAACGCCGTGGATGGAGCCGACGCCGCGAACCGCATCGGGGACTTTACCCTCAAAGCCCCAGACAACATCTCGATTCCCAAAGATGGGGAATGGGAGGTGGGGCTGTCGCAGTTCATCTTCCCTCAGACGTAGAACCCCGAGTACGAGTACCACCTATGGGTCTTCCCCAGCAGACCCGATCCCCTGCAAACCGGGGAGACCACGCGAAAGCACCTCTGGCAGAAAATCTCCGTGGGACCCCTCAGCTCGATCTGGCCTTTTGACATTTACAAGAAAGTCTCTCTCGCCGTGGACCGATTGAACCAAGCCCGCCGGCCAGTCACCAATAAACTCAACCAGCCCTACTTCGACGGCGCGGTGGGTCACGACACCTGGTGGCCAGTTCACCCTTCGGAAGAGAAGGGTCGGGTGGAAATCATGCTACCGCAGTTTGCCCAACTCCTCGTGCCTGTGGAACTGTCTCGGGTCCTGGGGTTCACCCACCCCAGTAGGGTCTACACGGTCCGTGACAACCCCCTCGAGTGCAAGGGCATGGAATCACCCTCAACCAGGCCAACACCAGTGCCACGTTCCAACCCCACTACTACTCGACCACCACACGTCGCCGCTTGCATCCCTCAGACCCAACCAGGGTACTGGACCACTATGCTCTCGATCCACCCACCCATTGGGTGGTCTTCCAAGGGGTCACCGATAGACCGGAGGACACGTGGGGGAACCTCTATCTGGACCAGCGAGTAGATTGACCCCAACGTCTCCGCCAAGAGGTACTTCAAAAACCTGCACATCTACACCAATCTCACCGACGGGAACTTCGTCTTTGGCAGCGCGGCCCGCCACCTTCTCAGGGTCATCGTCCCAGACCCACGTGACGACGGGAAGGCCGTGGAACGCGTCTTCCAAAAGGTGTTCTACTACCCAGCCCGGGTACGGTCCCTCTACCGGGCAGGCCTCTACATAACCGACGACGAGGGCCGGCCCGTCCCATTTTGGGCCGGCGCCGTCAAAGCGATACCCCACCCCCGACGCAGTCGTTCCTAGAGCCACGATGGAGTCCATCCTTCCCGCCCTACTCGGTCCCATCGTCAAACACCTCGCCAAGAGCGCCATCGAGACCACCACCAACGAGCTCACCCAGAGGTTCATCCCCAACGCTGTCGGGAAAGCCAGCACGGTAGCACAAGAAGCCCTTCTACGCAAGTTGGGAGTCATCCAAGGGGGACAAGGCGCCTTCCGTGGTTACCCCGTGTACATCCCCCAGCGAGGCAAGGGGGTGTTCCAATGCCACCCCGTCTACCTTCCTCAACGAGGAGGTGGTGTGTTCCAGGGGGCCCCCGTCTACATCCCCAACGCGGTGGGGGTCTAGGGGGTGCCTATGGCAACCCTCTAGGCGTCTACGGCATCCACCACAGCCCTCCAGAGCCAACCCGTCCACGTGGACCATGGTGGAGCGGGGACCCGAAAAAGACCCCGACCCCAACCCCGACCCAGACTTCAACGGGGTGGCGGCGGCGGGGCCTGGAAGCGACGCCGAATGTGACGCCTTTGGCCGCTACTGCAAGAGGGTATAAACCGTGCCGTGCCCCACCACGTTCAGTTCGCCTTTCGCTGGAGGACCGTGAACACAGTCATGAGCGTCAACCCTTTCTCCACGGTCTGTGCCAACCAGGGCATTGACCTCTTCTCCGTGCCCAACACCGACGGGACCTTAGCCATGGGCAAGTGGAACCACTACGCGCCTGCCGAGACCATCACCCGCGACAAAATCCTCTTCTACATTCCGGCTGGTGGTGACTACATTGCCCTCGAGAAGACGCAACTGCACTTCACGGTTCAGATTAGAAAACCGGATGGCACCACCCTGGGGGCAGACCAGAAGGTGGGCTTTGTCAACTTCCCCCTCGCAGCCCTCATCAAGCAGGTCACCCTGCACCTGAACGGGACGTTGGTCTGCAGCCAAACGGACACGTCGGCCTACCGGGGCTACGTCGGAGCGTTGACCAGCTACACCCAACAGGCTCAGGACACAGCCCTGTCGGCAGGACTCTGGGCCCGCGACACCCCCGGGGCCATGGAGTCCTACGACGTGATGACGGCCACAGGACCCAACCGGGGCTTCGTGGAGCGCGCCACCTACACGCCCCTGTGGGTCAACTTTGGGCTCCATGGGGTTCTCCACACCGAGCTCTTCCAATCGGATCGGTACCTTCCCGACGGGGTCTCCATCAAACTCAAGCTGGACCTCAACCCAGACGCCTTTGTCCTCATGTCCGAGAACCAGAACGAGATTGTGAGGATCGTCGACGCGCAGCTGAGCCTCTTCCACGTGGTCCCCACCCTTCGTCTGACCGTGTAAGGGCGCCTGATATGCGCCAAGAAGGCCTCTCCCGACGAGGAAGGGGTGGTCCACAGCGCTACCCCCAAGACCGTCAAGTTCCCGGTCCGCCCCCTGATCATCAAGACCCGCGAGGTCTAGGCTCGAGGTCTAGGGACTACGCTCCACCAAGTTGCAAGACGTGTTTGTGGGGGACCGACCCAACCGCATCTTTGTGGCCTTTGTGGACAGCGAGGGGTACAACGTAAGCTACAGCCACAACCCGTTTCACTTCCCCACCAGCATGCTCAGCGCCATCAAGGTGGTGGTAGACGGCATCGAGATGCCCGCGCCCCAATACAAGATAGCTGACGGTTGGGTAGCAGAACTCTACTACAACACCTTAGGAGCCATCGCTGGAACGGTCAACCAAGCCATGGGGTTGGTGTCCATCACCCGCAAGGAGTTTGCCAATGGGTACGGTGTCATGGTGTTTGACCTCACCCCGGCGGGCAACGCGGCCTCAGAGTTCGCCCACCCACAGTATAAAGGCATCGTCAACATCTACGTCGACTTCGCAGTGGCCACCACCAAGACCTACACGGCACTCATCGGTGGCGAGCTCGAGCGCACCGTCCAAGTCGATGCCCAAAGGCAGCTGGTGTACGACATCCCATGAACACCCAAGACCTGAACGAGAAAGCCCTGGCCGATGAGGCCCTCGCGCCCTTGTTTCAAGGCGTCCGCCCCGCCTACCATCGCCCAAGACAAGGCCCCCCAACGTTACCCGTCGCCTCCAGCACCATGGTCGTGAGCTGATCAAGGACCTCAACCTCCCCCTCCCACGTCAGCCCAAGCGCCGACGCCTTCCTCCCGTCGAAGACCTCGACGACGACGATGACGAAGAAGACCCCCCACCCCCACCACCTAGGGTCCAACCCAAACCTAGGGCAAAACCTCGACCCACACCGGAACCCAAGTTGATCGCAGCCTAGAAAAGGAAAGCCCCTACCCAGAATCCCTTCAGTTTGCGCCACCACCATGCCTACCCGCAAGACCCCACCCACACCGGCCTTGCGTCGCATGGCCTTGGTGCCCGAGGAGATCGTCCAAGACTCGTCACCGAACGCCGGTGGTCCGCGGCCCCTGAACTCCAAATCATGGTGGCTATAGAGCAACGCCTGCGAGCCCTTCTCGAAGACGGGTCCCTCCCGACGTCCGGATGCAACGGTACGCCCAACTCTACAACGAGTACCGCGCCATGGGCCGCCTCGCCCAACTCCCAGGAGCCTCGTCGTTTCCCTCACGCTGTTGTTCCATCACCCAACGGTAAAAGACCATCGCTCGAGCTCGTGGACAAGGGATACGCGACGACGACGAGGCCTCGTGAACCCCACACACCGCTGAACTCAACTTTTCGGCAAAGTCCCATCCTGCCGAATCCGCGACGGTTCTCGGGTAATACCGGTGGTATAACGTGCGGTACGAGGGGCAGTCGTACCAGGACAACATCACGGACGGTATCCCCAGCGGTGCCACCAGCGAGGCCGAGACCGCATCCGCACACGCCAGTGTTCCCTCGTTCCCATAGGTCTCGTACCACCCGAAAATCGTGTCGGCTACCTCGTGCAAAGGCCTCACCCCTGGAGCACGGTTCATCGTCGAGAACTCCAAGCCCAAACGCGGCGACAACTATCGAACCAAACGGCGATTTCGAGACGCTAGATGAGAAAACGGCCGTGGAAAACGGAAAAACTGCCCCTCCACCTCTTGCTCACTCACATCGCGTAACGAGCCATAACTGAACCCGATCTCCTTAGGCCACACCGCATCGAGAGGTCCACGCTGCGTTTGAGTCATCGGTCCCAACGGAAATCCCATCGCACTTATCACACACGTAATAGCCTGTAAACGTCCGCCATACCTTGCCCGATGTTTATCGCAATGTGCTAATGAAGCGAGGGTTTTCGATTTTTGCATTCCTGTCCCTCACGTCACACCACCTGTCACCTGTCACTCACCCCAAAACCCAAAGAAAGAAAAAAGACCCCACCAAGCGTCGCCCGTCATTTCGAGCCTTGTTTTACCATGACAAGCACGTCCTCCTCCGCAGCACACCAACACGAAAACGAAAAAGAAAAACCTCAATTCGCTATTTGGGAACAACACGGAGAACGCATTCTGGTCCGTCAGTGTGTCGACCCCACCACATTCGCCACTTTGCCGAACATCTCTCTCATCGAAGCCGAACTTCGCAGCCTCGCTCTTGGCCAACTGGGGTGCAAGAGACGCAAAGCCTTGAACCTCTGTAGAGACATGCTCGAATGCCATCTGGGACAACTCCTCAAGCGAACCTTCGAACTCGACGTCTACCAAAAAGCGAAACGACCATGCCCGGACTCGTCCCTGCCCTCACCACCCTGACCTTAGCCTACTTCACGGGAACGGCCCTAGCGCTAGGCGTTTACTGCGGAGGACGTCTGGCTCTCACGCTACTCGCTCGAGACCTCCTACACACCCTGCAGTCCCTAGACCCAGACCAAGACACGATGGAAAAACAACACTCTCTTTATTCAGAATTAGTCTGTACATCGTACAACTCTACTTGTAATCATGATCTAAAATAAAAGTCAGTAAAAAAAAGCGTCGCAGAACTGTTCTAATGTCCCATCCATGGTGGAAACACCGTGTTCAGAGCCACCCCTAAACCCTCCGCAAAGTCCTCCAGACGCAAAGCTGTCACACGGAAGGTTGGGGGCTGGAACGCAACACTTGAAGTACACACGACCCTTGTTCTTCTCGCTTCCGGACACCAAGGGTTTGGTGATCAAGTCGTGCTCACACTTCGGAAACTCGTTCACTCTGGTCCCTTTGGTAATGGCCTTCCGAATATGAAGCGCTTGCTCCTCCGTGTAATAGAATCCACAGCCCACCACGCGGTTGGCGTAGTCAACTTCCGCGCCACATCGCACCAAAGCGTCTGAACGTTTCACGGTCTCGCCACAAAAACACTTGAAGCCCTGTGAAGACTCAACTGAACCCTGCACGCTACCTTCTTAACAAGATGACACCTCACACCCACATTCCTGAACCGCTTATTTTGCTTTTGCATCAATTAAACGATTCAATTTTAACCCTTTGTTCTTTTTTGACAGGTCCTTTGACGGGTCGTCACATTCCATACATCCCTGAGCAGCTTTTGACAGGTCCTCGTTTGCATCATCTCAATATGCTAATTTGCGGTTATACCTGCTTTTTTTCATTGGTTCCCTTTTGACAGGTCCTATGACGTCATTCTCATGCCAATATGCTAATTCCAGGTTATCGATACTACCATATACTACTCACACTTCCAGATGACATAGTTAGTAAGTTTATCCACTTCATGGAGTCACCGCAAACACAATGCATTTGCACGCTGGCAGAGTGCCCCTGTCTACAAAATGCAATGCTTTGTGCGGGTCAAAATAAAGACTACAAAACGAAGACTTTCCTTGCGTTTTTTTTTATTAATAAAATAGACTTAGTGAATAGATAAATTTATTGGACTGGCTTCTTGAGATTTAATCGAAAGCTATTTGAAAGGACTGAAAGTTGATGTGAGGGAGGAACTTCAGCGCGAATAAGTAAGTTATAAAAATACATATCAGTTGTTAATTACTCGATGTTCATGAGTAGTGCTTCTAGAAAATCGGCGTTCTGTGTCGTTGAGTTTTCCATTGTTGAACCAAGACGGGATTTTAAATCTTGTTGTTAATCCTTAATTCTCTTAAGTCGACCTTCGTCTCCTTTAGAAAGCTCTATGTTGAACAGGGTGCTTCGGTCTCAAAAAGGATTTCGCCACCATTCCAAATGGCCGTTGCACTGCTTATAGATTGACTGAAAGACCAAACTTCTGGCTTTGGTCTCTATATTTGGGGGTTATTTTGCGGCTGTTCTTTTGGTTGAATCTGCTATCCAAATTAACAAACTGAGTGGAGGCTCGAAGGAAGGAAAAGAGTGAGACTGGAGCAAAAGGACTGATTGACACAGGGAAAATGGCGCGAATTTCTAAAGCAGCCTCCATTCACAATAAAAAAAAGACGGAAAATACCGTAATATTACAGCATGTCGAAGACAAAAAATACTATACATGCAAAAAAAACCACAATTATTAAATTAGAGCTTATTTGACTAATAAAAAGTTGTTTTTATGCATGCTTTGATTCCCCTCTTTGATAACGCTACCAGCCGCCATGTTGGATACTGATTAGTATGCAAAAAAAGGGGGCGGAGCGATCCCTTTTATACCGCGCGTTCGTGTTTAACGGTGTTGGGACATTTCTCGTTACTTAACGATTCGGTTGTTAGGCGCGCACGCGATCATCCGGGAACCTCGCACTTTTAGGCGGAAAAATCGAATGGCGGGAAAAATATTAACGCGCGTGCGCGACATTCCTAGTTTCGAAAACAAACGCCGAAACTGGCAAGAAAAACGTAATAAAATAGTAAATACTGTAAAATAAAAAAGGGCGAGCATGATTTTTAACCTAGGGCACCTACTTAGCGACCTGAAGTGCTTTTCAATGCATATTTCACTGTTAAAAAGTGAGAGAAAAGTCGATATTTTAATAACAAAATTCTTTCAAAACATTCGCATTTGTAACCAGGATTTATCGCAATACTCAATTGCGCATGCGTAGACAATTCTACTTCCGGTTTGCGTTTCCAACTCTATAATGTTTGAGAAGAGTGGACGGATCGCGATTTTTTAGGCAAAGAATATTCACCTCGATGCCGTCCACAAAACTACGTATTGGTTTCCCGATATTTTAAAAAATAAAGAAATTATTCAAAAAGAGTGTAAAAATAAAAATTAAAAATGTGCGAAAATTTTATTATTTGGCAGAATCCAAAATGCATACGTAACGTTGTAGGTTCTCTCACAAATAATATTATAAAACTACATTTATCATTACAGATACTTCAACAGCAAAGATTTTAGAATTTTGTTGTGGCATCATGCGATGAAGTCGTCGCCTGATGACGTCATCATTGATAAACAATGACGCCATACCTAAATTCATTTTATTTCACAAATATTTGGCGGATTCAAAGCGTTTCAAAGTGTCTTAAGCAACGGCCCTCAGAGAAATGTCCCAACACCCTTAACAGTAGCTTTTTTTAGAAAGCGAAAAATTTTCCCGTGACTTCACACGCGTCACCTACTTTGGCGCCATTCAAACTTCGACCAATTAGAGAGCGAGACACGACACACACACACACACACACAGGAAAATTCCACAGGTATCCCATCGTGACCACGGAAACTTTACCATATAGCTATACCACTTTTCTATGACTATGGGGCTCCGCAGGGGCTCCGCTATAAACTAAAACAAACTTTCGCTTTTTAAATAATAAATCTGTAAAGAAAACAGGTTTCTATCAACCTAAGGGTAATGGGAAAGGGGATATTTTAGGAAAGTACTGAATATAATTTTCACATTAATTGATGTTGCCAAAGAGACTGTCTATATATAAATATTTGATTCGTCACTTCAAAAACACGACCTCATGAACTTTCAATAAACCTGACTTCCGTTCTATTTTTAACCAAGAAAAGTTAGTTTTCTTTGTTTTCTTTAGTCTTATAATATTATTTCTTATAATATTTCTGCGCTACAATTTATTTTACAATTACTTTCGCTGTAATAGAAACTATTCTATTATTTTTGTTGGTTTTCTGTACACTTTTTGGACATATTTCCTGTTCATTTGTTACATCATTTAGGCATTAGATTCATATTCTATATTGTCATAGTAATGGTCATGATATACTATTTCATGCCTAGTAGTTCTCACAACTACATAGATTCAGTTATTATCCTATTCCCAAATATATTTCTGTTATCATTAACTTTTAGTTTAGAATAGCATACCGATATTGTATTGTAATAGTTGTTTCTACTATTCTTGTTACACAGATTGTAATGCCTTATTTTCGTTCCCGTTTGGACTACCATTTGTAGTACCCGTTTATATTACCGTTAAGATACAGTTCCTAGTACTATCCTGTACTATATTTTAGACCATCCTACAACAATTATTCATTTGGCTACATGTTTGTAAAATTGTAAATTCGTTCATTTCAATTTGGCTTTTGCTATAATATATGTGTTTTCAATTACATTGAGCAATATTAGTTCGTGTCCTGCGTGCAAGCCCTTGAAGTCGGTTACAATTTGGTGTCAGAATTGGGATTGCTCAGATTGAAATAGCATTTACAGTACAATTTTTTTAAATCTCTTAATCGAAACGGGAACGATTATAATGGCTAATGTGGAAGAATTGGCTGCGAAAGTCGCTGCCCTGCAGGCTCGCATTGATGAGCTGACTGCACAGAATGCCCCAACCCCGGACTCATCAGCGTCCACTTCCTCATCCGCCTCAACCCTGGGACGTCCTGTCCGTGTCCTGAAGGTCGACTTCCCCCGTGAGAGGAAAGTCCGAAAATATGACGGAACGAAGGATGACAAGGTGTTGGAGGACTGGGCAGAGGATGCACAGAGGGCGGTTGACGTCATGAAGTTGGAAGGTCAGGACGCAGCAGACTTCTTGTTCGGCAGCCTGGACGGAGCGGCCAGGGACGAGGTGCGCCTCAGGTCAAGGGACGAGTGGGAGACGCCAGAGCAGCTCTTCGCCGTCCTTAGGGGGACCTTTGGAGAGAAGCTCACTGCAACACAGCTCCTCCAGCGGTTCTATGGCCGGCGACAGAGAGAGAGGGAGGCCAACCAAGACTTCTTCCACTCCCTGATGGTACTGATGGACAAGATCCAGAAGTGCCATCCCGGGACCATCGCCAACCCAGACAAGGACCGGACCCTGAGGGACACGTCCGTTGAAAATCTACGGGACCAGCAACTCCGGCGGGGTCTTAAGAGAATGATCTGGGAATCCCCAGACCGTCGGTTCCAGGCGGTGAGGGAGGAGGCATTACGCTCAGCCGAGGAGGACAGACCCCCACCACGCACAGCTTACAGCCGCGAGGTGGAGGCGGAGTCCGCTGAGTGTCAGCAGGTCACTGCGCCCCAGTCCAAGCTCATCCAGGAACTGTTGGTGGTCAGACCTAACCTGCTACACCTGTGGGCGTGTTGGCCACATCAGCCGTTTCTGCACGAGCCAACAAGACCAGGCTACCCCCAGGAACCAGACGACTGGAAGCAACAGTGGAAGGAAGAGGCAAGAGAGGAAGAAGGAAAAGGAGTCGTCAAACTCCAACGCCCTGCAGCAGTGAGCCATGCTGCAGGGGCCAACCATGGTGGCTCTATCTCTACGCAGGAACCGGAGGAAGGAGTGAAGCTTGTTGGGACAACTCCCACAGCAGTGGCAAGGATTAGTGGGGTACCAGTGCGTGCTCTAGTGGACACTGGCTCCATGGTCACCCTCGTCACAGAGACCTTTTTCCGGGACCAGCTACAGTCTGCGCTAGGGGGTGTCCAGAAGAACTGCAAGGTGGAGCTGAAGGGAGCAAATGGACTGGACATTCCCTACGTAGGTTATGTATGCACCACGGTAGAGATGGGCGGGGTATCTATTCCCAACTGTGGGATCTATATAAAAAGGGATACCCCAGCCACTGGTGGAATGAAGAGACAGGTACCTGGGATTTTCGGGGCAAACCTACTGTCTCAGGTACCAGAGTTTAAGAAATTAATGACAGAAGATAAGAAAAGGACTGGTTTTGCTAAAGTGGCGGGGTCCTGCAACGTGTGGGTCCCCCCTTTAGTGAAGCTGATGTACTAGTGACTTGCCCTCAGTGGGGCTGTAGTGCTGTTGTGGAGCCTTTATTGGTTCCAATTTGTGGAAACTTGTCTGTGGCGAGCACTCTTGTAAATACGTCAAGGGCGTGCTTTGTGGTCAAGGTAGCTAACCAGACCGCAAAAGATATCTGGCTCAAACCCAGAACACGTCTTGGAATTGTGCGGGAATGTGATGTGTTGCAACAGGGGGAGCCTTTGTTGTTCTTTCAGGAAAGTAGCTCAGTGACGGTCTCTTGTGGCCTCAGTGCAGATCCTCGGAAGCCACCCAAACGGGGAGGCGAGGACATGGCGCGTTGGCAGGGGTCGCAAGAGCTCCCAACCGGGATCACTGTTGAATGCTTTCCTGGAACAGAGCAGCAGCGGGAGACGGCTCTCCAAATCTTCAGAAATTACCGAGATGTGTTCGCCAAAGACAGTGATGACATGGGGTGTACTTCCACCACCTACCACCGTATCCACACCGAGGACGATGTACCCGTGATGAAGCGGCACCGGCGGATACCCCCAAACCAGTACCAAGAAGTGAAACAGCACCTGCAGGACCTCCTGAGGCGTCAAGTGATCAAGCCGAGTAAAAGCGATTATGCGTCCCCCATCGTGCTCGTAAGGAAAAGTCTGGCGCCATCCGCCTGTGCGTAGACTACAGGAGGCTCAACGGCAAGACGAAGCGCGACGCGTACCCCCTACCGAGAATCGAGGAATCCCTGGATGCGCTTCGTGGGGCAAGGTTTTTCTCAACGATTGACCTTGCCTCCGCCTACAATCAAGTGGAGGTAGACCCCCGTGAAAGACACAAGACCGCCTTCACCACGCCCATGGGACTCTTCGAGTACAACCGGATGCCTTTCGGCCTCCAGAACGCGCCCGCGACGTTCCAAAGACTGATACAGGGCGTGTTCAGGGAGGAGCTTCTCCAGTCAATGATGGTGTACCTCGATGATATCATTGTATTTGCAGAATCCATTGATGAGCACCTGCGGCGACTCGAGGTAGTGTTCCGGAAGCTCCGCGAACATGGATTGAAGATCGAACCATCCAAATGTCAGTTCTTCAGAGGTCAGGTACCCTACCTGGGCCACATAGTATCAGCAGATGGTGTCGCCACTGACCCAGAGAAGACCAAGGCTGTAAGTGCATGGCCGGTGCCCAGCACTGTGCGTGACTTGAGGTCATTTCTCGGTTTTGCATCATATTACCGCAGGTTTGTCCCTAAGTTCGCGCAGGTTGCTTGTCCACTGCACCGTGTCGTCACCCAGCTGGGAAGTGGACGCAACCAGAAGTCAACCCGGAAGGTCATCGGAGAGCTGTGGACCCCCGAGCGTTTGACCAACTAAGGACCCTGCTGACTACGGCTCCAGTACTGGCATATCCTGACTACAACCAGCCATTCATCGTGGAGACTGATGCATCCAACGGGGGCCTGGGCGCAGTGCTATCTCAGAAACAGCCAGACGGTGGGACATGTGTTATCGCTTATGCAAGTCGATGACTGAGGGGAGCAGAGAGAAACATGGAAAATTACTCCTCTCGCAAATTGGAACTGTTAGCCCTCAAGTAGGCTATTAGTGAGAAATTCAGAAAGTACTTACTGGGATCAAAGTTTGTTGTCTATACAGACAACAACCCGCTAACCTTCATTCAGACCAAGTGTAAGCTAAGAGCTATTGAGCAGAGGTGGGCGGCGAAGTTAGCAAACTTTGATTTCAGTATTAAGTACAAACCGGGACGGCATAATGTAAATGCAGATGCTTTGAGTCGCATTCACAGGTATGAAGAGACAGTGGCAGCAATCAGCGCCGAGGTCACCTACGAACCAAGTACCACCCATCTACCCGAGGAAGTGAGGGAGCAACTGGTCACGGCGGCAGCAGTCATGACGGAGCTGCAGCCCCACCTACTAGGGGAAGCACAGGCTACAACCCTACCCAGCGTGACCCAGGAGGGGGTGGCACAGAGACAGAGGGACGACCCAGTTATCTCAAGGCTGCTACACTTCAGAGCCTGTGGACGGAAGCCAAACAAGCAAGAGATGTCCAAGGAAACAAAGCATGTCCAGCGCCTGATGCAGCAATGGAGCAGAGTGTCAGAGAAAGATGGTGTCCTCTACCGCCGTAATGGAGACTCCCAGGGAGACGAGTTGGATCTGCTCATAGTACCAAAGTCCTTGAGGAGTCAAGTCCTGAAGGGTGTGCACAACCAGTGTGGCCACCAAGGAACAGAGAGGACCGAACTACTGCTATGGAAGAGGTGCTGGTGGCCTGGACTGGGAATGGACGTCAAGCGGCGGATATCCGAATGTGAGCGCTGTGTCATCGCAAGGGGACCCCATGTACCGGTAAAAACCCCCCTTGAAAGTATCATCGCTACAAGGCCTCTGGCCGAAGGAGGCGAGTCATCTGACGAGGAAGAGGATGGATCTCCTGAGCTCACTATAGAGCTGCCTCGTGAAATTCCAAGTTACGAGTCTCACGAGTCCAGTGATTCCAGTTCTGAGGAGGAAGCAACAGCACCACCACCTCCACGTCGCTCTACAAGGTCTACCGCTGGTAAGCACAGTAACCGCTTCAATCTACCCATGCCTGCTGTTTGATGACCTCTGACCGCTACACCTGTAATATGGACATTGCCTGGCTTGCCCGAGGGCGAGGCAAGCAAAAGAGGGGGCGAATGTGACAGGGTCACTACTAGTTAGTATATGAACATTGATAATCATCAAATCATGGACTTTATTTTACTGTATTTTGTAGTTTAGCTTTAAAGTTTAGTTTGTTTCACAGATAGACTCAGTGCTTAGCAATGTGATTTGTATGTGATTCGGAAACTCGTAGGCAACACCTACGTGCTAAAACGGGCATCTAGGCGGCGCACGAACCACATCTCAAAGTTCTCTTAGGTTAGATAGTGTAATCTACTTCATACGCGTCGGTACGAGCAAAGGGCTTCCGGGCCGCGTTATTTAGCTACGGAAATGCGCGTCGGTACGAGCAAAGGGCTTGCGGGCCGCGTTATTTAGCTACGGAAATGCGCAGGACTATCCTACACCTTCTGCAATTTTAGGCATGTCCTTTCCTTGTTCCACCGACTATAAATAGAGGCACTTTTGTTAGTAACAATCAGTTGCTAAGTAAGAGCAGTAAGAACGTCTAGGCGAACAACAATATTTTGGATTGGAAAGAGCATCGATGAAAGAAGGCGAAAGAACTTGCTTCTAGCAAGGTAGGCTTCCAACTATTATTTACTACACTAGTTTTGTTTAGTAGTTAATCCTATATGTTTAGTCGAATTTATCTGATTTACGCTCGCTAAGGTTAGTCTCAAATTCTAGTTTACAAGCTTGATCTCCGATCAAGCATTTATAAATAGTTCCGATACCTTTAGTTACTTTTTGTATACTTCTTTCCGATACAATCGTAGTTATTTCTTTCACTGTTTTACCAGTTAACTAGCCGTTGTTTCACTTTCTTTTTGCTAGAAATCACATCGGTTAGATTTGCTTTTAATCGTTCTTTTGTTGTCAAATTAACCGACACGCGTACTTGAAATTACTCTAAACTCTTCGTAAACTTTTGTTTAAATTACCAGCCAGTTTTGCATGAATAACTTCCCCGTTTATTACAATCATTTTAGATCTGTTTTACATTACAACTTCAAGCTAGTTTCTGCTTTGTGAATTGCTTCACTAACAATTTACTCATTGGGTCAGGCACGAGGTCACTCGAGTTTAAACAAGCAATTATCTCCGTTCCTATAACACGTACGACCTCATTTATCACGCTAACCTTTTGCCATCGCTGTTAGAATCCTTTGTCTTTCATGTTACTCCATCAGTACACATATTATCCGAGTAAATTCGCATCATTTACGTGAGCTTAACTATTTCATGGCAACGCATCGGCTTGTGTCAAAGCGTTCGTTCGTTCTAAATTTGGTCGCATAATTAACTTACCGAATATGCATAAGTGCTACGTCACTTCCGTTCTATTTTTAACCAAGAAAAGTTAGTTTTCTTTGTTTTCTTTAGTCTTATAATATTATTTCTTATAATATTTCTGCACTACAATTTATTTTACAATTACTTTCGCTGTAATAGAAACTATTCTATTATTTTTGTTGGTTTTCTGTACACTATTTGGACATTTCCTGTTCATTTGTTACATCATTTAGGCATTAGATTCATATTCTATATTGTCATAGTAATGGTCATGATATACTATTTCATACCTAGTAGTTCTCACAACTACATAGATTCAGTTATTATCCTATTCCCAAATATATTTCTGTTATCATTAACTTTTAGTTTAGAATAGCATACCGATATTGTATTGTAATAGTTGTTTCTACTATTCTTGTTACACAGATTGTAATGCCTTATTTTCGTTCCCGTTTGGACTACCATTTGTAGTACCCGTTTATATTACCGTTAAGATACAGTTCCTAGTACTATCCTGTACTATATTTTAGACCATCCTACAACAATTATTTATTTGGCTACATGTTGGTAAAATTGTAAATTCGTTTATTTTAATTTGGCTTTTGCTATAATAAATGTGTTTTCAATTACATTGAGCAATATTAGTTCGTGTCCTGCGTGCAAGCCGTCGGTTACATTAACATAACATTCAGACAATATTGTTGGCTTGTGCAAGTCGCAAGCAGGATTTCCAGTAGCTTATAGTTTCAAAATTACAATTTAAACCGATGGCATCCAATTTCAGCTAATAAGAGTAACATTTAGATATAGTGCAGTGCCTACTGCACAATAACAAAAATACCAAAATTACACTTTTGGTCTTGAATTTATACTTCGGCGCTATTAACAAGAATAACAAGTCAATGTTACAAGAACTCTGTAACGAACCGAGGGAAACAAACACCCGACAAACTTTATGTTAAGGAAGACTGTATCATCCAAGATACGACCGGTGCTGTACTTCTCAAGATATGGGGCTCATTTATAGATTGAGAAAACAGCCTCTTCAAAGAGGGAAGGAACTCCCGGATCAACAAACAGGTTGAGACCTGTGGACTTTTTTATCAAAATTACAATTTAAATTGATGGCATCCAATTTTAGCTAATAAGAGTAACGTTTAGATATAGTGCAGTGCCTACTGCACAATAACAAACATACCAAAATTACACTTTTGGCTTTGAATTTTTACTTCGTCGCTATTAACAAGAAAAAAGTCAATGCTACAGGAACTCTGTAACGAACCGAGGGAAACAAACACCAGACAAATTACATGTTAAGGAAGATTGTATCACTCAAGATACGACCGGTCCAGTACTCCTCAAGATATGGGGCTCATTTGTATATGTAGAAAACCGCCTCTTCAAAGAAGGGAGAAACTACCAGATCAACAAACAGGCTGAGACCTGTGGACTTGTTTATCGCCATCATCTCAGCACCATCGGGTTGAGTACGCCGCACTGCCATCAGAGAAAAATGGTTGTCGACCATACTTACTATCCAGGGGTGGGAGGCACGATTTTTCACCGACAGCAAAGGGCTAGAAGACGGTATCAAAGCGAACTTAACAAGAGAAAGAGACCAATATGGGGACTTGGAGTACTTGACGGTCAGAGGGTGAATCTTAATTGCTCACAGGTTGTTGTGGGCAATGTTTTGGGCGTACGGGCGCAATGATTTCAAATTCTTCTTGAGGACAGATGATGGCTACTTCATCTGCCTTAATCATCTTCACTTAGATAATAAGAAAGGAAGCACGAGGAGTTTTTGTACTGGGGATGGCTTCACTTTGGCCAAGGTGTAGCAAGGATAGACGAAGGCTTTTTAATACTCGACAATAAGTTTGAGGGGAAATCATAAGCCGCAATAATTCACTTGTGTGCCATCCTTACGGTGACATAGCTGTGCGCATTTGGGTAAGTCAATTTCAACAAGATGGAATGAAGATTTCTTATTTCGCCGATAACCCGAGATTGGTCCACCAGCTTAGTGATCTTGGTGACCACGATCGCTCTGCTCACACCTCTGCAGAAAATTCATCGGGATCCACCAAACATACCAGTCTTATATGCGAGCCTACTGGGACCTAGTTAAAGCGTCTTGGGGCGTCATGTGCGCGCGCACATTATGAAGCCATTTCATTAGTATAAAACAAATGAATAAATATAATATTTAACATTCAGACCATATTTTTACCTTATGAAAGTCACAAGAACGATTTCCATTAGCTCATAGTTACAAAATTAATTGATGGCATCCAATTTCAGCTAATAAGAGTAACGTTTAGATATAGTGCCTACTGCACAATAAACATACTACAACCACACTTTTGGCCTTGAATTTATACTTCGGCGATATTAACAAGAAAAAAAGTCAATGTTTTAGGAACTCTGTACGAACCGAGGGAAACAAACACCAGACAAATTACATGTTAAGGAAGATTGTATCATCCAAGATACACCTGTGCTGTACTCCTCAAGATCTGGGGCTCATTTATAGATGAACTTAAAGACGGGAACACGTATCTTTTAGAGGATCGTATTGTCAGGATGTATAAAGCATTAGCCCACCACCTCACCATCCACTACACTAAGCTCTGCCAATCAATCAATTGGGAAGATTGTAGGCTTTAGGATGGAGGACAATTTAAAAAATATAACAAACCGTGTTAACTTCATGAAGGTGGGGACGTCTTCTTTTGAAAGGACTCAAGGTTTTGAAAGTGCTAGAGAAGACCAATCTCAAATTAGTTTGAAAACCTTGAAAGGTGGATTGGTGAGACAGTGGTCACCAGTCCGGCGTACGCGTATGGCCTGGGAAGACGTTATTCGACCGTGTGCTAATAACATGGACTTCGGCGTGGTGTTGCCCTGTTGGGGTGAGGACATACGCACTAGCGCCTCAGCGAGTGTTATTTCCCACATGGATGTGCGTCCGGCTGCTCGCACGCCTAGTGGAGTTGGTAAGGGCATTGGTGGCGACGATTGGCTGGTGCTGGTGCAAGGGGATACCTCAACGGCGGCTACAGTCATTGAACATGATAATGGCACCTACGAGGCTGTATTCCTGGTCATAGAGCCAGGGAAATACCGACTGGACATCTATCTGGACTACACGCTTTGCCAAGGGCTGACGGACCCTCCCTTTTACTGGTTTATAATAGGTAAACGTAGTAACTTGAGTTACATTTATTTCTAAGATATGCAGCAATGTCCCCCGTTTATATACCTACCGCATCCAAATTATATAAGCAGGTTTGAACCACGGCAACAAATTTCCAATTGATTAGTTTAAGGAAGGGCGCAGACTCCAAGCAGTCGTCTCTGAAGCTTCTGTCCAATTTTACGCGCGATCCTGGCACGATAATTTTGTGTTTCATTTTGACGTGCGCATAGTTGTATCGTCATTGCGTACAACTAAATAAATATAACATTTAACATTTAGACCATATTGTTGGCTTGTGCAAGTCGCAAGCAGGATCTCCATTAGCTTATAGTCTCAAAATTACAATTTAAATTGATGGCATCCAATTTTAGCTAATAAGAGTAACGTTTAGATATAGTGCAGTGCCTACTGCACAATAACAAACATACCAAAATTACACTTTTGGCCTTGTATTTTTACTTCGGCGGTATTAACAAGAAAAAATAGTCAATGTTACAGGAACTCTGTAACGAACCGAGAGAAACAAACACCAGACAAATTACATGTTAAAAAAGATTGTATCATCCAAATTAGAACCGGTGCTGTACTCCTCAAGATATGGGGCTCATTTATAGATTGAGAAAACAGCCTCTTCAAAGAGGGAAGGAACTACCAGATCAACAAACAGGTTGAGACCTGTGGACTTGTTTATCGCCATGATCTCAGCAACACCACGTTAAGAACGCTGCACTGCCATCAGAGAAACATGGCTGTCGATCATACCTTACTATCCAGGGGTGGGAGGCACGATTTTTCACCGACAGCATAGGGCTAGAAGACGGCATCAAAGAGAACTTAACGAGAGAAAGAGACCAATATGGGGACTTGAAGTACTTGACGGTCAGAGGGTAAATCTTAATGGCTCACAGGTTGTTATGGGCAATGTTTTGGGCGTACGGGCGCAATGATTTCAAATTCTTCTTGAGGACAGATGATGACTACTTCATCTGCCTTAATCATCTTTACTTTGATAATAAGAAAGGAAGCACGAGGAGTTTTTGTACTGGGGATGGCTTCACTTTGGCCAAGGTGTAGCAAGGATAGACGAAGGCTTTTTAATACTCGACAATAAGTTTGAGGGGAAATCAAAAGCCGCAATACTTCACTTGTGTGCCATCCTTACGGTGACATAGCTGTGCGCATTTGGGTAAGTCAATTTCAACAAGATGGAATGAAGATTTCTTATTTCGCCGATAACCCGAGATTGGTCCACCAGCTTAGTGATCTTGGTGACCACGATTGCTCTGCTCACCTCTACAGCAAATTCATCGGGATCCACCAAGCATACCTGTCTTATATGCGAGCCTACTGGGACCTAGTTAAAGCGTCTTGGCGCGTCATGTGCGCGCGAACAGTATGAAGCCATTTCATTAGTCTAAAACAAATGAATAAATATAATATTTAACATTCAGACCATATTGTTGCCTTATGAAAGTCGCAAGCATGATTTCCATTAGCTCATAGTTACAAAATTACAATGTTAATTGATGGCATCCAATTTCAGCTAATAAGAGTAACGTTTAGATATAGTGCAGCGCCTACTGCACAATAAACATACCAAAACCACACTTTTGTCCTTGAATTTATACTTCGGCGATATTAACAAGAAAAAAGTCAATGTTTTAGGAACTCTGTACGAACCGAGGAAAACAAACACCAGACAAATTACATGTTAAGGAAGATTGTATCAATCAAGATACACCTGTGCTGTACTCCTCAAGATCTGGGGCTCATTTATAGATGAACTGAAAGACGGGAACACGTATCTTTTAGAGCATCGTATTGTCAGGATGTATAAAGCATAAACCCACCACCTCGCCATCCACTACACTAAGCTCTGCCAATCAATCAATTGGGAAGATTTTAGGCCCTCATTTACTTCAAATCGTGAACAGAAATGTCAAAGCAGAACCGCTGAAGTTTGCGTCAAGGCTCCTAGTTCACACTTCTGGCAAGGTTGGCCGCAAGAGACTTGACGATGTATTCTTGGACTCTATCAGTGTGAAACACGGCAAAGTATTCTGAATGCAAAAGAGAAGCAACTGTGCAGATCTGCATGCGAGATGGGGATAAGGACATTTTGGATGTCAACCTTCACCAACCATATTTTTCCTAGCTATTAGAGCAATCAACTGCAACCTTAAAAAAAATAAAAGACATCATTAAATATGATGTCCAAGGACAGGCTGTCGATTCCTGCATTCCCAAACTCCTCATTCCACCTTGACAACTTCTTCGAAGATAACCTGTAATCGTGTTTTCATGTTGTAAGATTACATTGTTTCAGCCCAGAATCAAAGTCCATGCTACGATAGCACGATGAAACAGGAAGCTAAGGAAATGGTGGACTACTGCCTTATAGCGGTGGCAGTAGTAGGAATGCTGCTCCAGCTCTACTTGTTAAGACATATTTCTCCATTAAGCAGAAAAGGGATTATAAAAAAGGGAAGGGCGAGTAAGATTCGAAATCTATTTATTAGAAAGAAAAGAAGAAAATAGCCCACCGCAAGCGAGGTATAAAAGACACCGCCGCTGGAGACCAAGGAACAGACTGCCTCCGCATCCTTGCTTAAGAGAAGAATGGATCAAAGCCGGCCTCAACGCACTAGAAATCATCCATGAGAGGCTGAGAATGGAGGAAGAGGAGGAAAAGGAGTTTGACCTAGGAATGCTGCTCCTATGTGTTAAGATAATTTCTGCATTAAGCAGAGAAGGGACTACATAAGACGATAAAGGGAAGGACGAGTAGGATTCAATTTTCGCAAAAACAAAATCTATTGGATTGAAAGAAAAGAAGAAAACAGCCCGCCGCAAGCGAGGTATAAAGGTGGCAGGAAGAATGGATCAAAGTCAGCCTCAACGCACTAGAAATCATTCATGAGAGGCCGAGGATGGAGGAGGGCTTTGGCCAGGTGTGGGTGGGTAAAAAAGATGGGGGAGGGGTTTGGTCAAGAGTTGGTGGGTAAAAAGAAGGGAGACAATGGGAGATTCTGGAGACCTCCAACTACGTGCAAACACCCCAAGCACACAGGGAAGGTGGTTAAAGTTGGAGGAAGAAGTGGTTTTGATATGGCCCGCGTAAAATTCACACCTTTACACGGAAAGTTGTCGCTGTTGGATCACGTTAGTATCATTTCAGTTTGATAGTAAACTAATTTTAGTAAATATTTTTAGCGTAATCTATATTGCAGTTTATTACACTTTTTTTTATAAATTTTTTATAAATTATTGAGATCTACTCTAGAACTGCATCTAATATTTGTATTTATTTAATTTTGATATATTAGCGATAAAACTAGTAGGATTATGCAAAACTGCAAAACAAACTCTCGAAAACCACCCCCAGAAAAGCCCCCTAGAAAAAACGCCCTCAGGAAATCGTCCCTAGAAAGCTTCCGGAAAAGCCGTGCTGTCGCTCGGTTTCCCCAGTGTATACTTGGGGTGTGCTTTGTCAGCTGTGCCTTTCAGTGGCTAGCATACCAGATAGTATGTGAGCAACGTCAGTAATTCATCCTGAAATTGGGAAAGGTAATTCGGATTTGTGTGAATCACAGTTGTGCCCCAGTTGTGGGCCAAGGATCAAACCCGCCTAATTTAATTTGCTCATTTCAAGTCCGCCATTGCATGAATTTGAACCATTCCAAAACAAGGCATTAACATATTGAGTAATATAGGTCAAATAGTCCATAAATATAAAAATATAACTATGTGAGAAAATTGATCATTTAACAACCTGTTCTGGCAAAATATCTTGCAAAAGAAAGGCTAGGCAAAAAAGGGTATCAGCTACCATTAAGAGAGGAGCACAAGCAAGAACAGGGGTCAGAGAGGTTAATATCTCTATAAGTTTACTAAAAAGGTATTGAACTAACTATAGTGTGTGTTCACACCCGTTTTAACCAGAGTGTACCAATGCGTTTACAAGAGACTATCCTTTAGGCAGTTGCGGGAAAGGATTACATCAAGAAACTCCAAAAAAGTTTCTCTGCAGGAATTACCTGGAACTGGTGGGATTACCAAGAAGCTTTGATATATTTTTCCATTGAGAAATGGGCATAAGCATCTGTAGAATGAAATTTGTACATAATAAAATTTGATTGTCTTCACTTAATTTCAAGTTATAGTATATGCGATGTATTGCTTACATTATACTGAGCTTTCATTTCAACATTGATAGAATGTTATCAAATATTTTCAGATATGTTACTTTTTCAGTATTCTCGGTATAATAAAAATATAGAAAAAAAGAAAAAAATAGAAAACAAAAATTAAGGATTTCGAGGGAATTGAACCTGTGACCTTGAAGACACCAACTAGACCTAACAACCACTGGGCAACCTTGTTCACGACAAGTAAAGATAAGGCTAGAATTAAATTTATCATTATGTTAGTATTGAGCCGTTTGATAGGACTTGTTGGCGAATTTTAGTTTCTTTTTACCGTTACAATTTCCACGGGCAAAAAATTAAAATACTTGAAACATCGTTTCAGGATATATTTCCAACAAGAGCAGAAGATTTTACACGTTCGTTGCCAATAGAGTGCAGCAAATCCAAGATGGAACGTCAATTCATCAATGCCGTTACGTAGACATGAAACAGCGCCCTGCCGATCATGCGCCACATGGTCTCTGTGCACAGGACCTGGAGAAGATAAAAGGCTCACGAGACCAGTATTCCTAAGGAACCAGAGAACGTGTGGTTTTGTGTTTTGCGCCAAAATAGCAGTAGCGCTATGCGTTTGCTATTTCAAATAATACGTGGGAGTACGAAGTGAGACCGAAGTTGAAAGTTCGGGACCTCGAGGAAGCTGAAAGGTTAATAGTTAGTCAAACTCAATCTAAGGCGTATAAAGCAGGGATTGACGCACTTACCTCGAAAGTCGATACTAGTAGAACGAGCTCACTTTACAAGTTAGATCCCTTTCTAGACGAAAAAAATCTTGAAAGTCGTGGTCGTCTACAACGTGCCCCTGAGCTAACAGAGTAAGCAAATTTCCCTATGATTATGCCAAGGAATAGACTAGTGACAGAGTTAGTTGTTCGCAACTTAAAAGAGGCCCTGAAGCAGCAAGGTCAAGGGATGACGCTGACCGAGATGCGCGCCAATGGATATTGGATCGTGGGAGGTACAAGCATCGTTAGTAGCCTCCTCGCAAAGTAAAAACCTCCCGTAAACTGTGCATGCTTTAATATCACATGTCACTGAAAAATCAATTAATTAAAATAATAGCGGAGCCAGCGCGGCCGTAGGCCGCGCGCGGAGCTCCATAGGTATAGAAATATGGTATTATAACTATGCGACTTGGTTTTGTGGACATCGCGCGGGTACCCTGTGGTGTCACTCGCCAGCCAGCCAGCCAGTCAGCCAGCCAGCCAGCCAGCCGCGCAACTCCCAGGCCTCACTCGGCCCCGTAATGGCGGATAAATACAAGCACAGAGCAAGGGAAAAGTTCTTGTCATGCGTTGATTATTTCTTTTTGCCTCAAATTTTGTGACTTAAGGATAAAGTCAATTAGAGGAGATCTACTAACATTCAATCACGCCAAGATTTATGTAAGGATATGTCTGGTTTTTGCTAGTAAATTTAAGTAAGTAATAGTTCACATTAAAAAGCGAACAAAACCACAAAAAAGCGACAAAATTCAAGGTGAGTTTCAGACGACGATTTCTTTTGTCTATTGAGGATATGACAGTTATTGGGCTTTTTGTTGTCCTTTTTGTTTGCTTTGAGAATGAGCATAACACATTTTGTTTTGACATTCTTTGTTCTATCTTTATTCTTGATTCTGTTATAATATTTCATAAAGGCCAATCAATATCGTGTTGCATTTGTCATATACTGGTAAAGAAGACCGTTCTTGTCTTTATATCCTGTGCTCTTAGTCCTAAGAAGATACATATCCTTAGAAGATACAGCAACTTTTTCAACTTACAAGAGAAATTTTCCTTACCGAGGATAAAAACAAAACAAAATTCAACCCCTGTTGCCAATATGTATTGTTATTGTCTGCATCTTACATCTCATGTGTTTATTATTATTTTTTCAAATATTTGTGGAAATGAGTCAGATTATAAATGTCTTGATGAAAAGATTGTTTTGAAAGAAATTTTACTCTTTTATGAACCAGGGGTCAAGGGTCAAGATGAATGCTAAAGACTGGAAGACATGAGAATTGAAAACCATGTCTTGAAAGACATGTATGAAAGACAGTACGGAGTTCTTATTCACTAGTCATTTGATACCCCCACACACATGGTCCCAGGAAAGGGTGGGGGATTAGACTTTAATAAAAGCCTGTTTCCAAGTTAAGAGTCAAAAACAGTCAATACCACCACCCCTCTTGATATATTCTGGTTAAAAAGTAATCTAAAACCCCACATTAACCCCTGACTTCCCCAGGACCATAAGGGAGGGGGCTCAAATGACTAGGGCATTACTATGTGAGTCAGCAGTACACACTCAATAGGGTTTTTTTTTAGAACAAGATACTTATATTATATAAAACTAAAAACAAACTTTTGCTTTTTAAATAATAAATCTGTATCTTTATTAACCTAAAGATAATGGGAAAGGGGATATTTTAGGAAAGTACTGAATATAATTATCACATTGTTATTATATTTTCTTTTCAAACATTTTAAGAAGAGTCATATTACTTCCTTTCCTTCTCCATGTTGACTATTTTTATGCAATTGATGCTCTTTGCTATTTCCCCTCTACACCAAAAATAAATTAATAAACAGATTTGATTTTTAAATTAGAAATTTTCATTTAGTACTTTCACTTATATCTTCTTTTTAGGATTTCCTTTCCTTTTCCATTACATTTATTTTAAAGGTTTAGATTTATTTCATTGGAATGGTTGGATCCAGGGTTTCTAAAAACACCAAAATATAATGCATTACTGGATGTATATTTGTAGATATTAATTCCCATGGGGATGGAAAATCACCACTTAAAATGGTACATTAAAACTTCAGTATTGCATCTTATCTAAAATTGTAACTGACACTATATTCTATCTTTGAAATCCTGTTTCATCCATTACTTGTTCTTTGCAAGGACAAAGCTTGTCAAAATGTAGCTTTACAAATGTACATTAATGAAACTTTTATTAAGGAAAGGGTTTTTTAGGGCAAGATACTTAAACTTTATAACACTAGCAACAACCTTGTTCTTTTTCAATAATAGAATTCTGTTCACATAGCTTGGATAGCATAGACATGGCCTGTTTAGAGGCCTGTGGTGATGAAAGGGTTAAGATAATTTGAAAGGGGAAATGTCAAGAAATGCTCAATCAAATTATTTTCATTACTGTTAAGTTAAGAGTCAAAAACAGTCAATACCACCACCCCTCTTGATATATTCTGGTTAAAAAGTAATCTAAAACCCCACATTAACCCCTGACTTCCCCAGGACCATAAGGGGGGGGGGCTCAAATGACTAGGGCATTACTATGTGATTCAGCAGTACACACTCAATAGGGTTTTTTTTTAGAACAAGATACTTATATTATATAAAACTAAAAACAAACTTTTGCTTTTTAAATAATAAATCTGTATCTTTATTAACCTAAAGATAATGGGAAAGGGGATATTTTAGGAAAGTACTGAATATAATTATCACATTGTTATTATATTTTCTTTTCAAACATTTAAAGAAGAGTCATATTACTTCCTTTCCTTCTCCATGTTGACTATTTTTATGCAATTGATGCTCTTTGCTATTTCCCCTCTACACCAAAAATAAATTAATGAACAGATTTGATTTTTAAATTAGAAATTTTCATTTAGTACTTTCACTTATATCTTCTTTTTAGGATTTCCTTTCCTTTTCCATTACATTTATTTTAAAGGTTTAAATTTATTTCATTGGAATGGTTGGATCCAGGGTTTCTAAAAACACCAAAATATAATGCATTACTGGATGTATATTTGTAGATATTAATTCCCATGGGGATGGAAAATCACCACTTAAAATGGTACATTAAAACTTCAGTATTGCTTCTTATCTAAAATTGTGTCTGACACTATATTCTATCTTTGAAATCCTGTTTCATCCATTACTTGTTCTTTGCAAGGACAAAGCTTGTCAAAATGTAGCTTTACAAATGTACATTGATGAAACTTTTATCAAGGAAAGGGTTTTTTAGGGCAAGATACTTAAACTTTATAACACTAGCAACAACCTTGTTCTTTTTCAATAATAGAATTCTGTTCACATAGCTTGGATAGCATAGACATGGCCTGTTTAGAGGCCTGTGGTGATGAAAGGGTTAAGATAATGGGAAAGGGGAAATGTCAAGAAATGCTCAATCAAATTATTTTCATTACTGTTATATTTTTTCCAACAAACCTTTCAAGTTGAGTCAATTCCCTTTATATCTCCTCCCCCGTCGACTATTTTTTAGTCAATTGATATTCTTTCCCTCCTCTCTACCCCAAACATAGATCAATGAAAGGGTTTGGTTTGAAATTAGAAGTTAGCATTTTAGCACTGTCAGTGATGCCTTAGATGTTTTTTTTTTAGGATTTGCTTCCAAAATCAATTTGTTTTTTCTTCATTGCATTCATTTTGGAGTAGGCCACCAACAACAAGGCCACTATATGGTAGATGGTGGGTGCACCAATATGTAATGCATGAAAGGAGATATATTTTTGGATTTTAATTTCCAGACATTTTTCTGAATATTCGGTCCAATGAAGGAGAGAATCGCCACTAAATCAATACATAAAAATTACAGTATGGCATCTAAACAGTCTAAATATATTATTTCAAATCTGTGGAATGCTGTTACATCCATGACCTATTCTGCACAAGGGCAAAGCTTGTTGGAGTATTGTTTTGATTAAAAAAATATATTTATAAACTTCTATGATGGGACATAAGAATTTACCATTAGACTCTTGACAACTTTGACAGCCATATTCACACCAGGAATTGTGTTTGTTAACTTTGATGTACTGCATAATTTAAATTATTGAATAAGGCCTGGATCCATTTGGTTGGTACAATAAATAAATCTCAGTAAAGAGCAGGATCCTAGATCCCCAAAAAATACCTCAATCAGTCAACATAGAAGGTGTTCAATGCTGGCTCCGCTTTTAGGCAGTGCCTAAATCTATATATTATATTTCTTTTGGAAGACCATTGCATGGTTGTTACCAAGTTATCAACATCATCAGGCAATCCACTAAATTCAGTTGAGTGCATATAAAAATAGATTTCTTGCTCGTATGAAGATTTCATGTTTTTTGAAATATTTTATTCTTTTTTTTTTGCTTAGCAATTTTTTTAATTTTATTACAATTTATTTTGTAAATAAATTGAAACTGAATTATTTTCAGAAGCAATCAAAGTTAAAACGAATTTGAAATTAAAACTGAACTAAATTTGGATCACAGCCTAGAGGTGCCATAGGGAAAACTAAAATAACTTAGGCTTAGAAGTGCCATAGCCCACAATGCATCTTAGTCTTTCAAATCATTCCCAAGATGCTCATGCCTAACTGCTTCGTACCTTGTCTAAACAAAATCTTCAAAAATAAAGCAAGACACAAAACAAGCCGCAGTATCCAGGATCAGGTGTATGCTAAATAATTCTCTGAATAAATAGAAAACTGTTTTTTTTCATATATGCGTATATCATTTGAAGGAATCAAGAAAGAGGAAGATGAGCGACCACGTTGCTCATTGCAAATTTCAATGCACATACTGTAATCCAAGAATAGCAACTGCAATGACGTATTATTACCTTGCTGTGTTGTTGTACCTTTTTTCTAAACAGAAAAAAAATATTATTCTATTTTGGCTAAAAAAATTATTGTCCTTTTTGTATTGTAATATGGATGGGGTTGGGGTTGTTTTGTGAAATTGAGTAAATGAGTGTCACGGTAAATGTGGTGGTTTCAATGTGGTCATACTTTGCCATGCTGCTCTGCTCGCCAATGGAAACGGCAATGTGAGCAAATCACAAATTAACATGGCAAGAGCAGGTAAATACAACAAGTGGGACACCTGTTCACATAACTACAATATGATTAAAGATATTCCATCACACAACTCAACCATTGCAACCCCACGCTTCCAATCTAAAAAATAATCATACAGTCGAAGCTCTCTGAGCGAACGCTCTCGTAAACGACCAGCCCCGATAACGACCACGATCACGGATCACCGATTGAATTGTCACACAAACTCTGTAATTCTAAGCTTTCGTAAGCGACCAACTTATCGGTGCAACCAGCTCCGTTAACGACCACAATTTCAAAACCCCAACTGAGATTTTCTTTTCTTTTTAAGCTCTCGTAAGCGACCACAATGATTTTTTGCTTTACAACATCAGTCAACCCCTGATAAACATCATATCCAATGCATACTGAAATCACATATTCAATTTTCTAACTTTAATTTTAACCATGGGATTGACATTTCTTTGTCTCCACAAAATGTGTAAATGCAAGGAATCTCTCGTCAATTGCCAGCTTCACCATTTATCCTCTTTCCAGTTACAATAGCCATCCACTTGTTTGTTGCACGCTTTAGAAATCGGCTAACAAAAGATGCCATGCGATCGTCGTAGACGCAGAGGATATTCTCATGAAAAAAAGCTTTAGTCGTCGATATAAACGAGCTGATAACGAGCTACTTTGCGTAGAATTAATTGCTATTAAATAAACAACTCACTCTCATGATAAGTCAAATACCTAGTTTTAAAATCAAGCAATAAACCAAAAAATTACAGCGTTGTTATTACTACGATAACTTTAAGATTCCATTTTAATTAAGCGCCCGTGAGCGACCAACACCTATTGTTCAAGTTTTTGGCGCCCAGTGGTCGCTTATGAGAGCAAGCTCTCGTAAAAGACCAGCTCCGTTAACGACCAGAATTCTCAGTTCCCAAGGTGGTCGCTTACGAGAGCTATGAAGACTAAAAAATGGAAGCGTTTTACATTTCTGTGGCTTAATAATCACCTGCTACCAAAAAAAGCTTAGTATGTACCTCCCCTTCTCTCCCTTGGAAGGGAATGTTATATGTTATTCCCATTTAGTCGAGTTTGTAAACTTAATTTTAAAAAAATTAGTCTGGTTAAGCAAGTGTGCACGTGAGGCAAAATCCCAATCTACCCTCTCGACGTATTGTACCTACTTCTAGTACGATTTGGAAAAATCACACAAGCGAATAACCGATACTTGCAGTGGTTGGTTTTAAATTGTAAAAGCTAACAGAGGTATTCCATTGTTAATTGAAAACAGTAGACAAGGCTTTAGAAATTGTGAGCCTTGCTTGTACCCTATTTAGGAACTATGTTGAAGCACCTACTTTCTCGAATAATCTTATGACTGCACTATACAGTATATGACGACAAAAAATAACAACAACAAGCATATCAAGCTTCAATTATAACAGGGTTCGTACGGGTCCTTGAAAACCTGGAAAGTACTTGAATTTTGAAATGTCAAATTCAAGGTCTGGAATATCCTGGAAACTCCTTGAAAGTCCTTAAAATTGTTCTTGGGTTTAAAAAAAAATAAAGTCAGTTTAGAAGCATGTGTTCTTTGATTCATTTATGTCAGAAAATATTTGTTAAAAACTTGAATACTCGCGTGAAAACCAGTTTGCGAAGCTGGCGTAGGTCCTTTGTGTGGGCTCCCTGTTGTTTGGGCGGGAAAATGTGTTACCCATGGAATTAAGCACTTGCCCACCCCCCCATAGAAAAATATTGTATTACCCATAATGCAGTGTGTGTAGAAGAAGAAGAAAACGTGTTGACCGCCATGTTTGTTTCTGTGTGGTTTATTTTCGGTTTATTTTTAATGTTACTCGAGTTTTCACAAATTATAAGGTAACATATTGGGGGCTCAGACGGGAAAACGGATTCAGAAGATGACTGAAGAACTTCAGCTTAGTATCGAAGAGAGTTTGTGTCGCTTGACGGCCGAACAGTTACACGAAGTGGAAAACTTTTTGAAGCTACACGAGGACGACAAACTATCTAGGTTGAAACGGGTCAGAAGGATCTCACAAGCTGTGGATAACGAGCTTGAGAGCAAAGGAGACCAAGCAGTCAGCTATCTGAAGGGATTAGAGGAGGTTATTTCGGCGATTTCTGGAGCAACGAAGCCCAAACAAGAAAAACAAGCCCAGCCAAACACGAGTGCAAGTGCAAGTCCGAGCGAGGAGCTCCAAGCTCTGAAGGATCAAATGAACAAGCTTATGGGTATGGAATCAAAGAAAGGTCTCTACATTTCGGATATAAAGAGAGAAATGAAGATTTCTGGGCAAATTGGAGAGCCAGGACAGAAAGATAAGTTAAGTTTTGTCAGTCTCGTGAGACAAATTGACTCTGGACTAAAGAAAGGACACACAGAAGTTGAGGTGGTCGATGCAGTAATAAAGTCCATTTGCCCAGGAATGAGACTTCGCAGCTACTTGGAAGGTATTCCAAGCTTGACTCTGGCCCAATTAAGACACATTTTGCGCTCGCATTATCAGGAAAAAAATGCAACAGAACTGTATCAAGAATTAGCAATTTTGGCTCAAGCTCCCGGGGAAACCCCTCAGAGTTTTGTGATCAGGGCTTTGGATCAAAGGCAGAAAGTTTGTTTTGCGTCACAAGAGTCTGATAGCAAAATGAAATACGATCCCGAATTGGTGCAAGGACTATTTTTAAGAACTGTGGAGACTGGATTAATGGATGATGGTGTAAGGATGAAACTAAGACCATATCTACAGAACACAGATACCACTGATGAAGATTTAATCCAGCATGTAAATATTGTGGCATCTGAGGAGTTAGAGAGGAAATCAAAGTTAACCAAAATAACTAAGAAAGTTAATCAGCTAACAAGTGATAATGTCGAATCACAAGGGAATGGTGGACGTAAGGACAAAGGGAAGACTGCTCCAGCCGCAGTCTCAACAGAAGACCTGATCCTAGCAGAACTCAAGTCAGTGAAGTCGGAGATGGCCACATTGCGGGAGACAGTGGCCCAAGTGCAACAGGAAAGGGATGGCAATATTGATAATCGGGATATACATGTACAGAAGACCAAGAGAGTTTGCAAGCAGTGTGAGGATAGCAATACGATTGATGCATGTGATCATTGTTTTTATTGCGGTTCATCTGAGCATTGGGCACGGGGATGTCGTAAGCGGAGACCAACACAAAACAAGGATTCGGGAAACCAGCACCGGCTGCCACCGCGGGACAGGCGGTAGCCGGGTCGCAAGTTGCTTCCACAGGAAAGTCCCAAGTATGTGTGTTATGTGGGCATCAACCATCTGGTAGTGATTGTTTAGTTCAATGTGCGGGTTGTAAGTCAGCATTGTACTGCGGTGTGCAATGCCAACGGGCTCATTGGTTGGAACACAAGAAACTTTGCACTGCGATACAAGAGTTACAAGCCAAGAAAAACAGTGAGTACGCAGAGCGAATTCAGTCTAGTGTATTTATGTCTCATCTCACTCCAAAACAACATGCTGTTATTTGTAAACTGGTAGGACCAAAATGCAAAGTTTCCTGCATGCTTAATGATATTAGCACAGAGGCCCTCTGGGATACGGGCGCGCAAATTTCAGTTTTATCTAAATCATGGGTCAATGAGAATGGTTTGAACACTGATTTACAAGATATTGAGACACTCCTGGGTCGGGATAGAAACTTAAATGTATCTGCTGCAAATGGCAGTGAGATCCCATATGAGGGATGGATCCCCATAACATTGAAGCTAGAATCCCATGGGTATACAGGGCCAGATGTAGAAGTACCTTTTTTAGTGACCCCAGGAGAGTTAGAGTGTCCCATCATTGGATATAATGTCATAGAAACAGTGATTAAAGATTTCCCAGGGGATAATAGCAACACCACAGGGAGCCCATTACAGGATATTATGAAAGGTGCATTTCCAGAAGTCAGAGGGGAGGCAGTTGGGGCCTTGATTAACTTTATCCAAACATGTGACAACTCAGAACCCTTGTGCATCTTAAAGTCACCTAAGAAGAGTGTCAGCATACCGGGGGGGCAGACCCTGAGAATTAATTGTCGTGCAAATACCGGCCCAGTCGAGGAGAAATGCCCAGTTATCTTTGAACCAGATGAAGACCAGACATTGCCTACAGGGCTAGAACTCTCCCAGTCTCTATTGTCCATCCCGAAAGGGAAAGCTACGCGAGTTGACATTTACGTCAGTAATGCCACCAAGCAGGATATCACCCTCAGGGGGGGCACCATCTTGGGTAGTCTTAACCTTATCAGATCAGTTACCCCAGCAGAAGTGAAACTTAGTGAGATGAACTTGTCTGATTCAAGGGGGGTACACCCAGGTGAAACACAAGAATCCAGGGGGGCGACCATAGATTCATCACAGAGGGTCCCAGGGGTGGTGATTGGAGATCTGAATGAAGAACAAAAAAAGGAAGTCACTCGTCTGTTACAGGAAGAGGAGGAGACCTTTGCCCGTGATAGTCAGGATGTCGGTTGCATCGAAGACCTTGAGTTAAATTTAACCCTAATGGATAAGACTCCTGTTCAGAAAACATATGTCTCAATTAGCCGCCCATTGTATGCAGAAGTCAAAGGCTATATTGAGGACTTGATAAATAAGGGATGGATTGTGAAGTCAAAGTCTTCCTACTCGTCGCCGGCTGTCTGCGTCCGTAAACGGGACGGGTCTCTAAGACTGTGCATTGACTATCGTGAACTGAATTGTAAGAGTGTTCCTGACCGTTTTCCCATCCCAAGGATTCAAGATGCATTAGACACCCTAGGGGGAAATAGTTGGTTTTCAGTACTGGATCAGGGACGCGCATATCATCAGGGTTTCATGGGGAAAGACAGTAGACCATTGACTGCCTTTGTGACCCCTTGGGGACTGTATGAATGGGTTCGCATACCCATGGGTCTTTCCCAGGCCCCCGCGGCCTTTCAAAGATATATGCAAGATTGTTTAGAAGATTTAAGAGACACCACATGTATCCCATATTTGGACGATATCATTGTCTTTAGTCAAAGTTTTGAAGAACATGTTAGTGATCTGAGGAAAGTTTTGCAAAGACTGCGGGAACACGGGATAAAATTGAAACCCAGCAAGTGTAAAATCTTTCAAAGGGAAGTTACATTCCTTGGACATGTTGTGTCAGAAGAAGGTTATCGGATGGATCAGGAGAGTATTAAGGCAGTTACGGATTTAAAGGATACGCCACCTAAGACAGTCGGAGAAGTTCGCAGACTTATGGGACTTCTAAGTTATTTCAGGAGATATGTACATAACTTTGCGACGTTAGCAGCACCCATTTATGATCTTTTGACGGAACCCAAGGGAGGTACAAGTACCAAATCGAAAAGTAGGTCGAGTAAGTCCTTATCACGCCAACCAGTCTCTTGGTCTGAGGAACATCAGCGAATACTGGAGACACTTATAGATACTATCACATCACCACCCGTTATGGCTTATCCGGACTACCAACAACCCTTTATTCTTCACACTGACGCATCGGAGCGGGGACTTGGGGCTGTATTATACCAACGCCAGAAAGGAACCTTGAGAGTCATTGGTTACGGGTCACGATCGTTAACTCAAGCCGAGCGCAATTACCATCTGCATTCGGGGAAACTCGAATTCTTAGCGCTAAAATGGGCAATTACGGAGAAATTTAGAGACTATTTGTACTATGCCCCTAAATTTACTGTCTACACGGATAATAACCCGTTAACATACATTCTGACCACTGCCAAATTGAATGCGACCGGACAGCGTTGGGTATCAGAATTGGCTGACTATAACTTTGTCATCAAATACAGACCTGGAAAGGCAAATGGGGATGCAGACGGTCTCTCGCGGATTTCACAAGGCATGGAGAAGTATATGGAAGAATGTCAGAAGACCATATGCCAAGAAGACATAGGAGCCACTGTGAATTCTGTAAAGTTCCAGGCAGGTGAAGATGGCATTCCGACTATCTCTTTGTCAGCATGCCTTGAAGATTCTCCCGACGATAATGTCACCTTAGGCACGCAAGCATGGTCGACAGAGGACATTGTGAGACTTCAGCGTGAGGATACAACAATTGGAAAGGTGATTGGTTTCATACTTAATGAGTCATTACCCAGCTTAAAGGAGCGAAAGAAGGAAACTCCTGAAACAAAGGCCATGTTACGTCACTGGAAGAAGTTGGAACTAGGTAAGGATGATATCCTTCGCCGGAGAATTGGACCACGTCTCCAATTGGTCCTTCCACGGAAACTTCATCATCTCGTTTATAAGGAATTACATGAGGAAATGGGGCATCTCGGTGCAGAGAGGGTATTGCAACTTGCGAGGGATAGGTTCTTTTGGCCCCGTATGCAACAGGACATTGAACACTATGTTACCTCTGTTTGTCGATGTATCAAGCAAAAACGACCGAAACATGCTCAACGGGCACCAATGCAGAGTATTCAAACAACAGCTCCCTTTGAACTCATTTCTTTGGACTTTTTACATCTAGAAAAAAGCAGTGGTGGGTATGAATATATCCTCGTAGTGATTGATCATTTTACTCGATTTGCCCAAGCATACGCAACACGGAATAAATCGGCCCCTACAGTGGCAGAGAAGCTGTATAATGATTACATCATGAGGTTTGGGTTTCCCCTTCGAATACATCACGATCAGGGGAAGGAGTTCGAGAACGATCTACATAAACATCTGGAAAAGCTTAGTGGGGTAGCTCACTCAAGAACCACACCATATCATCCACAATCCAATGGACAAGTCGAGCGTTTTAATCAGACCCTTCTTGCAATGTTACGCACACTACCAGAGAACCAGAAATCCAAGTGGAAAGATAGTCTTAACAAAGTTGTACACGCATACAACTGCACTCGAAATGACTCAACAGGATTTTCTCCTTTCTATCTACTTTATGGTCGCTCACCTCGACTTCCCATTGACTTAATGCTTGGTACCAGTTTGCAAGGCACTCCGCAACAGTATCCGAAATATGTGACAAAGTGGCGAGAAACCATGGAAGAAGCTTACAGGATCGCACGTTCTAAGTCGACAGCTCAAGCCGCGCGGGGTAAGAGGTACTACGAGAAGAAAGTGAGATGCTCATCACTTAAGCCGGGTGATCGGGTATTGGTACGAAACCTGTCAGAACGAGGCGGTCCAGGGAAACTACGCTCATACTTTGAGGATCAGGTGTTTGTGGTTGTGAATCAGAAGGGAGAATCGAGCCCAGTGTATGAGGTCAGACCTGAGAATGGCAAGGGCAGGAACCGGACTCTGCATTATAACCTCTTACTGCCATGTGATTATCTCATGAGTGACGTGATTACTCAGCCAAAAAGGAAAACCAAAACACGGAAACCTGCAACAAGGAACGCAGCAGAGTTGAAAGAGGAGTCGAGTAGTGAAGAGGAACCAGACTTTGTTTACGGTAGACAGGTTGGATATGCGCCCGACGAGAAAGAAGAAGCATCAAGCGAATCGGATGTAGTCCTGGGTCAGCAGGAGGAAGTATCAGGCGAGTCTGATGTAGCACCGGATCGGCAAGAGGAAATAGCATCAGGCGAGTCAGATGTATCTCTGGATCAGCAAGAGGAAGCTTCAGACGAGCTGGATGGAGCACCTGATCAGCAGGAAGGAGCATCAGGCGAGCTGGATGGAGCACCCGATCAACAGGAAGGAACGGCAGGTGAGCTGGATGAAGCAATAGAGGAGCAGGCAGAGAGGGCATCACAGCAGCAGCAAGGGGAACAAGGTGATAGGGACAGCCAGGAGAACTATGCTAATGGCAGCATCATTGGACGACCCGAGCGGAATAGGCATCCACCTTTGCGGGTTACTTATGATGTTATTGGTCAGCCATCCTATTATCGGGGACCGGTCGCTAACCATGGTATAACTATAAATGAGTCAGCATGGAGTGCTTACGGTGCACCTCCTACACAAGAGTTACCATGTGCCACATGCGGGTTCAAGGCACCCTTCGGTTTACAGGTACCCTACGGTTATTCGGTACCCTGCAGTCTACAGACTCCCTACGGTTATCCGGTACCCTACGGTTTACAGGTACCCTACAGATGTCCTTCCTTCTCACCATGGACACCAGCAATGTAATTACAAGTACACTAGTACACTTACTTGACTTATATTTGTTTGTTTGTTACAAGAAAAAGAAAAGGAAAAAACGGTCTAGTTAGAGACACTAGTTGAATAATACTAGTATAGCCTAGCAAATAGTGTAGGTAACAAGGTGTAAGACCTTGAGCAGCATTGGGTATTTACGTGGCAATGACATTGTGCAAGAGAACTGTAGAGTAAAGAATAAGCAAGATACAGCTGTATGAAGAAACAAGTGGAAGCCATGGTTGGACTTGATCACCCTACACCATGCCTTCATGGAACTGAACATTGAAATAGTAGAGTAGTCAGATTTTTTTTCCTCAGTTGCATTGTAGTATTGAAACATACTAGTAACTTAAATGTCGAGGACGACATCTTTTCAGGGGGGAAGTGTGTTACCCATGGAATTAAGCACTTGCCCACCCCCCCATAGAAAAATATTGTATTACCCATAATGCAGTGTGTGTAGAAGAAGAAGAAAACGTGTTGACCGCCATGTTTGTTTCTGTGTGGTTTATTTTCGGTTTATTTTTAATGTTACTCGAGTTTTCACAAATTATAAGGTAACAAATGCAGGCCGCCTCTCGTTTTTGAGCAGGAAAATAAGTGAGCTTAGCATTCGCTCGCTACAAACATTTTCTGCCTCCGTTCTTCATCAATGGTTCCATGATATTGTTGTCCAAATATTAATTATGTTCGAGTATTAAATAACCGAGAAAATGGCCGGGAAATGTAAATTTCAAGACAAGTGGCTACTAGATCCCGAGTTTTCAAAGTGGATCGGACGAGGCAGTAACGACACTGAAGCAAAATGCAAGTTTTGAATAAAAACGTTCGGGATTCAAAATATGGGAGTTTCAGCACTAAGGAGTCATATGAAGTCGAAGAAACACCAAAATGCAGGTAAATTATATTTTTACTGTTATTGATAATACCGTTATTCGTTATGTGCTTATATTGTGCCACGGGTTTCCTGTGATCTGATATACTTAGGTTTCATCAGAGACGAACGTCTTAATTCATTAGAAGATTTAAAAGAATTCCGAAATAACTTGGTGACGATCTTATCCAAAATTTAAAAACGGACAACAACAATTTGACAGAGGTTTCGTTTCAGAATTCCGGTGTTTGTTGGAAAGCTACAGAAACACAGAGAGAAAAACTAAAGAGTTATTAACTCATTTTGATCTTCTTGAAAAGGAATTAGAGCAACTCCTAGACATACGTAACAGGTACAGCTAAAAATATTTACTGAAGTTTAGACATTGGTTTATAGGCATTCTCAATTACACACGCATTGAATTAAGCTTTCGTAAAAGCGGTGCGCTAAATATGGCAATAAAGTCAATGATTAAAATTTTGTGACTTTATTTGTTCCCATGTTGCATCGCATTTTATTTCATGAAAAAGGCACGCGTATCAGGTAATAATTTTTATAATATTAATGATATATGCTAATATAGCGCAACACTTCCTGAGCACTTAACGATTTTCCCAACGATTCGAAGTTGAAAAAAATATATATGCTTTCTATAATTACTGGCAACAATGATTCCCAATGTGTCAAGAATTTCCTGGAAACCGCAAGTAAGCAAAGAGATGCAAAAAATCAAGAAACATCGAAACGTCAAGAAGTTCTAAAATCCTACAGTTCCGAGAATGACGTTCTTAGAGCAGAAACTAATGTTTCCCGATAGCACAGTTGCTGATAAGTGGAGAAAAGAAATGCGCTTACATGGCCTGCTTTGGTATAGCTGAGTTTTTTAAGCGAGAATTGCAAGGGCGCATACAGAAGCTTGACGAGTTTGTTGTACTTTTTGATGAGTCCCACAACAAAACGACTCAATCGAAGCAAATGGACATACATGTAAGGTACTGGGACGACTTATCGTCAAGCGTGACAACTAGATATGTTACTTCTTTGTTCATGGGCCACGCAACGGCCGAAGATATGCTCCGAGTAATGACAGATGGCCTAAAAAGTAATGACATTGACTTTTTAAAGATATCACAACTTTCCATGGATGGCCCCGATGTAAATTGGAAATTTCTTTATCTGCTAGAAGAGAAGCGCCTTGAGGCAGACGAAGATGCACCGCTTCTGATAAATGTTGGGTCCTGTGGTTTACATGTCGTCCATAATGCCTTTAAGACAGGTGCAAAGGCATCCCAGTGGAATATAGAGGAGCTACTGTCTTCAATCTACTGGCTTTTCGTCGACTCCCCAGCTAGACAAGAAGATTTCGTAGAAATAACAGGTAGCAGCACTTACCCTTTGAAGTTCTGCAAGCATAGGTGGCTGGAAAACGTCCCAGTTGCAGTAAGAGCTCAAGAAATTTGGGATAATATCAAGACATATGTCCAAGCAGTGCTATCGCAGAAGAAATTCACGACTCCCACTTCGAAGTCTTTCAAAATTGTGAGAGACGCCACGAAGGATATACTGGTCCCAGCCAAGGTGGCCGCATTTGAATCCGTTGCGAGCAAGCTTCAACCATTTTTGACCGCATTCCAATACGACAATCCAATACTTCCATTTTTGGTGAGCAGGCTGCAGAAAGTCATTCAAAGTCTCATGAAGCGGTTTATCAAGCCTGACGTACTACAACAAGCAAACTCACCTTTAAAGCTTGCCAAGTTTGACTTGTCAAACAAGGAGAATTATCTAGATGCCAAGAAGGTTGATGTCGGATTTGTAGCGCAGGCCAAGATTAGAAAGCTTTTGTTAGACAAGAAAGTCAGCGAGCTTCAGGTAGGAATCTAGCATTCTTATTATTTTCTTTTTATGCAGTTTTTTTACTACGGGACCTCTTTAGGAGTCAAAGTCAAGGCCTAAAACGCTGCATAGAGCTACAAACAAAAGCTGGGTCCATTGGTTTTCTTACAAAACAATGGTTAATTTTCCGTATAACAATATAACTAGCAACATTTGCCAATGGCATCAGTGGATTTAGAGCTCGTACTGCATAGAGCGGTTTTCATATGAACTGTATAGTTACAGAACTGATTGAACTGGTCTCGATCGATCTCTGTTTTTGGGTGGTAAAAAGGGTCTCGAAGTTCAAGGTCGTACTGAAGAAGATGGTCGAATACAAGCGAGTGCAGATGCGAGACTGCGGTGCCTATGTTCACCAGTAAACTGACTTTGCAGACAAGGCAGTTCTGGCCCAGAAAAAAGTCTTTCTGAAGTTTAATTTTGTGGAAGACAGATTGGATACCTTCCTTGCACAGCACATTGCTTCCCAGAGTTCGCTAGCTAAGCTTTGGAAGCTTGTCAAAGTACTTCTGGTTTTATCACATGGTCAAGCTACCGTGGAACGAGGTTTTTCAGTTAATCGCCAAGTGATGGTGGAGCGAGTCATCCATGATCGCATCACGCACATCGGAGGCCTGAAGAAGCTCGAGGTTAGTAAGCAGCTGTTGGACGCCGCAAGTCAAGGAAGACGGCGTTATGTTGAATATCTCGACGAGCAGAGAAAGGCCCAGGCGAAAACCATCCAAGAAAACCGCAAGCGAAAATGCAAAGAAAGAGAAGAGGATTTAGAGGAGAAAAGAATGCGGCTGTCCTGCGAAATTGCATCGCTGCAGTTTGATACCGACAAATTTGCAAATGAGGCAGAAGAAACGGCTCAGCTTTTTCTGCTTACAAAGTCTAATGCCCTCAGAAAATGCGCGAAAGAAAAGCAGAAGGCATTAAAGGACGTTGAAGATGAACTTGCAGATCTCACTCTCAAGGCCGAAATCTAAAAGAGCAACCAATTTGATACCAAATAGTCTGAGCTTTTCTCGCGGCTAAAATCATTTGTACCGGGGCACACGTTTTCAAAACATCCCTTGTTTTGGGCTTTCATCTGTCAAACCATTGTTTGACATTCTTGACCTGTGTTCCCTATGGTAATCGCCCGGCCTGGCTTTCTGTGGCGATGTTTCTGGTTTTAGTTGAGATGAAGGCAGGCGAGCGCTTTAGGAAAGAAACTGAACGGCTCAGGGAAACAAACGCGTATACGTCAAGAAATAAAAAATGACACATGGTGTGTGTACTTGTAGTTACCTTTTTTAATTCAAACGTTTATTTGGGAGTCCTTGAATTTTTATAAAACAGTCCTTGGAAAGTCCTGGATTATTTTTCTTTCAAAAGCGTACGAACCCTGTATAAGTAGATTTTACGCTTCACTTACTCTATCATTGTTCGTGTCTAGACTTATGACATTTAGTCAAAATAATCTCACAAGCTTACCGCATTTTGAGAAAAGAAACATTTTAAATGATTTTTAAAGATGCTTAATTAAAATGAGACTGCAAGATTAAAAGCGAAAATCGCAAATAAGCAAATCAACTATAGATTTATCACAACTATTTTTTACCACGTTTTGGGACGGAAGAATCATCTACGCGGATGAAGATTGAGAAGTGAAAAACTGTTCGGCTATATAAGCGGATTATATAATTCATAAGACAATTCAACTCAAAACGAGAGTTTCAAAGAGATCTAGACTTATATCGGACACATAATATAATATAGATTTAGGCACTGCCTAAAAGCGGAGCCAGCATTGAACACCTTCTGTGTTGACTGATTGAGGTATTTTGGGGGGATCTAGGATCCTGCTCTTTACTGAGATTTATTTATTGTACCAACCAAATGGATCCAGGCCTTATTCAATAATTTAAATTATGCAGTACATCAAGGTTAACAAACACAATTCCTGGTGTGAATATGGCTGTCAAAGTTGTCAACAGTCTAATGGTAAATTCTTATGTCCCATCATAGAAGTTTATAAATATATTTTTTTAATCAAAAGAATACTCCGACAAGCTTCGCCCTTGTGCAGAATAGGTCATGGATGTAACAGCATTCCACAGATTTGAAATAATATATTTAGACTGTTTAGATGCCATACTGTAATTTTTATGTATTGATTTAGTGGCGATTATCTCCTTCATCGGACCGAATATTCAGAAAAATGTCTGGAAATTAAAATCCAAAAATATATCTCCTTTCATGCATTACATATTGGTGCACCCACCATTTACCATATAGTGGCCTTGTTGTTGGTGGCCTACTCCAAAATGAATGCAATGAAGAAAAAACAGATTGATTTTGGAAGCAAATCCTAAAAAAAAAACATCTAAGGCATCATTGACAGTGCTAAAATGCTAACTTCTAATTTCAAACCAAACCCTTTCATTGATCTATGTTTGGGGTAGAGAGGAAGGAAAGAATATCAATTGACTAAAAAATAGTCGACGGGGGAGGATATATAAAGGGAATTGACTCAACTTGAAAGGTTTGTTGAAAAAAATATAACAGTAATGAAAACAATTTGATTGAGCATTTCTTGACATTTCCCCTTTCCCATTATCTTAACCCTTTCATCACCACAGGCCATGTCTATGCTATCCAAGCTATGTGAACAGAATTCTATTATTGAAAAAGAACAAGGTTGTTGCTAGTGTTATAAAGTTTAAGTATCTTGCCCTTAAAAACCCTTTCCATAATAAAAAGTTTTATTAATGTACATTTGTAAAGCTACATTCTGACAAGCTTTGTCCTTGCAAAGAACAAGAAATGGATGAAACAGGATTTCAAAGATAGAATATAGTGTCAGACACAATTTTAGATAAGATGCAATACTGAAGTTTTAATGTACCATTTTAAGTGGTGATTTTCCATCCCCATGGGAATTAATATCTACAAATATACATCCAGTAATGCATTATATTTTGGTGTTTTTAGAAACCCTGGATCCAACCATTCCAATGAAATAAATCTAAACCTTTAAAATTAATGTAATGGAAAAGGAAAGGAGATCCTAAAAAGAATATATAAGTGGGAGTACTAAATGAAAATATCTAATTTAAAAATAAAATCTGTTTATTAATTTATTTTTGGTGTAGAGGGGAAATAGCAAAGAGCATCAATTGCATAAAAATAGTCAACAGGCAGAAGGAAAGGAAGAAATATGACTCTTCTTTAAATGTTTGAAAAGAAAATATAACAATGTGATAATTATTTTCAGTACTTTCCTAAAATCCCCTTTCCCATTATCTTTAGGTTAATAGAAAACTGTTTTCGTTACAGATTTATTATTTAAAAAGCAAAATTATGTTTTTAGTTTTATATAATATAAGTATCTTGTTCTAAAAAAACCTATTGAGTGTGTACTGCTGAATCACATAGTAATGCCTTAGTCATTTGAGCCCCCTCCCTTATGGTCCTGGGGAAGTCAGTGGTTAATGTGGGGTTTTAGATCACTTTTTAACCAGAATATATCAAGAGGGGTGGTGGTATTGACTGTTTTTGACTCTTAACTTGGAAACAGGCTTTTATTAAAGTCTAATCCCCCACCCTTTCCTGGGACCATGTGTGTGGGGGTATCTAATGACTAGTGAATAAGAACTCCCTACTGTCTTTCAGACATGTCTTTCAAGACATGGTTTTCAATTCTCATGTCTTCCAGTCTTTAGCATTCATCTTGGCCCTTAGGTAGTCCCTGGTTCATAAAAGAGTAACATTTTTTTCAAAACAATCTTTTCATCAAGACATTTATAATCTGACTAATTTCCACAAATATTTGAAAAAATAATAATAAACACATGAGGTGTAAGATGCAGACAATAACAATACATATTGGCAACAGGGGTTGAATTTTGTTTTGTTTTTATCCTTGGTAAGGAAAATTTCTCTTGTAAGTTGAAAAAGTTGCTGTATCTTCTAACTGTTCTAAGGATATGTATCTTCTTAGGACTAAGAGCACAGGATATAAAGACAAGAACGGTCTTCTTTACCAGTATATGACAAATGCAACACGATATTGGTTAGCCTTTATGAAATATTTCAACAGAATCAAGAATAAAGATAGAACAAAGAATGTCAAAACAAAAGGTGTTATGCTCATTCTCAAAGCAAACAAAAAAGACAACAAAAATCCAAATAACTGTCATATCCTCAATAGACAAAAGAAATCGTCGTCTGAAACTCACCTTGCATTTTGTCGCTTTTTTTGTGGTTTTGTTCGCTTTTTAATGTGAACTATTACTTACTTAAATTTACTAGCAAAAACCAGACATATCCTTACATAAATCTTGGCGTGAATGAATGTTGGTAGATCTCCTCTAGTTGACTTTATCCTTAAGTCACAAAATTTGAGGCAAAAAGAAATAATCAACGCATGACAAGAACTTTTCCCTTGCTCAGTGCTTGTATTTAGCCGCCATTATGGGGCCGAGTGAGGCCTGGGAGTTGCGCGGCTGACTGACTGGCTGGCTGGCTGGTGAGTGACACCACAGGGTACCCGCGCAATGACCACAAAACCAAGTCGCATAGTTATACCATATTTCTATACCTATGGAGCTCCGCGCTGGCTCCGCTATAACGATAATATTTGTTTGAGCTTGAACCCTTACTAGGTCCAAATAACTTTGTTAAAAACCGATGCTTTGGCTTTACTCTACTTGACTTCGCAAAAGCGCTTTGAGTCTTTTTTACATTGTTACATCTGTGAAAAAGTCAAATTAGACACCCTGTATTACCAAAGAAATACGAACAATACGTTACTGTCTAACACCATACTTCGACTAAAAATGTAGTTTTTCAGTCGTTTTCAAAACAATCGTGAAGGGTTGCATTGCAAAAAGCCAGCTAAATATTTTTGTCACAATTCACTCATGCATATATCAATATTCAAAATTAGTTTTTTGTTCTTAATCCATATATCATCGAATATAGAGGCCTCTAAAAGAGAGCATCAAAATCCAGAGGTTGAAACAAAGCTGTACTTGGAAGAGTATATTTTTAAACTGATTTAATATTTTCAAAACATTTTTACTTTATTTCATAGAGGGGATAAAGATAATTTCAAATATACCAAATATAACTGGTTTAGTTTAACAACAAGGCTGTTAGCGCCCTAGTAAAAACACACATTTTCAGACACGCACCACATCCGTTTTTTCGCCCCAAAAAGGCAAAATGGCGCAGGGGATTAATCTTACAAAGACATTTTTTTTTCATTTTTTAATGCAAATCCGTACTAGAGGACCCAAAAGAAGCCTGCATGCCAAATTAGAGCCAAATCGGACGAACCCCATGTCTGACCAATGCTCGAACGAGTCAGACTATGACGTATCACACAAGAAAGTCAGTGCAACTAAATGCACTGGCAGAGAACTTTGCACAGTCCATAGATTTGGAGGCACCATCACTGGAGTTTGGCCAGACTTTTAGTTACAACAAAGTTTTTTATTCAACTTTAGGCAATGAGTGCACCACACCGAAGCCCTTCATTGAAAGCCCTTTCGTGAAGTTGATAAACAATGATGGCTCTCTTTGTCAGGAAGAGGATACAGAATTACGCCAGAAAGCTAAAGCATTTTCCAATCAGAAGTCAGAGCACCAGCTGATGGTGACAGATATTCAGGGGTGGAGTACATTTTGTGTGATCCTGAAATACCAACTTTCGCACACAAGGACTAAACAGGAAACTACTACTTCTGTACAGTTAACATATCATTAGAGGCTATAGGTGAATTTCTCCAGCATCATAGCTGCAACAATCTTTGCAAACTATTGAATTTGTGTAGCTGTTTGAGATCCTGGAGCAAAATTGACCTCCTGGAAATGGTGAAATGCACTATACTACCAAACCCCCTGAAATTTCCTGGGACTTTGAGCCAAACCCTCTGTGGGGGGTATGGATATTTTCCTAAATTACACAATCAGCCAGGCTTAATAGATGAGGTATCTGTTTTAGGTCTGTTTTTTTTTTTGTAAATTCAGCTAGAAAATAGCCAGGAGTCAATGGGTTAATAACTAACAGGATTCCAATTGAAGAGCGCAGACTTGTCAAGTAGCAGAGATGATTTACTGGTTTTAGTCATGAGTAATTTGCATAAATTCACTTACTTTCTGATGCTGTTCTTCCTATGTTACATCTGTTGCCGGCTTCAATCCGCTGTTAGCTTTTACTTCACCTTTCTTGCTTGGATATGCTGAAGAATTAGAAGTTTTTGTCAATAGCCAGGTCTCATCTTCGGTAACTAGACCCTGCGTGCAGGTTTGACTGGGATACCTATGGATTGCATGTACATTTGTAATTTGTTTGAGCCCCTGTTTTTTTTTCTACCATTAAAAAAAAACATATAAATAATGATAAAAGCATATGTAAAAATGTGTAAATGCCATATTATAACACTGATTGGGGTAAAAAAGGTAAGAAACACCAGATTTCCAGATAGGGGAGGGAACGCCATAAAAGGCCTTGGTCAGTATTTTCAAGACCTCGGTCACGGTATTTCACGATACGGACCTCCCAGCTGGTCAATAACAATCATATGCTATCATATTGTTTAGACAAATATTTGGTGATGAATGAGAGGGCTATATAGAAATCCTGAAATGTATCAGGATATATTTCATAAAGAGTCTAGGAACTAAGAGCTGGAACTGTAATAAGAATTCAGATATTTAATCTTTAAAAGTGTTTTCTGTAATGTTATCTCTATATCTTAAAATTACTTTGATCACCCTCAATGTGCTAATCTCTTAGGGGTAAATTTTCTGTTACAACCAAAATTGTAATATCAGTACTGTATAATTGTTTTTATTGTTATAGCATTTATTAATTTATTTTTGCAAATGCAAAGATCTATTTATACTGTCATACTGAATTTAGAATATAACTTGTATCGTAAACACTGAACTCCACCACAACACAACACAATCCTCAAGTTTTTTTTATTGCAGTTTTTTCATGCAAAAACATATAATGACATTCAATAAGAAAAATAGGTTTTATCTTACAAAAGAAAAAGAAAAAAATCAGAGAAAGGCAAGTGTTATATTACTTTAAAACACTCATCAATATTCAATAGGCATGTTGATCAATCGGATGTTGTTCTTCAGACACGTGAATAGGCTTTATATCTAGCAATACACCCAACAAATCTAAAGCACGGGGAGGAAATTGAAATCGTCTCCTGGGAATTAATTGGGGTACAATAGCAAAACAATGACAGACTACGGAACATGAAACATTATATAAAGCCATCATGATGTCATGAAGGATTATATAAAACCCTCATGACGTCATGAAGGATTATATAAACTCCTCATGACGTAATGAAGTTTTATATAATGTTGCATCCAGTAGATTTGGCAAATAGACAACGACATACGTAAGATCACAAACAGTAAACTACTTTATTCCTAGTAAATAGCATAGTTTACAATCTACTTTTTATGGTATGTTTTTGATACAGTCTCATAAACGGACTCCATAATCAAACAGTGTTTAAAAGTGACTTAGCTGTTTGGTAGTCCAAGAGTCCCTTTGCCAGATGGCAGCTTCATTTTGCTCAGACAATTGCTTATTTCCTCCTTTTTTAAGCCGTCGTCACGCTGTCTTTGACCAGTTTTGACTCACATGATTATGTTCAACCTGAGAATAAAGAAAGTCAGAATGATCTAAGACCTGAATGAAACAGTATAAACACAGACAACTTCATATGAACAGTACTAACCTTGGGTCAATTTGCTTAGCCAGTTGGACTGCGTTTCGTATTTGCCGTTGGCCTTGTTTTTTAAAGATTTCAGTTTCCAAATATGCAACGTTTTTGTCCTCGACTAGTGCTACACTAGCAAGTCAGTTTATGAAAAACTGAGTGCTGTTTGCCCATGATCTAATGACATTAGTTTTGTTTATTGTTCTACCTGCTTTTTTAACCCAATTCCCGTAGTCTTTTAAATAACAATTCATAAGCTATTGGGTTTTTCCCCCGCGATTTATCAACATGCCTATTGAATATTGATGAGAATTTTAAGCCATTCAAAACACACAAAGATCGTGTTTTCGCGGATCTAAAATCGCTCTGGCTTCGCCCTCGGGATTTTATATCAGCGAAAACACCCCTTCTCATGTTTTAAATAGTACTTAAAGCCCTGTGCAAACTGTACCAGCACCCACCAGCATTGCTAGGCCAGTGTGCAAACTGACCCAACACATGGCCAGCATGTTGGTAAAGTTCATGCTTGACTTGCGTTTGATACATGACAGGAACAAAGGCAACCCAAGACTCCATCAATTTTTTTGTGCTTTCAAAAGGCATCCTGAGATTCCGCTGAATTCCGGTGGAATCCGGGTCTGTTTTGTCCCCTTATGTTGTAGCGGTCGTCATTTTTAAGATGACAAAAAAAAAATGCAATGAAATCTGATGATTAGAAACTAGCACGTGTGATTTCTGCATGATACATTTCAGTCATATTTTGGTTTCACAACCAAAAATTTGCATTGTTTTCCTTAATTATGGTTGTGGTAGTCGTTTATTTTTTTTAATGACAGCATTTTTCAGATGCGAGGTTTTTTTTTCTATGGAAACAATGCAAATGAGCCCAGCATTGCTGGGTTTTTGTGCAGTGCCAGCTTGTGATATTCTTGAATGACCAAGAGACAAAGGAGATGCAAAGTGTTGGCCAAACGTTTGAACTCAATCACAATTTTGCCAACACTTGCCAGCACCAGCCAGCGCCTCCCAAGACGGTGTTCAAACTGCGCCAGCATTGCTGGACCAACGTCTCGTCAGTAATGCTGGCACAGTTTGCATGGGGCTTAAAGTCCATATAAATTTTCAGAGTTGATAGATTTGGTCAATACTTAATATTTTTATCTTCCAAATTGTATGGGGTACATTTGTACCTTATAAACAGGGCTTCTGGAATTACTCTAAAAAAATTCAAAATTAGGCGGGATTATTTTTGCTAAATTACGCACTAAATTACACAGAAAATATACGATTATGTGCTAAATTTCGCGGGATTGTGCAATACATTATTTACTGAATTACGCGCTAAATTACATGGAATATCAACTATTATGCCCCAAATTATGCGGGATTGCACATATTTCACAGAAAACAAACAATTATAAGCAAGGCAAGTTTTCATTTCCTCAGGCCTTTTTATGTTTAACAAAGAACGCCTATTTTTTTTCGGAATTCAGTTCGAAATATTGCACTCTTACAAAGAATACCTGTCTTTTCACGAGAAATAGAGGTAAGAACCCTAAAAGAACACATCAGCTGTGTAATTAAATGATTGGCCTTCAAAATTTAGCCAAATTACAAGGGATTACGCCGAAATTTGTGGATTACACGGAGAAAGCCAAATAACTGTATGTGCTTCCACACAAGCGGGTAATTCAAGAAACCCTGTTTAAAACCTATGTTCAAGCAAATAACTCAAATCTGTAATATTGAGGTATTTTGGTAAGCCTTTGGAAAATAGGCTGTGAACTGAAAGGCCTGGGTCCGGCCATTTGTGACGTAGGTCGAGATGCCAACCAATTTATATGAGAAAATATATGTGCACGCTAAACTTGTTCCTGTCTTCATGTCTTCTAGTTATTGCTGAAGATTGTTTTGTGGTTACAATTTTTACCGTCATCTTTAAATCTCAACCTGGTAGTCTTTTTTCGCATATTATTCTCTGCTTTAAATTCTTAAATGCTTCATTGTGGGTAGCAAGCAATATAAAATACTTTGGCAATATTTTGATGTATTGCCGTCTCTGAATTTTAACAGATATAAGGGCCTATGGTACTATCCTTTGAGTCTGTTGATAGGGAAATTTCTTTGTTTTAAAAAAGCTTCAGTTCTCTGTCAAATCTCTTGTAACTTTCAATATAAGTGTTTTAGACATAAGTGACACAAGTGATGACATCATCTGACCCCTCTCATGGTCACGTGACCTAGAACAGAAAAACATGTTGGAGAAGCTACTGTTCAAATCTATAATCAATTTTTTGCAGAAATATTTTAACATCACTATTTTCTAAAACTTCACGCATCCAATTTGCGAAATTTTGATACAGTGAGAAATGGCCAATTTTTATGTTCTTCGAAAACCACATATTTGGTAATAACTTTTTAATTTCTTCAAAAATCAAAAAATCTAATGCGCAAGCTGTTAGGTATTGTACAGTAATATCAATGGTTTCAGTTAAAAAAATCAATTGTTGTAAAATGTTCAAAATTAACATGCTTCTTTTGCAGGTAAATTGCCGCCATCTTGTTTTTTTTGCCATCTATTTTTTATTTTCTAAAACAATTAAAAATTGCATTTTCTTCTACAAAATGTCGAAAGTTTATTTTAATCTCTTGGGGAAAAAAAAAGAAAGTTAGAACTGGAGTTTCGAAGAAAATAGAATAAAATAAAGGACTCGACCAGGGATTGAACCTGGAGCGCTTGCTTATGGGTCAATGGTGCTTACCACTAGGCCACGGAATCAAGTTGGAGGATGCACGGCGATTTTAGTCTAGTTAACACATTGACCCCTCAACCGGCCTGTACCGGCTTTGGGAAGTACCCACAACCCCAAAAATTCATAAATTCAAAATAAACACAACAAGATGAAGATACTCAGGCATCAGTCTAAGGGATAAATGGTCTTGCAGATATGCATCAAACCAAGGTGTTGGCATCTACTCTTAAGCCAAATAATAGCACAGGTTCTTTGACAAATCTCAAATCGAACAAGGAGAGAAAAGCAGAATCACCCCTCTCAATAAAACGCTCAAAATACCACACAAGGGAGAGAGATCAGCAAACACAGCTCAAGACACAAATAGATACCTTTATTCTGATCCTCCAGGTACATTTCCTTGGCCTCAAAACACAATGCCCATTCCTTGAAGGATTGTACAACCACAAAAATATGTTTACGTATTGCAAAGCATTCTGGGAGATCCAGGGGAAAATTCACGAGGGGAGGGCCAGTCAACACTCCTCTCCCCAAAGTCAGATGGTTTTTATAAGTCTTTTCACCCCAAAGCCAAACAAATCAATTCTAGGTCACACAGACCCATAATAGCAGTGTAAACAATTTTGGAATCAATTTGGTTTCAGAAAAGACAGCATTTAGGAGAGCTGTGGTGATTCATTAGAAAATTATTTTCTCATCCGGGCAAAGCCAAACAAGAAAAAATCATCATGAATCCTCCTTTGCTTGCAAATATCCATAAGCAAAGCACTCAATTATGCCCCAAAAGACTTCATGATGTCCTGAGACACTCCCCTAATATGCTCATAGCTGTATTTTTGATGAAAAATACAAGCAACCATCAACTTGTGCTGGCTTCAGCACATCGACGAGGGATTAAAAGTGGGGACTGCAAAGCACTGTTGGAAAGCTTGGATACCGCTGACTAGGTGCAGCTGTGTTTGACTTTGACGGGCTGTATAAAACTCAGAATAGGGGGGGAGGTATCTGTTTTCAGTCTGTTTTTTGTAAATTCAGCTCCAAAAAAGCCAGGAGTCAATGGGTTAATCAACCACCCCTAGATTTTAATCAAAATAACTAGACCTTTTTAGACTTGTGCTGTGACATACACCAGTGGATTGGATCACATATATGCCATTTCTAGCAAGTGAATATCTTTAACCTAGAAAATAGAATTTTTTTTACTTGGACATGACTGGACTCATTGATAGGGATGATATGCATAGCTTTTTTAGAAAAAAATGCCCAAGAAAACATCAGATTCAGGCAAGGTTTTGTGATAAGGTTACTTTGACGGTGAATATACAGGAAAAGTACCAAAAGTGGGTTGACACTGCTGATTTGAATTTATAAAGGCAAATATTTTTATAGAATTTGGGCTCCCTGTGGTTTCCCTAATGGTTTTAACATAAGAATTATCTGTTAGAATATCAGCCATAACTTAAAGGAGGCTTGTTTGTATATCAAGCAGAATTTGCCTACACTGTTGTATGCACCTAAGCTTGCGAAAAATGCATTGTTCTCAGGCAGTGAGGCAAGCATGATTTTTAGGGTGTGTTGGTAAACACATTGACCCCTCAACCGGCCTGTACCGGCTTTGGGAAGTACCCAAAAAATTCATAAATTAAAAATAAACACAACAAGATGAAGATACTCAGGCATCAGTCTAAGGGATAAATGGTCTTGCAGATATGCATCCAACCAAGGTGTTGGCATCTACTCTTAAGCCAAATAATAGCACAGGTTCTTTGACAAATCTCAAATCGAACAAGGAGAGAAAAGCAGAATCACCCCTCTCAATAAAACGCTCAAAATACCACACAAGGGAGAGAGATCAGCAAACACAGCTCAAGACACAAATAGATACCTTTATTCTGATCCTCCAGGTACATTTCCTTGGCCTCAAAACACAATGCCCATTCCTTGAAGGATTGTACAACCACAAAAATATGTTTACGTATTGCAAAGCATTCTGGGAGATCCAGGGGAAAATTCACGAGGGGAGGGCCAGTCAACACTCCTCTCCCCAAAGTCAGATGGTTTTTTATAAGTCTTTTCACCCCAAAGCCAAACAAATCAATTCTAGGTCACACAGACCCATAATAGCAGTGTAAACAATTTTGGAATCAATTTGGTTTCAGAAAAGACAGCATTTAGGAGAGCTGTGGTGATTCATTAGAAAATTATTTTCTCATCCGGGCAAAGCCAAACAAGAAAAAATCATCATGAATCCTCCTTTGCTTGCAAATATCCATAAGCAAAGCACTCAATTATGCCCCAAAAGACTTCATGATGTCCTGAGACACTCTCCTAATATGCTCATAGCTGTATTTTTGATGAAAAATACAAGCAACCATCAACTTGTGCTGGCTTCAGCACATCGACGAGGGATTAAAAGTGGGGACCGCAAAGCACTGTTGGAAAGCTTGGATACCGCTGACTAGGTGCAGCTGTGTTTGACTTTGACGGGCTGTATAAAACTCAGAATAGGGGGGAGGTATCTGTTTTCAGTCTGTTTTTTGTAAATTCAGCTCCAAAAAAGCCAGGAGTCAATGGGTTAATGTAGCGTTTTTCCCTTTCATAGCAACAGTGTTTCGTAGCAACGAGATAAGTACCATAGGCCCTTAAGGAAAATATGTTGTTTTAGATTATCCCGTCAAAACTTGGAGTTATTCACTTTCAAGTTCTGTAGAAAATTCAAATTTCAATCAAATTAAATTCCCTTTTCAGAATTTGAAAGTTTATCTATGCTTTCTTTTGCTAGATTGATATATAAGTGATCCAAACCTCAGGGTTCGAGTAGACAAAGTAATTAGGCATATGCATTAAGATTACCTCTAGTTCATTCCCAAGCACCCAGAGCATTTTAACTTAGGCCTTGTAGCAGTCTTCATGTACTTGTATCTGATGGTAGTAGTAGTTGTTGTAGTAGTAGTATTGGGAGAATCGAGTCTGCCTCGTCTCGTGTGGAATCGCAAATCTTTCCAAGACGAAATAATACGGGGTTAAATTCCAAATTGAGAATGATTTTAAGCGATGGCATTATAGATAGCAAAACCTTGATTCCATTTGTAGTAATAAAATAGCCAGACTTGCCGTTTTGACTGCACAAGTACAAGCGATTCTCAGGTGAGATTTCAATATTCAAGATGGCGGCAATCGAAGATTGCTGAAATGCGCCAGTTGAATGGGCAAAGACTCTTGCGTATAATATTGCGCAACTCGGGACGACTGTGTTAATCGATAATCACACAGTCGTTTGACAAAAGGTTGCCATCAACCGGCTTTGCGACTACGCGACAAGCCCGCATGTAAGCATGGGTAAAAAGCACTGAAGCGATTTGCTGCATATATTAGCCAACGCATAACTTCAGTCTTACAGTCTTACCGTATATGCGGTGGCTAATATATGCAGCTAGACCCTTCAGTGGTTTTTACCCATGCTTACATGCGGGCTTGTCGCGTAGTCGCGAAGCCGGTTGAGAACAACCTTTTGTCAATCGACTGTACGGCCGAACCCTTGGCCGACCCAGTGCTCTCCGTACTGTTTAGGCGCCACAGGACTCCCGACGGTCGAAAAGAAATCCCAAATGAAAGCCGGCTTTGTTTTACGATATGTTTTGATTTTAGTGGGGTAGAAAAGTGTATTCATCATAAAATTTGTTTTCACCATTGTTGAAAGCTGTAACTGGTGACGATTTTACAAAACAAGAGTAAAACCAGTTTGTGATTGTTGTACATTACCATATTTGCAACACGCCATATTTGTAAACTGAGGTCTACGTCTTTCCACCCTTTCCACGCAAACTAAAGTCATAGACATGCCACGATCTACTGGCAGGTCATAGCTACGGCGAATATACTGTCCATTTTACTACCGAAACTTACCGTACTTCAACTTAAGTTGTTCAAAAGGCTTCACAAATTGCCTTAATCATGTACAGAGCGGTTTTTCGCGCCGGTAGAAGCGTTCGAACAAGCAACGCTAGAAGTTCGATTGTAAGAATTGTGCAATCGAGCCAACACAGCAGACCTCTGAAGATTTCTTATGTGCCAAGTTTTGTTTCCGCGAGATGTTGCTCTTCTGTTCCGGGATCGTTTCAAATGAAGCAGTTAGCACCTCCTTCAGATGCTTTCACGGCAAGACATATTGGGCCAAGCGAGGGAGAACAGAAAGATATGCTCAAGTTTATGGGATTAGAGGTAGTGTTGCCAGACGATAGCATATATCATTTTCTCCAGCTAACCTACTTTTTTCATTGGCGGTTATGAGTTTTATTTTTCCCTCTGACTAACGTTCAATTTGAAGTGTGTGCGATTTTCAATCCACTTTTGTCATTTGAATACTTTTAAAGGACAATAATATCTCCATTTTATTTAGACAAAAGATTTGAAGATTTGTACAACTTAAACTGCCCCTAGCATTAAATCCCAGCCCCTTTTTTTTAATATTTACTTATCCCAATATGAAGAATAGGTAAAGAGTTTTCATATGATATCAGAAAAAATGTCGAAATTTGACAACAGGCAAAAATACAAGCGTTTAAAAACAGCTCTTTCTTTTCACAAGTTGACTCCATAAAACGAGCCCGCGCGCAGTGAGAACAGCGGGTGTTAACACATACAATTTGACACCTATGTCGGAATGCCGGAAATATTTAGATGACTATATTGAATAAGAAAAATAATGATATTGCTCTGATAAAAGGGTAAAACAAGGCCCTAAAATAATAGAAAATGTACCCTTCATGATTCCTGAGTGCTTTCAAAAAGTTGGGTGACTTTTTGTTCGAGAGTGCGATATTATTTACATTTAAGTTAAAAGGCGGCAAAACCCCACAAAAACCCATCGTATGGTAAAACTTGGTATGATTTGTTTTCAAGTCCTAAACTACTGATATATTGGTATAAACCCGGAAATTAAGAGTTTGATGAGTACATACAATTTAAGCTTAGTAAGTTATTGTGTTGGGACATTTCTCCGAGGACCGTTGCTAGGAAAACTTCAAGACATTATAAATCCGCCAATCAAGTGTGAAATGGAATGAATTTAGGCATGGCATCATTGTTTATGAATCTCTAAATTTTGATAACGTTGTCAGGCACCATCACCATCACCAGTTTCGGCATTTGTTTTCGAAGCAAGGAATGTTGTGCTTGCGTAAATTGTTTTCCCGCCATTTGATTTTCCCACCTAAAAGTGTGAAGTTCCCGGGTGATTGTGGTGTGCCTAACAACTGAATTGCCAGGTAACAAGAAATGTCCCAGCACCCTTAAGTACAGTCAAGTTTGTTACTTAGTACAATTATTCTTAATGAAAAAAAACAATGCTTTGAGTTCTCTTTCTTATATGTTTTCAACGGTATCCCGTGGCCTCTCCCGCTATTAAAGGTTTTTGCAGTTATCATTATTTACTAATCTCTAGAATATGGAAGAACTGATAGAGAAGACTGTGCCATCATCCATCCGATACAGAGAAGATTTACAGCTCTCTGAGGCAATCAGTAAGTCTTATCTTGCAAAAACTACAAAAATATTGGAGGAGGTATAAATATTTGAGGTAATTATGCTCAAACAATTTTCACAGCAGCTTCCTCATTATTACACAGTCTACAAGTTGATGATTGCATAACTACTCTTGTTGTTTACACACAAGCATCAAATATTTAATACAAATTATCATTTTTTTGCCGGAATCCAGGGCTGCCGTTATCAGCTTATCTGCCTATTTTTTTCAAATAATCAAAGAGTCAGGCAATTGAAAAAAAGGTTTATCACTTTTTAATGAAGTGCTCTTTTTTTCTTCTTTCTGATCTAGTACACTGTCTAATAAATTAAATACCCCCACCCCACCCCACTTGATTACTTGATCTAGATTGAATGTCTAAATAAGTTGAAACCAGGGACTGAATACAGAATTTCTCAAAAACAGTATGCCATCCTGAAGGGGGTGGAATTGGGTAAGAGGTTTTTAACAATTGAATGGGAAGACAAGGTGGATAGGGGCAAATTATGCCCACAAAACTGCAATTATAATAAAGATTATTAATTATTAAAGATAGTATGGAGTACAAGTATCATATTAAGCAGGATGGTTATCGTATACATTTTCTGTTTAGAATCATGTTTTTTTTAGAAAGCTAATGTTCAGAAAAGCAAACCCAAAACCAAAAATAAAAAAAACAAAAATGGGTGGTTAGCAGAATGTATTAACCATTATTTTTGTCACAGGTGAGCCTGATTTGTTAAGCAGACTAAGACAAATCTCTAAGGGAAACCAGATATGGCGATCATACATTGGAATGGGTTATTACAGCTGCCATGTCCCAACAACTATTTTACGGAACATCCTTGAGAACCCTGGATGGTAAGGGAGGATATATTTTTCTGGAGGTTATGAATTGCTTTAAATGCAACAAAAATTCCCAAATTAGTGCCATCTGAAGAATTAACATATTTTATAAGGAATCATGAATGACATGGTCAGTAATAATAAAACTTTTGTATACAGGACCACACCCTATACCCCCTACCAGCCAGAACTGGCACAAGGACGTCTAGAATCTCTGCTCAATTTCCAGACAATGGTCAGTGACCTGACTGGGCTGGATATCGCCAATGCATCTCTCCTAGACGAAGCTACTGCTGCAGCTGAAGCCATGGCTTTGTGTTACAGGTAATTTCCATGGCTTCTTGTGGAAACTGCACCAGCATTGTCTAAAGATTGCTAACACAGTCTCGCTATGTTCACCGCAAAGTATTTTTTGGCAACAAAGCAATCTGCATCAGTTTCTAATCTGTAAAAGTATTCAACCCTCCTGATTTTGTTTGGATTATCATAATTTGACTTCACATGCATGTATATTTACAATTGTAATCCAATCCTAGATACAACAAGAGGGCCAAGTTCTTTGTGGATCGTAATTGCCATCCCCAGTTAATATCTGTTGTACAGACAAGGGCAAGGTAAATATTAGGATGCAAGGCACTTCTGCATTCTATTCTTCTCTTCAATAATTCTGATGACACTGACTTAATGCTGATAGGAGCCCCATGACCGCACTGATTACTACTATTTGTTACAGTATGACTGCTTTTGAGTCATACTGTAACAAATGTGTCATAAAGTTACAGGATTATCCTAAGTGTAGTCTGTCAGCAAAATAAGCCAGCTTAAGAACAGTCAAAAGCTGGCTGAATTATAGCTTGAGAAAAAAAAGCTTTTTACTTTTTATTATTTTTTTCATGTTTTACTGTCCCAATTTTCTAGCCAACCCTGAAGTCTTGGTTATCTTAGCCTGCTTAGCCGCTCAAGGGAAGGGGAGGGAGACTATGGTTATCTTTGACTAAGAACAAAGGACAGTTGTCATCATAACTCACCATAATATACAATAATATTATTATTGACATTTTTTTGTAAGAAAACAAGCTGAAACACACACATAGGCTTGCTTTCTTTTATTGTCTGATTTTTAATGGTTTTTTTTTTTCAGTACCCTTGGCCCTGAAGGTAATGGTATAGAAATCATAATAGGTGACAAAAACAGTTTTGATTTCTCCAACAAAAACATCAGTGGTGTACTGTTCCAGTACCCAGACACTAACGGATCCATTGATGACTTCTCTGGACTTGTCGAGAGGGCACACGAATCAAAGGTAGAGATGCTTATTATTTACGTTAGTTTACACCAGATGTGGTCTGGTTTGTAATAAAAAATGTCTTTGTACTCATGAGTTGCTTTATTACTTTGATGGTACACACCTTTAAATGGTTATTGCTTACAATAGCTTAGAAAACTGTTGTACTATTGTTCCCAGGCCCTTGCGGTGTGTGCAACAGATCTATTAGCTTTGACAGTTCTCAGGCCTCCTGGAGAGTTTGGCTGTGATGTGGCTGTTGGGAGCACCCAGAGATTTGGAGTTCCATTAGGTATTGTTGTACTTTCATTCGACAATTATTGCACTGTTGCCATAGAATAGTGTTTATACTGCTTCCATCAGGTTACGGAGGGCCACATGCTGGGTTCTTTGCAATTCGTGACATGGGAAATCTCAAGAGAATGATGCCTGGTAGAATGGTGGGGGTTACAAAGTACGTAGGTATCTTTTTTGAAGCTAAAAAACAATCATCTTCTTCCTTACTTGGAAAACGCATATTTTTTGTGCAATACTATGTGAAATAAAGTTGCCTTTAGGTCGTTATCATTATTATTGCCTTCATCACCATCATATCATCACCTCCATTTTGGTCAGAATCATGTCCATCGTCCCCATCATTAGCATTATTCATAGCCAAACTTGTTGTTGCGTGGCCTCGTTTGGAAAATAGCATGGTAGTCAATCAAAGTCTAAACCAATCAAAGGCTTTTTTTGTTTTCACTGTCGGGTCATAAACCATTTCACTACACACAACAAGGGAATTGATTGGTCTTGGGGCATGATTGACTCACACTAGTATTCCCAGACAAGAAATGGATTTTGGTCATGAACAACGAAATCGGTGTCACATAATTCAATCATTGTCATTCCAGCTATACCATTTCTTTGTGAATAACCTGTAGAACATGTAAAATTATGTGTTAAACTTCCTTCTGGCTAAAATGGTCCCTGTCGACACTCAAAATTGGCTTGCCATAGGGATGCACATGGCAAGCCATGCTATCGACTGGCCCTCCAGACAAGAGAGCAACACATCAAAAGAGATAAAGCCACAAGTAACATCTGCACAGCACAGGCTCTTCTTGCTAACATGTCAGCAATGTATGCAGTGTACCATGGTCCTAAGGGACTCAGGAATATAGCCCTGCGGGTACACAATGCCACTCTTCTTCTAGCAGAAGGTAATTTGTTACATGTTTACATCAGGGACACAGAAATATATAGTAACAATGTTGAGCCAATCAGATTATACTATCCAGACAATTTGTGGGAAGACTTCCTACAAAGTCACATTTCTAGGTGTTACATTGACCAAACAGATTAATTTTTAAATTTAAAAAAATGACAATTTAAAAATTAATCTGTTACATTTAGAGAATTGCAATCATTGATTGGCTTACTTAATTTTAAGACGTAAGAAATCGTACCTGGCAGGCCTTTCTTAAGAATACTTATAGATATAACAATAGGTGTAAATAGACTAGACGCCCGTTTCTCGAAACGCCCGAGAATTCTCGGGCCCTAAAACCTTTTTTTTTTTTTGCATTTTTGCTCAAAATTTCGCATGTTTTCCTTTTGGAGGACCGCTTTCATGTTTTAGAACAGTTTGGTTCGTATTCCAAATAATTACGCACAATAGGGCTATTTCCGAAGTTCTGCTGAAGCCAAAGAGTTACCCGGGTGACTGCGAGGTCCCAAGAACTTTTCTAATATTTAAGCCATGTGAATTTCGGGTTCAAAATATATAAATCTATAAAGAGGATCATCCTTCACATGAATTTTTGTGGTAAAATACGATGTTTGACGGTATTTCAACACATTTAGATAACGGGCCCCTTTTTTCTGTGTCGTTAATGTTAGAATAACTAGGTAATTGCTTTCAAAGGGACAAGGAGAAGCTCCCTATAAAAAAATCAATTGTTCTCTATAGAACAACACATTTAAATCTTTTTTTTAATTTTTTTTAATGACTTGGGCGGGGTGCATATCTTTAGTGCAAATATTACACTTTTTTATGTTTTCCTAAGGAATGGCTGTTCATACACTGAAGTATGGGATTAAGTTTGAGATATCTTTTAAATTTTTCTTCTCATCTAGGAATAAAGCAAGCAGGCCACACTGTTGATGAGGCCCATCCCTTTTTTGACACTCTAAAGGTAGGTAGAAATTTGTTTTCCATTTACACATGGATTGGAAATAGCTTCACTTCACTTAATTTTTGCTTGGATTTCAAATCGTCGCTTACACACTTAGGCCCAGTCTCGGCCTCTCCACATTCTTCCTTCTCATCCCCTTCGTTTTAAGATATACCCTATAAGATTATTTGTAAAGTTGTATCATTTCTCAGGTTACAAGTAAAACAGGAAATGTATCAGACATGATAGCAAGGGCAGCAGAACGAAAAATCAACCTAAGAAAATACAGCGATGATAAAGTAAGTTTAGCAACATCTTAGTGTATTTTTGCCATTACACTTGGAAGTTATGGCCAGCCAGTGTTATCAGAATATGATTATTTTAACCGCTGTGTACTGATAGGTTGGTGTTTCATTGGATGAAACGGTAAAGGAGCAAGATCTAGATGACTTACTGTGGGTGTTTGGCTGTGATTCGAAAGCAGTAAGTTCTAGGACATAGCATAACCTATTGGTAATATTTCTTCTTAGAAATAATCATTTTATAAATAATTTGAATCACAGTCTGACTTGAGACAAAAGTGTCATTAGAAGTGTTATCATGTTTATATCCATTTTTTTCAGGCTGAAGTCGGTACACATTTAGCTGAAGTTCCCCATAAAAGCCTACTCAATAGCCCCTTTAAAAGGCTTAGCAGCTTCTTGACCCATCCAGTCTTCAACACACATCATGCAGAAACTAACGTTGTGCGTTACATGAAGCTGCTGGAAAACAAAGACATCTCCCTCGTCCACTCAATGATACCTCTAGTAAGTAGGAAATTAAAGTAAGCGTCTTGACTTGGCACCCTTAAAAAAGCAACGTCTTAAGGTTAAAAGATCTTCCCCATGGAGGCTGATTCAATGCACCATACCTGAAATGCCTCAGATTTTCCGAAACATGGTGTTGTTTGATGCAGGGATCTTGTACAATGAAGCTGAACAGTACAACGGAGATGATGCCGATTACTTGGCCTCGCTTTGCGGACATTCATCCTTATGCTCCAATTCAACAAGCAAAGGGATACTTACAACTGTATGATGAGTTTGAGAAAGACTTTTGCGAGATCACAGGCTTTGACGCCGTCTGCTTCCAGCCAAACAGGTATGCTTTGACTCTTTGTAGATTCTGCAGGAATTGGACAGTGCCGTTCCCTTGCCATCCAGGTTCAAAATTACTAGCTGTCAAGAATCAATACTGCTGAGACGTTGGGAGCTTGAATGTATTTTCTGTGAATGTTTAAAAGTTAAGAAAGGAAAGTTAGAAGAAGTTGAAGAAAAGAAAGAATCTAGTGTTCTGGGGAATAATGGTTCTTATTTAAATGTTTCAGTGGTGCCCAGGGAGAGTATACAGGGCTGCGCGTTATCAAGGCGTACCTTGAAAATAATGGACAGGGGCACAGAAAGGTAAGGAGAGGGGTATCTTGATAATAATGGACCGAAAAGGTAAGGCGAGGGATACCCTGGCAAAAATAGACAGAAAGAGCACAGAAAGGTAAAACAAGGTGTACCTTGGCAATAATAGACAGGATTACAGAAAAGAAAAGCGATGGATACCTTGACAATAATTGACAAGGGAACAGAAAGTTAAAAAACGGTGTACCTTAGCAATAATAGATAGTATTACAGAAAAGAAAAGCGAGGGATACCTTGACAATAATTGACATGGGAACAGAAAGTTAAAAAAAGGTGTACCTTAGCAATAATAGACAGGATTACAGAAAGGTAATGCAATAGGCTACCTTGACAAAGGGCACAGAAAGGTTAGGCGAGGGGTACGTTGACAATAATAGACAGGAGCAAATACATATTTAAAACCCAAGCCATATGCTTCATGATATCGTATTTGTTAAGAGAAGACAAGGACAGCTTAAAAGTAAATTGTTTCATTCTGCTGATTGTCATCTCTTGTTGAGGACATACCAATATTTCTCATGTTATCTCTTATACAAAGTAATTGACGGCGGCGTACCGATTAATAAGTAGCAATGTGATCTCGTGTTTAGGTGTGTTTGATCCCAGTCTCGGCTCACGGTACCAATCCTGCAAGCGCACAAATGGCTGGATTTAATGTGCAAGTGATCAAAGTCGGGAAAAGTGGAGATATAGACATGGAGGATTTGAAGAAGCAGGTTTGTTCATCTGACCGCTCAGTCCTCGAGCCCCGTACAGACATGTTAACGGAACAATTTGTCAGAAAACGTGCACCAATTGATGAGTCTACAAAAACACCCACTTATCGATTTGCCTAAAAAACAATGCTTGTTTTTTTATTTTCTCTTCGAAGCGTAACATTATAGGAGTTGCAATATAGGTTTATTTGTGTTTATAAATGCACACCAAGAGAAAATTTTTAGCATCGACTAAATATGTCTCAACGCCAATCATTAATTATTTTGGCTAACGATGCCGTCGGATATAACATTTCCAAGTATACTGTCTGTCAATATTTCAAAATCTCATAACCAACTGCACACTTCACCATAAATATAGGTGTATTCAACCCCCATTGTTGGCGGTCACAGAAAAATAGCCCGCGAATTGATTAGTTCCGAAGCTGATGCTGATATGTTTTCTGCCTTTTTTTTAAGGTTGAGAAGTTTAGTGACGAGTTAGCGTGCATCATGGTCACTTATCCATCTACGAACGGAATCTTCGAAGCAGGAATCAGGTAAAGTTATACACTATGTTGTCTAGGTTTACCTTAAATTTTTCCAGCGTTTATCTTATAATCTGTTTGCAGGGATATCTGCGACATTGTTCACTACCATGGCGGCCAGGTATACTTGGATGGAGCAAATCTGAATGCGCAAGTCGGCCTGTGTCGTCCAGCGGACTATGGCGCTGATGTCATGCACAGTAACTTGCACAAGACGTTCTGCATCCCACATGGAGGTGGTGGACCGGGAATGGGACCTATTGGAGTGTACGTGTACTACCGTGCTTTGAGCTTTTGTCTTCTTTATCGATTTTTACTCAAATAGGGCCTCTTTTTACCATATTTGAAGGTTCCATGAACCGATGAAAAAATGAATATTATAGTTGGAGGCAGTAAAAGAGCATTAGATAAGAGCAGGCTTCTCCATAACCCCCATATTTTTGCTTTTGTTTTTTTGAGTAGATCGCGTTGGATTTTTTGTTCCCTTTTCCTTTTAGATTATTTTCTTGTTTTTTGATGACTCCTAATGCTGTGTTATAAGAACCGCAAGCTACTTTTATAAGAAAGCGGAAGCTTTTTTTGTCTTTTATTCAATTATTTTGTCATGCGCAATTGCCGATGGATTATTAAAGCGCTCAATGATATTCGGAAATTTACCCCTTATGTACCCTCTGATTATTCTATTTTATGGTTTCCAGGAAGAAGCATCTCATCCCATATCTCCCCTCCCATCCTGTCGTTCCACCCCAGAGTACCATCGCTGCTGGCGCCAAGCCTTTCGGAGTAATCTCCGGGGCCCCTTATGGCTCTAGTGCTATCTTGCCCATATCCTGGGCTTACATCAAGCTTATGGGAGGCAAGGGACTCCGCAAAGCAACCGAGGTCGCGATTCTCAATGCTAATTACATGGCTGCCAGGCTGAAGGATTATTATGCTGTGTTATTTGTTGGCGATGGTACGTTAAATTCATTGGAATTATTGGTCACATAAGTCATATAAGAGTTTTTGAAATTTGCGATTTTCAGGTTACTGTGCCCATGAGTTCATCCTCGACGCTAAAGACTACAAGAAAACTGGTGTAGAAGCCATGGATATCGCCAAGAGGCTGCAGGATTATGGTATGTCAGCAGTTGTGAATCTAAGCACCCCTCCCGATTACTCCTCCCAAACCTGTTCAATGCTAACGTACTCGCCTTTTACCTATTTCCCTCGCAAATACTTTGCCTTTCTCCCCCTTTTATTTTGTTCCACATAATAGAAAAAATCATTGATTATTTAGGTTTCCATGCACCAACTGTCTCGTGGCCCGTGTCAACTGCATTGATGATAGAACCAACCGAGAGTGAGAGCAAAGCGGAGCTGGACAGACTTTGTGATGCCCTCATCTGTAAGTGAGCTGTTCTAGTGCAACTCTGCGACTCGTTTAAGGCCTCTCGCGGGTAATTGTTTTAAAAAAATCGTTAAAATTGAAACCCGTTTAGTATCCCCTTCAGAGCATGCAATCGATCTGATCTCTGGCGAATATCATTACCAATGCTTCTAGTTTTAAAATTCAAAAATAAATATATAATATTATTAATCGGCAAGGCGCGATGCACGTGGGTTTGGTACAAAATCTGAAAAAAACTGTAGTTGCAAACCACTCCATTGTGCGTATATGAGGTCAGTCCAACTTGATGTCTTACATGACAAGCGGACCACCTAATCGATTCCTTGGAAATGTCGAAGAGTAAGTTAGAAATTGGCACTCGATTTTTTTTCGATATTTCCATGGAATTGTTACGATTTGAGCGAATTTTTAAACACAATTACCCGCGAAAGGCCTTAATGTTATAAAGCTATCATCGATGTCTCTATTTATGTTCCGAAGCAATTTTTATTTCGATTATTAAAGAAGTTTCTCAAAACGAACTTCGGTGATTTGTCCAATACCGATAGACACAATCTCTCATAGCTGGCGAGTTCACAATTTTTTCTCAAGAAAATAAATAAATCAAAATATCCACACTTCAATATCAATTATAATTACAATATTTACCCTTAGGTATAAGAGAGGAGATTCGTAACATTGAAGACGGAGTATGGGATCCTAAAAATAACCCTCTAAAGGTAGGCTTTATCCTATTGTTTTTTAACTGTTTT